>NC_044311.2:124751984-125066529 GCF_007474595.2 Lynx canadensis
AATAGCACAGACTAGGTGCTTTTAACAACAGAAATTTATTTCTTACAGTTCTAGAGATGGAAGTCTGAGCTCAGGGTATGACATGGTCAAGTGATAGCCCTCTTATGGGTTGCAGACTTCTTGTTTTATTCTTACTTGGTGGAAGGGGCAAGAGAGCTCCCTTAAGCCTTTTTTTATAAGGGTATTAATCTCATTCATGAGGGCTCTGCTCTCATGACCTAATCCCCTTTCAAAGATCCTACCACTTAATACCATTACATTGGGCATTAAGATTTCAACATATGAATGTGGTGTAGGGGGACAAACATTCAGACCATAGAAGTCAGTTAGAAAGAAAGTGAATAGAAGCTTCTAGACTGCAGATAAATGTTTTTGAGTTCATAGATCAGGTATTGACAAACTAGGCCTTCTGACCAAACCCATACTACCAAGGGTTTTGCAAATACGATTTTATTGGAACACAGCCATTCTCATTTGGTTATATATTGTCAATGGCAGCTTTCACTCTACACAGCAGAACTAAATACAAATAGCTCTGTTGTGACAGAGACTGTATGGCCTGCACAATCAGAAATATTTCATTTCTGGCGCTTTTCATAAAAAAAGTTTGCAGACTTCTGGTGTAGACGGATATTGGTTGAATTTTTGAATGTGGATAAATTGCCTAGGAAATATGTGTGGTAAGAATAGAAATTGCTAAGCATAAAGAAGGGAGAGAAAGGAACAAAAGAACAGGACTAAAAACTGAAGGCTTAATGAAAAGAAGGGGGGAAGAAGGCAGTAGTCTTAAAATCTGTATCTCTGCATTATCCAATCTACATTTCCTTTGCTAGACATCAAATAAGCCAAAGAGGAAGAGCAAAACAGGTAGAATGTTTCTTCCCATTTTCTTTTCTCCTTGGTCTTGCTTTTCTCTCTTCTACAATATGCTTTCAAGGAAGAAGTTATTTGGTGGAAGAAAAAAAGAACAAAGATGATTCTGGAAAAGTTCTAACCCTCTAAGAAGAAGTAGAAAGAAATGAATTCTCCTCTGAGGCCTGGAGCCCATTCAGTGTCTCAGCCAACTGAAAGTCTTGCACGTGTGTATCAATCACATGTTCTGTTTTGCTCCCACATTTCATTTATGCTTTCCTATTTCCTTTTTGTTTAGTTTATAGGAGCTTTCCTCCCAGGATAAAAACAAAGCTCATAGCATTTTGCCTAGGAAATAATATTCTGCTTTCTTTGCTAGAAGCTGTGTACTTGCAATGGTAATATAAATGTGCTGCCCAGACTAGATTCCCACCAAACTTGTCACTTGTTTGAAAGGGAGCTCTCTCTTTGACAAGAAGAGACAAGGGCCAAATGAGCCTGATTCTTTCCTATGCCAGCCAGCAATGCAATTACAAGAATGGGGGCTAAGGAAGGACAAAGCAGTCACTCACCTCTGCACACAGGTGCTGTGTCCTTGAAATAGTTGATTGTACTTGGGGCCCTGTCCTGGCCTGTTAACCAGACACTGCAACATGGGATTTCATAAATGACTGTAATTCATTGGTGATTTGTAGAGGCTTCTAAACACAATTTTTGAAAGGGATGATTCTTTTTTTCTTTATGTCCCCAGATAAAGTCTCGTGGTTTCTATAATCTTTAGAATTCATAATCTTTAGGTAATACACTTTGTAGAAACAGCAGGAAAGTGAGGTTTTGCAAACCTCCTTTTCTTCACTGATGAGTTTAAAAATGCTGTCGTTTACTTCAACTGTTGAAAATGGAACTTTCCCCATATTTAAGCAGTGGTGTTCTCTTTTTGCGCCGAAAAGCAATGAATTGTCACAAACGGACATCTTGCTATGAATAAAGATGACAAATGAGTAAGTGACTCAGAAATATGCTTGACAAGTGAGAAATGGTTTGAATATAAAGTTTATATAGTCTTCTCCCATCAATTTAGGAGACTGAACTGGTCTGGTTGCAATGGGTAACCAACAGGTATGTGGACGGTAGCTCACAGAGTGTTCTCATCCTCCTCAAATGGCCAACTGAACCTTTGCAATGTGCTCCTGTTTGTAATCATGATTCGTTTCTCTATTAACCTGGGCATGATTTCATCCTGCTTCAAGTTGGCAATGACTCTGCAGCCCTCTACCATGAGGACCCTGATCCTAGGAAACAGTCGGGAGACCATTCCTAACAATTGTCATGTCTGGTACTGGAGTTAAGTGTCCTGTGTCTCACTGATACGCTTTTCCAGAGACACTGGCAGCTGAAAGCTGATTCTGAGATCTGAGAAATGAAACGGAAATTGGAGAGGAAGCCTCAGAGGTTCCCCTACTCAGAAAAACCCCATGTTTTCTGAGGGGGTCCTTGTTGGTAACCACTGTAGTCCCCACTTTTCACATCATTGAAAGTTGCTGAATGAATGAAATAATACGATGTAGAATTCCTGACACTGTAAAGACTCAACAGTGCCTGTTATTACTGTAAGCCAGATTGCTAATATTTATAGCACACGCAAAGTGCTTATTTTTCTACATTGTTAGTGTGAATGTGATCATTGCCCTATACTGGATTTGTCTTTTGATTTTGTCATCTGCATCATTATTAGATCAGTATTCGGACAATGGTTTCTTACTTCATTCTCACTCATGTGCAACGCAGACATATTGCACTATTCATTTTTCTCCATCTACCCTTGCCTCTTTCCTTATTAAAAATTTATCTATGAGTAAATTTAGAGAGGAGATGGAAGTCACTATAAAATTGCATGCCCAAGAACAGTGATAATTTCGAACTGCCACATCCAGTTAAGGGTGGGTCAGGACAACACTAACCGTCACTCACAAAGCGCCTTCACACCGATCGCGGGTTCTGAGTTTTCCCCACATGTTGCCATGAATCTTCTTTTACTTTCACTTAAGAAGGTGCTTAGAGGGGCGCCTGGGTGGCTTGGTCGGTTAAGCGTCCGACTTCGGCTCAGGTCACGATCTCGCGGTCGGTGGGTTCAAGCCCCACGTCGGGCTCTGTGCTGACGGCTCAGAGCCTGGAGCCTGTTTCAGATTCTGTGTCTCCCTCTCTCTGTGACCCTCCCCCATTCATGCTCTGTCTCTCTCTGTCTCAAAAATAAATAAACGTTAAAAAAAATTAAAAAAAAAAAAGGAAGGTGCTTAGAAATGCAAGGGTGTAAGAATGATGTTACCAAAGGCTAAAGTCATAACCTCTCTATTTTATGGAAAAAGCAATTGTTTGTGAATTTCTGCCACACTTGGCAGTTGGCAGGGGCACGTGAGGGCACAGCTGCCTGGACACTGAGAACCTGATAAGGCAAATGAAAAAGGAGACACCTAAGTGCAGTGATGGCAGACACGTGTGCCAATTTGGGTAACATTCTTTCTCATATACTTTCTGTTTTTCTTCTGTCTGGGAACTAGTGCAGGAAGTCTAAAAGAGGAAAACAAACTGGTCTTTCCTACTTATTTTTAGTTAACTAGTGCTTGCACCGTGTTCCTTTTCTACTGTTACAGAAGTATCTCGTAGGCACGTCATTTTTTATTCACTCATTCATTTATTCATGTAATAACCAAACTTTTTTGAAGATTTTGTTGTTGAGGGAGCTACAGAATTAACTACTGCAGCATTATATTAGGAAAGGTCTTGTTCCCCAAGAGTTTACAGTCTTAATATGTTTTACAAAAACTTGTCCGCCCACCTTAATCTAAACCAATGGTTCTCAGTGGCGGGAGGGTGGGGAGAAGTTGTCCCCAGGAGACATCTGTCTCCAATGTCTGGAGACATTTTTATTACCTGGGGGAGTGAGTGCTTTTAGCATGCAGTGGTTAGAGGGCAGGGGTGCTGTTAAATATCCTGCAGTGCACAGGACAGACACCGCAATGAAGTATAATCTGGCCCCAAATGAGAAATCCTGTTCTAAACTCTTGCTTTGACCAGAATTTATTCTGTACTTAGCACAATTCTTTACATATAGTAGAGGTATCCGCTACTTTGTTTAGCAACTAATAGAGGTTCCTAACACACAGTATAGCATTTAATAAATATTTGTCAAAAGAATTAATGTAGATCAATCTGGATTAAATTTAGTGGGAGTAGAACTGAGTTTGAATCCTGTCTCCCAAATTAAATGTCTGTGTAACCTTGGTCAAATTACTTAACATTTAAGAGGCTTAGTTTTGTACTGATACAGGACATTAGTACTTGCTACTTAGAATTTAATGAAATACCATGTATGTAAAGCCTCTGGCACACAATAGTTCTTATAAGACTGACTCTCTTCTATGTCTGGACAAATTTCCCAAGGGTGAATGGATTAACTTTTTAAACTGATAATCCTATATTAGTTATTCTACAAAATATTAGTTATTGGATTGTATTCAGTTTTCTTTGAATGTCGTCTTTTGTGAAATCAAGGTGATTCTGGCTATTGTTTCTGTTTTTCTTTTTATTGTTGTTACAGCCTTATAATAGAAGGATTGAGTCTGAATGTGGGACTATAGGCTCTTACCTGTTCTTTGTGTGCAAAAAGTGCTCCAGATGGTACCACAGATGCAGAAAGGTTAAGGGATGTAATCAATTGTCATACCAGGGAGGCACTCAATGTGATTTGGAGTTTATTGTGCGTCCCTACTGACTGAATTAGAATGTCATGTTCTGTGATGGGATAGTAATAGATTAGAAGCTTGCTCCTCTCTGCTGTCCTGGGTAAATAAAGGGGAAGTTCAGTTGTGAGCCGCCTCATTTGGCGGCTAGGACTGCCATGGTGGTCTGATAGGTGCACTCTGGTTCTTTACCCCAAAGTATTTATGTTCACGCTCTCATATCTGCCCTGTGGACTCAGCAAATGAATTAAAGTCATATCTGAATGTGCTGGAAAACTATTCATAGGAGAGAATGAAGAGAGGGAGAAGGTTTCAGTTCTGAAGGAGCAAGGTCTTTATTTGAGCAGGAATGTGGTGCCTGGGGAGGGGTCACTTAGTAATAGGGTTCTTCCTTACATAAATTTGGGAATTCATAATTTGGGAGTTTATTTTTTTAAAAAAAGTTCTCTCCCACAGATAAGAAAGAGTAATATGTATTGTATAGGAAATCTAATAACCTTAAACCACCTAAAGCTCTTTGAAAATTATTCATTTATAGCAAGTCTAGGTCATGCCATTTCCTTCTTAATGGCTATACTTTTGACAACGTAAGTTAGTACACCTGTCTCAATATGGTGGTATTAGAATATCCAGTGGTATCAGAAAAAGTGAAAAAAAATAGAAAATTCAAAAAATGAAGAAAGTGTGAAAAAGTTTCAGAAGAGAGAGGCGATGATAAATTATTGTTCTCACAAATACATATGAGGTAATCCCACTTTAAAACTGGTTTTACAGAGTGTTTCACTTGGCATCACACTGTGATAACTGAAAGTAAAAATTCTAGATTAGAAGTATTGCCAGTCTTCAATACGGCTCTCATGTGCTTCCATAGCAATCGCTCTCAGCTAGTATGCTCAGATTTGAAGAACTCCTGCTAGTTTGCAACCCAACCTAACATTGTGATGTTACAGTTAAAAATAAATTGGTTGCACGCTGGTGTCCTATATGATACTGTTTGTTGATAATCTGTTAAAATTTCCCTGATAATCAAAGAAAAGTGTAAAGTAGCTTGAAAGATTATTGATAATTATTTCAGTAAAAGGTAGGTGTACGTGTTTCTTTTTTCTTTTTTACCGTAATTCCCTTAGAATACCATTGTTATTAAAATTTTAAAGAGCCTTGAAGTGAAAATGCATGAAGACTTAATTGCCTTCCCTGGTTTTCTTGAGCTTATAGAATGTATTTTCATCTTTTAGTCATAGTTCTGTTTTTAAATAACTCTGTTCTGCTCCATGAGAGACATTTCAGTTCTAAATGTATGCAACCAAATTATCTTTTAACCCTCATTTTCAAACTGCAGTTCAATCAGTATACTCCAGATGGCACACAATGATGATAAAATTATGCATATGTTACATTGAGGGATTGAATATGCAAACAGAAGGAGCTGGTTAACTAAGGTTTTCAAATTGCCTTCAGGACTTTACCATTCTCCTACATAATGACAAAAAAAATGCAGATACTGTTTTGCTTGGTTTTAGGATTTGACATTTTTTAATATGGCAAATGAAATGCAATTATAATCCATAATAGTCCACATGAAACTTTGCCAACGTCAATATAAAAGCAAATGTTTTCCTCCACAAGTCAGTATGTAAGGAATGTATTTTTACCTTAGTTTATTACCAATGTTTTGCAGATAATACCATGCTCATGAGAAAATATATGGGGGAAACACAATCAAAATGGATATTTCATTCATTAATAGGCTTTTTTTGTTTGTCTATTTAAAGCACATGATTAGGGAAACAGGTCATCCATTTTTATTTTCATCACTTTAGGAAACCATAGTAATATTGGGGGGAATAAATAGAAAACAAAACAAAACAAAACAAACAGGTGATCCCACTCTGATTACCAAAGAGTTATCAACTGCTACACTACTGAATAGTTCCTTTATAGCTCTATAGTTCTAGAATATGAAAGCGACTCAGTAGGCTCCTTATTTTTAGATAGAAGCACAATTGAAGAAGTGATATATTTGTCAACTTATCCATTACACTATTCTCAAAAAATCTTCTCAATTCTGATGTCAACAATTCTTCAGTAAAAGGTTATGTTTATATGTTTTAGTCATTTTTATTCACTTTATCTAAAAAAAACAAAAAACAAAAAAAACAAAAAACAAAAAAACAATCCACCCAATGCTCCCAGCAGGTATTCCTACATGTTTTAGATGTCTGTTAGTTTTTAAAGATTAAAGAAAATTGATGGTGGCTCAGTGGTAAAGTCTTTTACATGAGGGTTAGCACACTGTTTTACACTTGATTTCAGCTAAAAGGCTGAGAAGTGATAGCATGCTATTTTATGAATATTAGTTGGGAGCCTAAAAACAGAGATATTTCTTTCCATTATATATATGTATATTATATATACAATAATATGTATATTATTATATCTATAAATATATATTTCTACCCTCAACTTCCACCGGCAAGTTATTATTTGAAAATGTTTAATACTACCGCCTAAGGTGGATTTGTGTAAATTGACGACACTTTTTTTTTTCAGTGATCTAAATTGGGGAAGTCTTTTATTCTGGACTAGGTGTTCCCTGCTTTTTTTCTTTTCTTTTTTCCTATAGCTTCATGCATTGATTTTGATGAACATTTCATGCTAAAGGAGTTTCCAAAGTAGAACAATTCAGAATCCATGAATAGTAATTGAGCCCTTTAGTTTTGCTCTAAACTTAAAACCATTATTCTCTATTTAAAGCAGACAAATCATGTTGCTCTACAGAACACTGTTCTGTCATTTTAGGTTATGTGTGTGTGTGTGTGTGTGTGTGTGTGTGTGTGTGTGTGCGCGCGCGCGTGTGATGGTTGTTTCCAGTGAGCTGGGCTGGAATATTAAGCTCTCTTTGCTTCCTATGCTCTCTCTTGCTGTGCTGGGCACATTTAGGGTTCTGTCTGAAATGGGCAAAAAGCAATTCTGTTGCTCATAAAGAATAACTTGTAAGCTGGTGTGGATGCTTGTACATTTTTATTTTGTGAAGAGAATGCGCTATTTTCCAGGCTTTGAATCTCTGGCAACTGGCTTGCTGAAACTCAGCTTAAATGTATTGTCGTGCATAAACAATCAAATGTAGAACATAATACGTACGTCTCCTCTTCTGACTGCAACTCTCATATGAAACACATTGGCTCAATACATTATTCTATGTATATGGAGTTGTATCTGTCAGAAACTAATTTAAGTGTCATGTGAAAACAAAAAGTTAATAGAAGTTTAACATGGTAAAATATTGCTTTTAATATTAAAAATGGACTTCTAGCATTTGAGAAAATGTAGCTATTATCGTGCTCACGGAGTGATGTGGCCAAATACCCCTGTGCTGAGAGCCCATTGCATGGCGGAGATGATTATTTTCTAGCATGAGCTGTCATGTTACAAAGGTGAATACATATTTGGATTCTCATGGTCTGGTCTGTTTGCCTGGTGGGGGAAAAGTTTAAATAGTTCTTAACAACAAACATGCTTCTTTATCTAAAAGAATAATTTGTACTAGAAGCAATATGGTAGAATGATTTTTAGGCTTACCCTAGTAAAAATCTACTTGTCCAAATTTTTGTCCTCCTACATTTTTGTCCTCTTGCATTTAAAATACTGTATGTTAATATTCACTAAAAAATATTATGTAGTTTGGTGATTATTTATTTCAGACATTTCTATATAAATTAACATTTTATATCATTAGTATATATCCATCATCTGTATTGAATACTATTTGGAAAATAATTATAGCTCTGGATATTAGAGTTCTGAAAGCTCTTTTTTCTTTCCTCTCTCTCCCTGTCTCTCTCCTCCCCCCCCCCCTTCTTTCCTTCCTTCTTTTCTATAATTTCCTTTCCCAGCAATGTGATACAAAGTGAAGTGATATTTCTGGCAACAAGTTAAAGATATTATGGAAATTACATAAAAAAACAATTTTTGATGACCATCAGGAGCCAAAGGCTAAGGACCTATTTCTCATACAACATCACTTCAACATCAATCCTCCCCATTCATCTGATGTTCAACAACAACATAATAGCAATGTCCTTTAATGCAGCAAGAAAACCAGACCATAATAGATTTGCTGAGAGACTACATAAGAGCTTCTGTGACATTCTAATCAATTTTTAAGTGTGTTTATGACTGTTAAAGAGTTCTGCCATAGTTGGTGGATACAGAACCTAACAACTCTAGTACCATGTGACTCCACAGTAGAAATAAAAGCAGGAGAGATTTATCTGGTGATTTACTTTGATTGCATAATATGGAAGTAGAAAAAGGAAGTAGAAACTACGCTGGGGACTTCTGCCATTCTGCATGAGTGAGGTGGATGATGGGAAAAGGTTAAAAGCAGTTGTTTTCTTCATGCAACAGATTCTTTGAATGAATTTGGGCTACACGAGAGGGTTGTCAGATAAAATGTGGGACATCCAGTTAAATTTGAATTTCACCTAAACAAAACAAATAATTTTATTATAGATGTCACAAACATTGCACATAGTACACTAATGTTACAAAAAGTATTCATTGCTTATCTGAAATTCAAATGTAATTGGATGTCATGCATTTTCCTTTACTAAATCTGGCAGCTGGAATATATGGACATCCTTGGGGTGGAAGGGAAAGGCGATAAGGTCTAGACTGGTCCTCAGCCTCCTCTGCTAACTACTGTTCCTTGTTCCACATTCTGACATGACACAAGTGGAGCCGGGGCCATGAGCTATCAGTTTTGGGGAGGACAGGCTGAGGATCCTTATATCTATGAGCAACTATATGTAAGACTTATGGAGATAAGGGTCAATAAGATGCAACATCAGCATGTGACTTATTAAATTACCAAGGATGTTGAAATAATATGCATGTTCCACTCTCAAAGAATTGTCCTATGCTAATCAGTTGTGCACCTAACTAAGGAGGTAGTATGGGTTGGATTATGACTAAAAAGTGAATAAACTAGAAAGAGAGACTCTAACTCAACCACTTTTTTGCAATACTCCCTACTCTCTTCTGTTGCTTCCTTGAAGAATTTTTTCTTTCTTTCTTTCTTTCTTTCTTTCTTTCTTTCTTTCTTTCTTTCTTTCTTTCTTCTTTCTTTCTTCCTCTTTCTTTCTTTCTTTCTTTCTTTCTTTCTTTCTTTCATGGAGGAGGAAGAGGTAGAAATTTCTAATTTGGCACATTTCCATTTCTCTTGGAGACTACATCCCAGTAAAAGTTCCATTACTGTCTTTGTGCTAAGTTACATAGTACTTAAATCAAGTTAATTCTATACTAAAAAGTAACTATTTTGAGTGCCAGGCATAAATTGAGGTGCCTTGTAAATGCTATAAATTAGGTACCTTCATTTTCACATGGACAGCAAGACCTAGAAAGGTTAAAATATGTCCAAGTTCATAAATCCCGAAAAATGAAGTAGCTGAGATTAGAATCCAGCTGTAATAAGAAGACTTTTACTGCTGTTAAACTACATAAGAAAAAAAAAATTCTTCCACCTTAGCTTGAACTATATAGTGTTTAAAATGTTTCTTTGGCCACTTTTTTGTCACTGTCTGAAGTTACCCAAATATGAATCCTAGGCCTTAAGTGCAAAATTCCTAGAATTTAACCTAAAACAAGAACCTTGGACAAAGTTCTGGGAAAACATTCCTATTTAGTTGCTAAGTTTGCACACAATTCGCTATCAAAATTCATACTCTACTTATCAGTTACTCTATTTAAACAATGCAGGTGGTAATGCTGACTATCCCACTGAGATATTTTAGGAATAACAATGCAATCAAAAAACATACCCCCAAATAATGCAAAGCTCCTTTTGTATGTATGAACTATGAGGAGCTATAGGAAGATGAAATACCAACAATAGCTCTCTGATAGACATAAATGTAGATGTTTCTATCCATTCACCCACTCTGCAGATAATTACCAGGAAAAACGTGGCTTTTATCCTTAGTGAGAGGGCATATAAATTCAAAACAGGCAGATGTGACTTTTTTTTAAAGAAAATTACTGAATTCATACATTTTTTAGCAACAGAGAAGTTAGATGAAGTTACTTTAAAAATTAGTTAAAATGCAAACCCTGGCCTGCCGTACAATCAGTTTTTCAGAGAAGTATGAACAGGACTTTAGAATTTAAAGATTGTAATTCGAATGAATATTAATGCTCAAGTGTGCGGAGCACAGAGGTAACTGACCTCAGACCTCACACAGTGTACAAAGTAGCTGCTTAGCTGGGAAAACCAATTTTTCACCTTTTTTTTTTTTGTCAGAAATAGGAGACACTCCACTATAGGCTGGATTTTGTTCCTTGTAGAGGTCAAATCAGTGTCTGCTTGAAAAATTCATGATCCAGAAAAGGTAATTTTTAATGAATATTTATGAGCGATGTCCTTTCTTATCAGAGCTGTGCAAGTTTTCTGAAGCTCGCCACTAAGACTGGCTTGTGATTTTTAGCAAAAAACCTCTGAATCAAAATGAGGAAAATGGACCTGATATACCATCCATCGTCTGACTCATTTTGGCTTCTTCTGTTATGCATCATCATTGCATAGAAAACAACATTGTTCAAGGCTGTTCGTATCACTACTGTTGCAGTATTCTTTCCCTTCCTTTTAGGATCCAAACACCAACATAAAAGAACATTTAAAGGACATTATGCACGTTCTATATTTTTTTAACCCTAAACACATTTTGTCCGTAAGGTTGCTAAAGATTCAGACCAAATAATAATAGAAGTGTGGAGTTTTCTCATATTTGGTATGTAAAAATAATAACTTCAGAATACTGAAAAGGCTTTTTAGCCAAATCATGATTTTTCTTGCATTTTCTCTTAAAATCAGTACAAGTCAAGAGACAAGTCTCTAACAAAGCATCCCTTCAAATTTTCCAGAATTAATACATATTTGTAATGATGTATATGCATATTATTATGTTAACATAATTAATACATGTACTAATCATGTATACACAACTGTGTATATACTCATCAAGAAAAAGTGTTAGATATTAATTTGTAAGTATAAAATAACTTGTTCAAAGAGTAGCAAATATATTCAAATGTTTATGCTATTCTTGATCAAATTGTAGAAATGCAACCACATCACGAAGCAATTCAACCTGCCTATGAACTGGTAACGGTTTCAGTGTTCAGCCTCTGCCATTTTATAATATGAAATATCTATATAGCACGGAAGTACTACTTATGGATTTTCCCCTCAAGGTAGCATGTAATAGACACATTATCATAGCATTAGTTTCGTGTGGTTTCACGAAATGTTGCTCTGATGAATTAGGATGGCAACCTATTTATCATCATAAACATTAGAGGAAGGCATGATGACATGGGATACAGTACCTTACAGAACCAAAACTTTGTCAATGAGGATCATATCATTTGCTTTCGTGAAGATGAAAGTGTCTATTGTAAATGCCGAATTCCAAATATAATTAAGTCTTGTTTATTTTCAGCGTCTATTGCTTTCAGCTTCCTGAGGTGTTGGAAGTCAGGCCTACAAAATACCCAAAAAGTAAATCTATCAAGGGAATTGGACTGAATCTAGTGCTGTGTGCCTACCTCTCCCTTGACTCTAGGTCTTTGCATCAGCTGCAATGCTTTGCCTGGAATGCTGTTTCCAGTCTAAGCACAACTCAATCACACTCCACACATAGCCTCTTTAACTCCTTCTCATCTTCTAGGTCTTAGACTAGATGACATTGCCTTTGGATAGTCTAATTTTGGAGCCCCACGTCATTGGAGCTCCCCACACTTGCTCCATTTATAGTGCATTTTCCTGGTATTATTACACTGTGATTGTCTGATGGCATTGTCTTCCATACTGAGGGATTGTTCCATGAAGGCCAGGACTGAGGTTTGCTCACCACTCTCAGGCATATGCACACATTAATTTGATCAATCTTTATTTACTGAAAGCCTACCAACTGCCAGGCAGTATTTGGGGCACTAGAAATAAAAAACATTTACCAGACAGATAATGTACAAGATATAAAAAATGGGTTAAGAGAAAAGGAAGGACATAAATGCAGATTCATATGTTTTTTCAAAATATTTTCTGAATAAAGAACATGGATTAATACAATGTGATTGGATGCAGGTGTGATGATAAATTTAGATTGATGGCAGTGTTAATTAATGGGTAGCAATGAAGCAGGAATCAGAAGGCCAATGAGTCAAATAGCCACTCTTCTGTCTCCCTATCTGTCAGCCTCTCCCCCTTTGAGATAGCTCTTTAGTGCTTTTCGGATTCTTATCTTTCTGTCACCTCCAGCAGATTACCCACTGAGTGTAAAATTTTAAACTTATGTTTCTATATGAGTAAACCCTTTCAACTGGACTCTTGAGTTTCAGAATTTAGAATTAGAAATAATTTACACAAAACAAAGTTCCTGATTTATTTTTTTTTCTTTTTCTATCTTTTAAAATAGACTAGTTCATTGGTAGAATCAAACATCTATATGATATCTCAAGCACCATGGTACCTAATAGAAAATTCTTACTGGATGAAACAATGTTAATGTACTGGTTAATACTAATGACCTCGTAATTATATTTTCATGGAATCTCCTTTATCTTAATACTTCTTGGTCACTTTTCTTATTTATGGACAATATTAGAATTTCCACTTAAGGGGACATAGGAGTGTCATGCAATAAATAGAGTCCTGGACCAAATGTGTTCATGGACCTCTCCAGGTTTCCTTTTCTCAATCCCAAGTGCATAATTGGAACATACATAGTTGGTGGTTGGCGAAACCCCAACGTCATTTTCTTTGCCTATTGTGTGAGAGCTGACACAGTAAGCAAAGCCAAGTGGAAGTCTTTCAAACTGAGCCCACAGCTAATATATTAAATTAAAACTAGTAATGTATTAGTGACACTTTTAAAGGACTAAATGCAGATACAGTGGTTCCCATTCTACTTTCATTTAATTTACTAGTCTGGCTACTACCCAAAGCAAACAGATCCTGAAGTATAACAGTGAACAAACTCACACGAGTATTTGCCCTTATTGTAGCTGCTGTGTGTTACATGTGATATCTTGGTTAGAGCAGATTAACGTGGACTCACGTACTTGATATGTGGCTATAGATTCAATAAATGGATTACTTTCTATCCTTGTGAGTAAGGAGGACTAGAAGTGGCTTACATTTAAATGTGATCGAGAAGAGGATGCATCTGTAATTTTGCCTTAGGTCTAGCTATACTCTCCCTCATCCTGTCATACTGTAGTTTGGACCATCAGGACATTCTGAAAGTTGATGTATGGCAGTATCTAACATTGGTCAACTCATTTCTGGCAGAATGGGTGCATGAGGAGATAGCCATGGTGACAGGGATGCAAGGTATGCATGGGTCCAACAACATGGGCTTCACACACCAAGGCTAATCTGGCATTGCTAATATCCCGTCTTCTAGCAAAAGAGACCAGTCCTGAGCTACCAGTGGCACCATCCTTTGAGGCCAATTAGCCACTTGGTAGCAAATTGATTACATTCACTTCTTCCTCCCTGGAAAGGGCAGTGATTTGTTTTCCTATGTGCTTCGTTATGGATTTATTATTCCTGTCTTCAGTCTATGACTAATTTCATGGGCATAAGACCTGTGTAAGTCACACAGGGCCCAAGCTCAGAAGGCTCCCATGCTTGGTTTAATGTTATTCTATTGCCACTTTGGAATTCTTAATTTTCAAGCAAGGGACCCCACATTTTCATTTTACACGGGCCAATCAGTTATGTAGCTAGCCTTGCTGCAGTCTGGGTCAGTCTCTCCATCTGAAGCCTTGCAAAGTGTTTAATTCATTAACATACAAAAATCTAGTAACCTGCTTCACAGCAAAGAAAGTGGCATCCACTGGTCCTATCATTTACCATACCACCCAGAGGCTGCTGGTTTAATAGAATAGTGCAAGACTAAGGTAAGTATAGGGAATGGGGCACTAAATTTCAGTGTCCCACTGAAAACTTTTCACCAATTTATGTGTGTGTGTGTTTGTATGTGTATATATATGTATACATGTATATGTATATATGTATATGTATATATAAAGTATATATATGGTATCTTTCTCAGATACTATAAAAATTCCACATGTATGTATGTGTGTATATATATATACACACATATATATATAAATTTAAATATAAATAAATAAAATTTATATATGAATTTCTAGTTTTTAGTTTATTTTATATATATAAAGTAGATGAACATGAAATAATTCAAGATATGTATACTAGTGAAGAAACAGGCAGAAAGGGTGAGATTCAAAGAAATGAGAAACTGAGTAAAACAATGAGAGAGGTTTCAGAGACAGAAGACAGAGTCTTTAAATGCTAGGGACTGAATAAATTCCACAGGGATAAGGATCTTTGCTTGGTTCATTCATGTACCCCAAGCATAGAAAATAGTAACATGTAATAGGCATGTAATAGGCACCCAATAATTATTTGTTAAATGGATCAACTTTAGGTTAAAACTAAAAGTTTGAGCATGTATGAATGAATACATATATTCATTGTGTGTATACGCAATGAATATAAGTGTATTACATTTAGAGAGAAACAACTTCCAATTATACTATACTTTGCACCTATTATGTAACTAGCCCTTGCTCAGTGCTAGTGACATCAGCTTTAGTAAAACACGATTTCTGCCCCAAAGGAGATGAAAAGTTCATGCTAATGTCATCTAGAGAGGCCAGTTGACTTCACAAACATGTCTTGACTTAAAGGCTGCACTTTCATGGGGATTGTTTTTGCTTCAGTGTCTGTTTTGAAGTTTCCAAAACAATTGTCTATCAATTCATGTAAAGCTGATGTTGTATAGGCAAGGAGTGACTCACATTAATATATTGTACAAAGAACCAATGAATGAATCAGGCTTATCTCATATTAATCTATGAGAATCTTTCCAATTCTAAGAATATTTGCCTCTACTACTCTTATGTATGCCTTCCTCAGTCTCAGGCTTCTTTGGAACTGCTAAATGGATACATTTGGAATCAAAACAAAATGGAGGTGAGCGTTAGGGAGGAATTCTCATCCATATAGGTTAACGTCTAGTGAAACATCCATGATCATAACAGAAAATGCCTTTAAAGTCATCTAAATTTTCATCTCCCTTATCCAATGAGTTTCTCCTACCTTCTGGAGAAGATAAACACAAATAATATCTTGCTTACTTGTTTTTCTAAGCATCATTTTGACCACCTGCTTCCTTGATTATCAATCACATGTCAGTCCTGCAGTTTGGCTATTCGTGGATCTGATTTTTATTTTGAAATCTCTGATCACCATGGTAGGGCTTGGGTT
Organism: Lynx canadensis; assembly: GCF_007474595.2. Classification (NCBI taxonomy): domain Eukaryota; kingdom Metazoa; phylum Chordata; class Mammalia; order Carnivora; family Felidae; genus Lynx; species Lynx canadensis. The sequence continues at coordinate 124,767,933 of NC_044311.2, forward strand.
TCTTCCTGTGTTCTCAGCCCTACTTTTAACAATATTCCATTCAGTTATTTTTTCAGATTTGTTCCTGTTATAAATTCTCTAGAACTTGTAAAAATTATCATTATTGACTTGCTGAAGAAAAACCTGCTGTGATGGCCCCAGTTATGCATCATCTAATATGTGATTTGGAAATTTATGAATTGATATTTACATATCAAAATTATGAAGAAACACTATCTCATATAGGGCAGAGATCATGTGAGCATTCTGCATAGTGCAGACTTGATAAATATCAAATGACTACATGCAAATTAAAATAGCATTTTCTCACATCCTGGGTCTATATAGATAGGTGTGTTTTGTTCTTTCAGATGAGAGGTTGACTTATGATTATGAACTTTGACATCTTTCTGGCTGATTGAAAATAAATTGTGCATGTCAAATGAGTCCTTACGTAGGTATGAAATTTAACATTTTCCTGTCACTGGCTATGGGAACAGAAGAGTTTTGTTTTTGTTGTTTTGGGCAATGCTTATCTAGTAACCTCTGGTGTTACTAATAACTACTTACTAGTAAACCAACTAAGCTCCTAGAGACTTTTGCAGCTGGGGAAAGGGAAGTATAATTTACTTGTCACTAAAGATACATTACTACACTGTATATTTAAATTTTAGTTTTCTTTATTAAGCAGTAGAAGTAAAAAAAAAATGATGTTTAGATCCCAGAGATAATTCAGATCTTGGTGAGGAGCTAAACGTAGAAAATGCTTAATTACCTACTTATACTTCTGAGCAACACATGAATAGGCAGCATGGCTTTTGCTATGATTGAAAGATGTCAGAAAAAAATGTTTTTAGGGTGCAGAACTCTGTATTAGACTTACAGTCAGGAAAACTACCACATTTAGTGTTTCAGATACTATAAAAAAATCCCCAAAACCCAACTCTGAACATGTCCCAATATATAGGAAATAATCCCATAATCACTAGTTTTTCAGTATATGAGATATTTGGTATTCATTGTAAGTTTAGTTTTCACTTAATTTATTACTCTTTTTTCTCTCATGAAAACTTATCTGTCTGTGGTTACTTAAATCATCTATACCTTTATTTAATAAGTCCTAATAAGGACTTATTTCCCATAAGTCAGTGGCTGGGCAGGAATAACTTACTCAAATTATCCTTGGTTAATGATGATAACTTTCACTTTATCCAGTGATGTTTTGAATGTGTTAATTTAGTTCCATACAGGTAAGTAATGTATAGTTACTTTACTTTGCTTACTGAGGGGAACAGTCCACTGTCTTCAACATGGCATCTATCAGAAGAGAAATCAGGATAAACCCGAGGATTTTTGAAAGCTGTCCTAATTCCAAGGTGTCTGATCTATTTTTTTTTAAGTCTTTACAGCTAACTATAAGCTTTGACAAAAGAAGATTTACAAGTCTTTGAGACAATCATCACGTCTTTGCTTTAACAAAACAAAACTAAAAAAAAAAAAAAAAAGCCAATGGAATCTAATTTTAAATACAGAAGTGAAAATTATCAATCCCAACTCCATATGTGCTAAATGATAAATTGACATATTTATACATACATTGATAAAATGTGAAAGCCTTTGCAACACTTTCATAGTTCTTCATCTCCCAAATGTTTGTTATTGTAAAACTGAACTAATCAAATGATCAAGAGATATTCAAGAGAATACAAAAAATATTGTGTGTATTGTGATTAAAAATGGCTTTCCAAAAGTTCAGATATCTGCCTCAATAAAGGCAGATAGTTTTCTGAATTTGGATTAGAAAAAAATAATCATACTAAACAGTTTGTAATCCTGAGAGAAAACAATTTTATGGAAAGTAGTTTAAAATATATTCATTAACCATTTCATATATTTTCAAATTTCCCCAAATAATCATTTCTACAACCTAAATATTATGACACTAACCTATGGAAAGATCTCTAAGGTATGCCATTGTCCTTTTATGATAACATATGAATTCCAGGTGCAGGTGTGTGTGTGTGTGTGTGTGTGTGTGTGTGTGTGTATGTGTGTGTTCATACATATACAAATTCATATTCTCATATTCTATGAGAAAACTATTTGCCACTTCTTTTCAGATTTTCTATCCTTCCAAGTATTTATTTCCATTCACTTTTCCTTTTTTATGACATTATTAATTTCCTCCTCCTCATTGTTTTTCTGTCATTAAAACCAATAAAAATTAAAAATAGTAACTAAACCATTTCTAAAATGTTAATATTAAAAAAACTGTGGAACAGATAAAGCAAATATTAAAAATGATGTTCTCTCTCTCTCTTTCTCTCTCTTCCTCTCTCTCTAATGGAAAAGGCCATGAAAAATTGAGGTAGAAGTGAAGCATCAATTTCCAAAAAATTTAGTTTTTTTTCAAAATGCTGGAAAGTCAATTCAACAAGTATTTATGGAGCTTCTCCCCCTGCCCTTGGGGACGCTGTGATATAAAATCAAAAATTTTTCCCACAGGTAACACTTGATTCATTTTGATTTAAAACTGGCAGCTGAGAAAGTCTACTCAAGGTTGCATTTACTCTTTGTATATAAATATTATTCTACAGTTTGAGGTTTTACCAATATCAGTGCTTGAGTTTTAGAACGCTTTGGAATCCCTCCCCCCTGCAGCAGATCATTGCATAAATGAAACTTTGAAAATGGTAGTGATTAAAAAGTGATCTACATGACAATCTGTTGATTCTTTGTAATACAGAAAGAAGTATTTTAACTTGGAAAAAGGGTATATTCTGTAGATATAGACACTCAATTATGTTTTTCTCTTTTTTGAAGCTTAAAAATGTATTATTTTGCTAATTAAATGACAATGTTTTTATTTTATTTTTTGCTATGAAGTAGTTTGCCATGTCAGCATAGTAGTTTACTATTACTATAGTATATATAGTTTATTTATTTAATAAAGAGCACCCACACTTTTCCAGGCATTATACTGAAGGCAGAATTTCCCAAATAAGAATGTAGCCTCAAATATAATATAAAAGGGGAAGAAACTAGAAAACTAATGGAGAACCATTTTAATATACACAATATGATAGCATCCTGATGAAATATTTGTTGGGAAATGAGGAAAGTTGATTTTGCTTGAGTGAAAGAAAACAGGATGGTTGGAGTTTTTCTTTTGATGTATCAGTGAATATATTAGCTACTGTGGTTGAAGAAAAAATAGGAGCGATGAATGTGTGTTCTCTTTCTTCTTTCCTATCAAAGGAGGCAAGAAAGACAATAAATAAGGACATTGGTATGTCTTCTAGTAAAACCATTATAGAGAATCAGGGAGGAAGAATAAAAAGGATAAGGATTAAATGTATTTGAATACAGGCTCAGATTAAAAACAAATTATTATTTAAAACCAAAAATAAAAACATTCATTACCTTTGAAAAACAGCACCTTTCCTGCAGTGTGTTTTTAAAAAAGCAGCTAATGCGGAAGAGCTGGAGGTATGGGTGGAGCAGTGGATAAGAAGGCCAACTGTCCAAAGGGGAAGAGGAGAAATTGAAATAAGGGCCTCTCACACACATTGACGAGTGCAGATTCTGTAGTTTTAAGGGCTGTGAGGAATTTGGAACATTCAGAGGAAAATAATCCTTTCTAACCCCATGTGATGCTTATCTCTGCTTATATCCCAGCGGTTCTACCATAATCTCAGGAAATTTTTATCTAATTTGAAGGAAGATCTTTGGATAAGATTGAGGTGAAGAGGAACATAGTTCATGTGGGAGTCCATAAGAGGTAAGCAGGGGTTCAAGGTTCCAGAGAATGGAATGGTCTATGGAAAAGTGAAGGCAGCTAGAGAGACTTTAGAAGCCAAGCAGAATTTCCAGCATTAGGACTGGTAAACTGCGAATGGACTGGGGAGAGACTGCTGCTTCGTAGGCGGAACACAGATCCAGGAATACCAAGTTTAGGATGACGTTAATTCCAGATTTACTACCACATCCCCTCAAGCCCCCTGCCAATCTCATCCCCAGTGACAAGCCTGGCTGTGCCTTGATGCTTGGTTAAGATGGAATCAAGCACCATGAAGGTGAGACAGTGAAATTCAATAATACATAGCATGTTCTCTGAAATCAGCCTGCTTGGGTTTGAGTCCCTACTCCACTTACTACTTATATAACCTAGGTCAAGTTTCTCAACTCTTTAAGACTCAGTTTTCTAACACAGGATGGGAATAATACTAGTACCTACCCTCTAGGACTTTTGTGAGAATTAAATGTAATGTATTTAATCCATTAAAATGTGGCTCTGTGCCTGGTGCGTAGCAAGCACTTCATAAGTGATAACTTACTCATTTTGTCTAGGGAGAAAAAGCACATCAGGAGGCCAGATATTGAGAACAAATGGGTTAACTCCTGTGTTATTTTTGTACTCTTCAAATCATAGTCGAGGTCTGACATAAGGAATAATAGCTTAAGTTTTACACAATGCCAGACACAAGCAACACAAGATAGATCATCTGCTGTCCTTATTGACGGTCTTTCCTTGCATTTCATAGAATTAGGTCACACCTAAACAGAGGAACCATTGACTCAGATATTGTTTATATCCTTAGTAACAAGGTGTGTAAATCTTAAGAATATTGATACAAGTTTTTAACTCTTTTCAAAATGCACACCACTGAAGATATGTATGTTTGGCATCCACTCCAGGCTCTGAACATTTGGGTAATGCATAAGGCAACCTGAGCCAGAAGGGTTTGGGGGATGTTAATTATTGAAAGTGGCTAACTGCTCTGTTTTGAAGTAGATAAATGGAGTTTATGAGTACTGAGACATTGGCTTATTTCAATCCACATTGTTGGAAATTTTCAATCATATACTTGAACTCTGCAAACAGAACTTTGTATTTAGAAGCATTTTACATTCACATGCAAGTAACAATACAGGATACTTTTGGGTTCATAAAAGTGTAGAGAGCATACTCAAGTTTTTTATTTAAGAGTTTGGGGAAGTAACATACTAATAAAATCAACAGTGATAACTATTAATGTAATCAAGTGCAGATATTGCTTTAAAATCAATAGGATTAATGATTAGAAGAAAACAGCCTTGGGAAAAAAAAAATAGAACACAAGAGCAGTGATAAAAAAGAAGCCAATTTATTATCAACCGGTGTCTTTAAGATACCAAATCATAAAATATGAAACCAGAAAATAAAGTTCTGGTTCAAGCATAGTTTTATGTCATAGAAATATATTATGTTTTATGTACATATTTAGAAATAAAATAAGTGATGTTAGGACTGTCTTCAAAAAAATAAAAATAAATGACTGTGATGAGGTGACAGCGTGGCCAAGGATACCAAATCACTCCCTGTAAGTGGTACGTAAGAGAAGTCTGAACATGGAGATGGACAGTGGTTTGGGACTTCATTGTGGGAAAGTATGATCAAGATTTCTCTGAAGGAAGCACTGAACTCAGACCTGGGTGGCATAAAAAATACACAAGAAAGAGATGGTTTTAACCTATGTAAACATTGTAAATCCAATCATGCTTGTTTGAGGACTGCATGTGTCAGGAAGGGTGTTAGTTTACTATCTGCTTATTGATTACTGCAAGTGAGTTTCAGGGAACTGGTAGTATTACCTTTCCAACTTATCAACATTTTTACAATAAATAGATATCCAATGTATTAGTACACTTGCTTGGTAGTACTTATGAATTGAATTAGGATTATAATAACCTGCTGTTGTAACCAAACTGCTTTCCTTTTCTGATAACGTAAATGTGAAAACTATCATGGTAGAAAGTAGAGAGGAAATTAACAACAAAATCAACATGCAATTTCCACTCCTTGTGACTGTAAGAAATTATGTTCTCTCTCTGTAACCTTACTTGAGATCTACCAAGCCCATTGTGTGAAAGTGTCTGATACAGACACACCCGGAGATAAACATGTCTGCCTGTGCATTTGTAATGGGAGGTGGTGATTTGCTCCTATCAGTGGTCACACATAACCAATTTTTGTTGTTGTTATCCAGAGTTAGTAATAAGTAATTTCATGCATGTGAAGTCACAGTGAGAGAACAGGAGTGAGTGCTTCCTAATCATTATGTCAGAGAAGAGATGCTTGGGCTGTGGTGCCTAACTAAGCATATGGACACTGGGATATGACAGCATACATGTCACCTAGGTAGAATTTCCTGATGCCTGTCACCTCTTCACACTCTTCTTAGGAAGGCAATACTATCTGGTTGCTACTGTTCAGTCAGTTTAAGCACACGCTTGCAAGAGAGTAAGAACACCTGCTCACTTATTCCTGAAGAATCTCCAACAAAAATCTCATAGAATCATGAAAGAAAGTCTTGGCCAGAGAGCTGGGCGGTTTGAGTCTCGACTGTTCTAAACTTCGAATCGGGTAGCCAACTCCCTCTTTGACTATTTTCCTCCATCTTTCACTAAACCTGAAAGCATTTGCACCAGCTCTGGGCAATGCTACACCTGACTAATAAAAATGAGGTGCACTACTCAATTTATCCAGGCCCGATTATGTTGGAAGGCAGCTAACGGCAAAAGTGATTCCTGTATACTGAACAGCACTGGAGCCCCTGTAATCTAGAGGGGAAAACATTCAAAGGGCACTATGAAGCTCAATTTACAGAAATAGATCGAAAATTGCTGCCAACTGGCCCAGCAGACAATGCTTATGCACAGCCATTGCAGACCAGGTTGTGGCTCAATTTGGTGTGTGTGTGTGTGGGGGGGGGAGTTGTACAGCATCAGGCATTGATGGCTTCTGTGCCATCATCCTGGAATACAGAGAAGAGTGACCTGGTCACCAACACTTGTCTTAATTAACCTGGCGCCAATCTAAGAGTTTTAAATATTTTCTCTCCACTGATCATTTCTACCCGTATTAGAAAACACCACCTTTAACATGCTCAGGCTAAACTAATCAGCTCTACTATCAATTCATAATTGATCCCTGTCCATAAACAATCTCAGTATGAAATTCCTTAGACGTTTTGCTCAGATATGTCTGCATTGTGCTGTAATCTTGTCAAAACCCTTGGCTTCTGAATGAACTTATTTTCATCAGAGAGATTGGGAAGGGGTTATATGTCACATGATACCAACACCTTCTGGCCACGCATCTTATCCCTTTACCCCTAATAAAAATGTCTGAGTCTTATGTCCCAAGGAACTGTTTCAAAGCTTTTTAAGATGACCTTTAGTCAAATAGGTCAACTACTTTTAAAGCTTCCTCAATTAATGCCTTCCTGGGATGTCTTGTTTTGAAAATCACATTTGACATTTTGACAGAATTTAGCTTTGATATTCAAGCCGATTGCCCTCCTCCAGCTTTCTCAGCTACCAGGCACTTGAACTTTCACTCATATTTTTCTGCTAAGCTTCTGCTGACGGGCCTCTCTAGATACCATTGAGTAGGCTGACTGAAATATAACCTCACTCCAGGTCAAATGCCTTTAAGCTGAAAACCATTTCCAGGAAGGATGAAAATCTTAGATATTTCAAGTCTGTCTATTTGGCAGTGTTGAGATAAGAACAATGAGTCTTGTTTTTGTTGTTTTCTTTTCTTTTTGCTGTTCTGTAGCAGTGAGGAGGAAGAGCTCAAATGTTCAGCGACAATTATTGCTGTGCATACACAAAGCATAGAATGGAAAATACAATGGGGCAAATTGAGTAACCGTTATAGACATGGGCAGGTAAAATCTAATATTAAAAGTTTGAAGGTGCAAGGCGTATGTCATAGTTTTTTTTAAATTAATAAATATTTTATTTTTATTAATGTTATTAATATATTAATATTAATATAATAATAATAATATTTAATTTTTAATTAATAAAAATATAAAAATAATGTAATTTTGACTTGAATATTCGGGTCAGTTTCAGAAGCATGAACTCTATTTCATTTGCACTGATGGGTGAAAAATATCATGTGAACTTATGCCCAGTGAATTTCCAAAAGACTGCCCACTGAGTAGATTGCCTCTTATCATATTGTCTCAGAATCTTAACAAGAGTGTCTCCACTCTGTTCCAATCAGGCATTGTCCTCAAAAAGTCTACTTAAAATAAATCCATATTATCTGTAGATGAAGGGATAAAGGAGTTCCCATTTCATTTGCCTTATATAATAGGGAATCTGCTTGGCTAAAGACTACCTTAAAAGCTAGAGACAGTTTCTTGGGAAAAAAACTCTGGCATTTTTACGGCAGAGAGACAGTTTCTTGGGACATAAGACTCAGGCATTTTTACTGCATAGAGATAATTTTTGGGGACATAAGACTCAGACATTTTTACTAGGGCTGAAGAGACAAGATGCATGGCCAGAGTGAAGGTGTTAGTATGATTTGACATATAAACTCTCCCAGCATCCCTGAGGAAAATAACTTCGTTCAGAAGCTGAGAGTTTGACAAAGATTCCAGGAGAATCTTGACATATCTGAGTGATTGGCAACCACCAGAGGCAGATGGGGTTTGGCTGGACTGGCTTTGCTGAAAGGGCACAGCCCCGGCAAGTGTGATCCAAACGGTGAGGGAAGTTCAGAGTCAGTAAAGATCGTGAACATAAATAAACATCTTTTCTAAATAGTTTTCTTAATTTTTAAGTTTATTTATTTATTTTTGAAAGAGAGAAAGAGCACAAGTGGGGCAGGGGCAGAGAGACAGGGAGAGAGAATTCCAAGCAGGCTCCACACTGTCAGTGCAGAGCCCGACGTGGGGATCGAACTCACGAACTGTGAGAGCATGACCTGAGCCGAGATCAAGAGTTGGGTTGCTTAGCTGAGCCACCCAGGTGCCCCTGCAACCTCTTTTCTAATTTTATGTTAGCTACTCCTGTCTTCTTCACAAAACCCCTTTCTGAACATCTAACTCCCTTGTTTTATTTATTCTCTGTATTGACTTCTCAAAAGAGCCCAGATTTCACAAATGTTAAGAGGTGATGGCTTGTTTCACACTTTAAAGTCATGGCTATTTTGGTTCACAGGAAGGGAGAAGGGGCATCATAAATCAGACTGTAATACATCCAACCTGAAAGGTATATTTATTAATTGACAATATTATTATGTGCAGCTTAAAATCTAAGTTTAAGAAATAACTATTTCAGATATTAGAATTAGTCTTTTTTTTAAGAAAAATGTGTCTTAAAATATTAAATGAGTTAAAATGGGAAGCTTTTTACTTGTGATTTTGTTCATCCTCTACTTGCTCCCTAGTTTTGTTAAGCAATTACTTAAATAATTTGTATTTCTCACTTCTAGGTACTTTCTAAGTATGACGTTTATCCCCAGGCATGACAAGAACTGTTTTTTTTTTTCTATTTTAGAATACTAAATATTCTACTTTCTCTTGAGACTAAAGCAGATTCTTTAACCCCAAATGCTCATCATCAATAATCATAACATTCATATCAATTCTCTCCCAAGATTTTGACTGTCTTTCTGTGCTTCCTCATTCTGGACTTTCACCCACTGTACCAGTGAAACTTGCCCTAATTTCTCCTGCTCAGTACTAGATCAGTCAGCTCATGATGAAGAAAACTTCATCATTAAGTGGATTAATGCACTGAACGTGGTCACAATACTATTTTTTGTGTAGTTGAATCAGTTATAGGCTAAGATAGAGAGTTAAATATGCAGCACCTCACACAAGCTAGAACTTTACTTTTTTCTTACCTGTCTAGAGTAGAAATTAAGGTTCCTTCTGTTTCATTATTGTGTCTTCTCAAGGGTGTTGTAGTCAATCAGGATTGAGGCTGGGTCATCACCATGCTAGCATTTTAACCTCCTAGAAAAAGGAATGAGAAACCAAAGGGAAAAAGATATCCCCTTATGGAAGTTATACTGCAACGTCATATTCCTTTGGAGAGAACTCAGTCACATGGCTACACCTAGCTACATGGCAATTTGGGAATTAGCTGGGACTAAAATGTTCTGGCTCTAAAAAAAGAAGGAGAAGGAGAAAGAGAAGGAGAGGAGGAGGAGAAGGAGGAGGAGGAGAGGGAGAAGGAGAAGAAGAAACTAGAAATTGCCATAGCTTTAAATATTAGGCTGGTGATGTTGATATTACATTTTTTTTTTAATTTATTTGAGAGAGAGAGAGCAGGGGAGAGGAGGAGGGGAGAAGAGGGAAAGGGAGACAGAATCTCAAGCAGGTTCCATGCTCAGCACAAAGACCATTCCAGGGCTTGATCCCATAAACCTGGGATTGTGACCAGAGCCAAAATCAAGAGTTGGATGCTCAACCAACTGAGACACCCAAGTGCCCTATATTACATTTTGATGCTTTCTTTCTTCCTAATCTTTTCTTTTGCTTAAGGCTATTTATGTATTCATTGCACTTCTTTCAGAGAATATGGAGGGCACATTTCAGAGAATATGGAGGGCACATAGCACTAGAGTGTAGTTGGATGTTAAATGATATTACTTTAAGCACTAAACTGAAAGTTATTTAATTTACAAAAATGTGCTTTACCCTAAATGTTTAAAGACTGTATCTGTGGTCTTAGGGAAGTATGCAGTGTGTGCTTAATTAATTAGCTTTCTAATTCACCAAATCATTACTCTGTACCTACTACATGAAGAAAGCTGAGTGTAGTATTTTGGAGATGCAAACAATTTGAACACAAAGAAACTTTCCTGAAGTAATTTATTAACCATCTGAGGAAACCCAAAGAAAAAATCAGCAAACAAAGCAATGGTACAAGAGCTATCACAGGACAGAAGAGATGAGGGATTTTTTTTTTTTGGTTTGTTTGTTTGTCTTGTTTTGCTTTGTTTTGGCTACTTAGTGTGTATTTGATGGAACCTCTTTCATCACATGCCATTTTCAAAAACTTTTTTTTTTGCATTAGTGTTTCTATTTCCTGTAGTTAATGAAATATCCCATTGTAAACATATATAATTATTATATTAGGAAATAAAAATAATGCTACCTCTATTCTGGGATGTTCATCTAAATTATATTATATGACCTTTGTTCTTTGATTCTGTTGATCATGAAAATGGCATAATTATAAAGTTTATAATGTCATAATATTTTTTCTCTTCTTTAATGAGACAGAAAGAGTGACTCTCAAAGTTTAATGTTTCTAATCAAATGGGAAGTTTGCTGAAAATTTAAAGACTCTATGGAGAGATTCTGACTCCAAAGTCCTTGTATAAAGATCCAGGAACTGTCATATTCCACAAGCACCCTATTGATTATTTTAGCTGCTCTTCCTCCCACTTTAAAAAATTCTTGGTTTACAGAACACACTGTGAGGAGATTATATGAATAGATGTCACTATTAATAACTTTCTTTGCATAGTATAAACACCTTTGTTGTGAAATTGTTTCTGCCACCAGGATCGTCTCTTGCTAGAGAAGGCAATTATTCCCAGTGGCCATATTATGACAAAAATCAATGTATTTAAAGTGCTTATGTGTTAATGAAAATGTAATCTCACATAAGCAGTGTAATTGACGTGGTCTCTTTATATTTTTACCTATTTTTAATGAGAAAAAGTTAAAGTGGGACAAACTGATACTTATACCTATTATTAGTAACATAGGTAGTATTATCTCATCTTTCTTGATTATGTGCTTTGCCTCATTGCTTCTGCGTTATAACTTATGTCTGAGGTTAAGAAAAAAAAAAGAAAGCAAAAAAAAAAAAGGAAGGAACAAACAAGGAATAAAAAAAGGAGGAAAGGAAGAAAGAAAGGGAATAAAAATAAAACAACAAAGACTGACCTTGAAAAAAACAGTACTTTATCTTGAGAACCATATGAGAGTAGCCTCCACAGTCCAGCTAGGTCCGTACAAATGATAATGAGTGAAGACACCTTTGATAATTTTAGCCTTCCCCTCCTCTCCCAACTCTGGCTGTTATCACTGGAAAACACCAGTGCCCGGCTTTTTACTGATTGTGAACACAGTTTGGAAGATATCTTATTTTATTAAAATTGAAATAGAAGTGATAACCTTGTATTCATTTAAAAAGTATGATTTTTCAAATTTGAAAAAACACATTGTTCTTGACTTTCCAGACCTGCCTCTGCGTTTTCCCAAAGCATAGTTGGTCTAATTTTAACCTTTAATTTCATTGAGTAGATAATCATCTTATAACCACGAATACCATGCCGATTTCTTGCCAAGTCTCCCCACCTTTAACACTACCGTCATTGATGTTTATTGATTTGAGACTCCTGCATCACAGTACTTAATTAATTTCAAACACAGAAGAATATTTTGGGATTTTATATTCAGGATCCCATTGATTTCTTGTCCTGCCAGTTTTAATCAGATTTGGGAAAAGGGAAGATTATGTCAAGGCTGTCTACTCGTCTATTGGTTAAAAATGTTATAAGTGGAATCACTAGAAAGCACTTCATTTGAATAATGTGTCTAAGTCTTGAAGTGATCAATTCATATACACTGGACATTAACATAGTATTTACTTTAAACATCAGAAAGAATGTGTGCTTTAAAGATACAGCATGTAGCTCACCTAACTGAAATAAGTATTTGTTTAAGTATATAATCATATCTTTATTTTACATCTCTTTTGGGTCAGACTTCCACATCGAAATGCCTAATAGTCTGAAATCCATGGGGCCTTGGTATGGCTTTCTGTGCTCTGTTTTAGTGATTAACCACATAGTCAAATACATCATTTCAAACTTTGTTCTTTAAAGGCAGTCTTTTGAAAGACTAGTACCTGCATTTCTGTTTTGTGGTACAACAGTGACAACCAGTGGCCGCTGGATTTCACTGACAATTTATTTAGGCTGACAATTTATGGTTAACATTGTACAGATTAACAAGGGCCTGAGTCCACCTTTAATAAGTAGCACTCAGAAATAACTTGCTTCTTGCAGAACTTCGTTTGATCTTTTACTAAAAATAGGTATGTATCTACCACATGTCTATTTGAAAAATGTTTTATTTTATTAACCAAGCATCTGAAATGTAGTTTAAAATGTACTAAGAGGTCACTGCAAATGCAAATATGGGAGGTGACTGGAAGATTCTTAGTGGGTTCATTCTATGTGCTATGTAAGCCAGAGTCCTTTATATTTTATTTTTCTCTTACCTGCAAGGGAAGGGAAGGAACTGCTAGGTATATGTGAAAAACAGGTCAAATCACTGTGTGGGCAAACAGTTGGCGATTGTATAATTACTCACTACCTGAACATCCCAGACCGGTCTCATCTTCCCTTCCTAAAAAGTCCATTATTCCTTTCAAATGGAGAGCTTAATGGAGTAAAGCTTTGCTAGATGTAATGAGCTGAATAATGTGGAGTTCAACTTTGGATTATGGACTTTTGGAGACTCCAGGGAGTTAAAACTAATGATTTAATCCCTGTATTTGTTTTAAATTTCTTTGAACAGATCTATTTATATATTCTAGAAGCTCTCTCTGAGACACAGCAATCTAGAAATACCCTTTCCCCTCCCTCTAGCATCCATGACATTACCACTCTGTCTCAAACTGTCTTTTCTCTCTCTCCCTGTCTCTCTTTTTTAGCATAGCTCCAAACCTTCATTTCCTCCTCACTGGCACTGCTGTAAGAGTGCTTATGGCAAATTTGCTTCTGTAATCATAACTTGAACCCATCTGGGGATGAGATTGGCTACAAGCTTAGTATTTCCACTTAACATATTCATGATTAGCATGCACAGAAGGAGTAGAATTAGGATGAATGTTTTTGGAACAGTACAGATAAATCCTCATAAATGTAGTACAACAGCTCTGGAAACGCACAGTGCGGAAATGTAATGAAGCTGAACTCTATAGAGAGTTTGGTATTCTCAGTACCATGCCTCTCCTAATGAACTCATTTAGATTAGAAAATGGATTTAATATTTTATTGGAATTAACCTGAGCCAGTAAAGAGGATTACAATTTCTTTCCATAAATATAGTGATATTACAGGGTGAGGTAGCATGTTACATGAATATTAAGCACTTTATGAACATTGTCATGAAGCCAAAAGGTGTAAGGTGATTATATTTTAATATAGTGGTACTGTTCTTACAATAATTAAATTTGAATAGCAGTAAAAGGATATTTTAAAAAGATTTAAATCAAAAATTTGTTGCATTTTCTGAGCTAAAATGCCATGTGATTCAAGTTAAACCCAGGGTAGAACATTTAAGTGATCAGCCTGGGCAGAAGCTCTATTTTCCCAAGTGGGATCTAAACAACAAAGGAACTTGGGGTGGGGAAGGGCAAGGAAGATTCTGGGTTTGACTCAAGAGAAGGATTATTTACTCACCTGTGACTCCTTTGGTAAAGGAGCTAGACAAAAATAGAGCTCTACTGAATTATGGGCTAGGTTCTTCTTTCCTTTCTGTCTCTTCGCTTTCATTCTAAACTCAGGTCCTTTGTCCATGATGGGTAGATTTTTTTTTTTTTGTATATAATTCATATAAGAGGCACATACAGTCTACAAAGGAAGAAATTCATGAGAGATCAAAGGACATATACTCTTTCCCCCTCCTAACACTCTAGCCGCAAGCTACTTCTACCATTAATTTTTGTAAATCTAGCTGATGTATTATAGGCAAGGGAACTAATATCACACTTTTGTAATCTTAAGGAAAAAAAAATACCTGTAACATGAATCGGATCCAGCCTTAAACAAAGGGCAAGCTTTGGCCCTGGAGTGCCATTTCTACCCATTTTGTAAAGTCAGCTACTGTGCATATGTGCACCCGAGCGTTCACTGATTTTACAGGATAAGGCGCAGTGAGCACCGCGTGCTGGAGGCCGAGGTTAGGTCTTGAGGCTGTGCAGAAATCTTCTGATTAAAGCTGAACACGCACTGTAAAGTTGCTCAGGCATGTACACAGAGTTAGTTTAAGAAAAGCTTCCCACCCCTCCTTTGTTCCACCTACAGGAGTCAAACTTCTTTTGCTTTAGCTGGGGAAAGGCATGTTAAGTGTGGGTTTCAGATTTCTCCAACCCATATACGCAAACAGTTCCACAGCTGATGCTCTTTTAAGCTTCAGTCACACTGGGGCTTTGAGATAATGCTATTAAACTGGAGTTAAAAGAAAATCAGCTGCTTGCTGAGTAGGCGGGGGGGGGGGGGGGGGGGGGGGGGGGGGAGGGGTGGGAAACAGGCCCCAGACAAGCCGCGACAGCAGCAGTCCCGAGCAGCTGGTGAAATTCTGTGGCTGGAAGGCTGGGGCGACCTCACGGAGTGGGGGGTGGCGTGGGGTGGGGCGAGGCCCCTTCGAGGGAGTGCCTCCTGCCCTCAGTGCTGATGAAGGAAGCGGGCTGAGGAGCGCCAACAGGAACCCAAGGAGGAGAACACTTGCTAAAGAGGGCCGAGGAGGGAAAACCGCCAGGAGCTTGGAATTTGAGGGTCACAGAGGAGCAAGCCCTTTCGCTCTACTTTATTTTCATTTCTGTGTTTCTTCTTACTTTTCGTTGGCTTTTTCATTTCATGTGTCTTATTTTATTATTTGATAGGGTAAAACGTTGAGATTAAGATTCTTAACCATAATTAGCCCAGGTATCCATCTCCCTACTAGGATGGAGGGCGGTTGAGTGGGCAGTTATTAGCAATGCTACAGAAGTAAACAGAGATACCCAGAAAATGTTTCACTTTTGCATTCCCTAAAAGGATCTGGCAGCAAGACATAGTAGGCTTTTAAACCAGGCAAATTAGCTTGGAAAAGGATTTTCTAAATTTCCTTATTGACTTCTTTAATATATCAACGATTAGTCTGGCTGACTTAGTTCAGAGAGCTCTCTTGGTGTGAAGAGAATATACTCTGTGTCTACAACTTTCTATTTTCTGGTAAGAGGATAAGATACAGGAGATAAATAATCTCCCAGCAATTTTCATACCCCTGAGAATGAGTTAAGAAGCTAGAAGAGTGTCCCTACTTTCTCCTCTTCAGGCTCATGTCCAAATAGAAGCCGCTGCATTAAGAAGTGTGCAACCTCTCTCTAGCCAGGATGCCTTTTTGGATTCCAGGAGAAGCTGATTTGCAGGCCATCTTCTAGGCTATGAGTCAGCTTCCACAAAGGAAATTTGGCAATTATTGGTAAACAGACCACACAGCAGATGAGAGAGGGGCGGGTAGCTACTAGATAACCTAAGGACTTTGCCCAGGAACTAGAGGAGAGAGAGATGACGATGCCTGAAGACTCTGCCCCTGTTTTTTATGCCAAGTTCATTTAAATCACTCCCTGTCCTTACTCAACATGTAGTGGGTTTAATGGTGACCCCTTCCCCCCCAAAGGATAGTTTTAAGTCCTAACCCTGGATACTTGTGAGTGTGACCTTATTTGGAAATAGAGTTTTTGCAGATGTAATTAAGAATCCTGAAATGAGATCATCTTGATTTAGGGTGGGCCTTAAATCCAAGGACTGTTGTTTTTATAAGAGAAAGGAGAGGGAGGGATTTGAGAAACATGGATGCTGAGACACAGGGAAGAAGACCATGTAAAGATGGAGGCAGAGATTGAAGTTAAGCTGCCATAAACCCAAGGAATACCAGGAGAGTGCTTTGAAATCAGTCTATTTGTTTATTTTAGAAATTTCATATTTTAAATCTTTTGTAGACAGAGGATTTACAACAAATTCTAAAGTACACAGAATAATAATAGAGTGAACATCCATGTATCCACAATCCATCATCCAGACTTTAGAATTATCAATTTGACCAATCCTGTTTCACACATAGTCCCTGTAACATACAATCCTTGCAACATGCAAAGTAGGTCTCTTAATTCCTGATTTGTGTGTTTCTGACTCTCCACTCTCATTTCCAAGACAGTGGTGCCTGGGAATTTGCAAGTTGCTGAATGGCTCTTGAACAATTACTGACAGATGTGGGGCATGGAAGCATAGCTCCTATGTATTGGGTCTGGAAATGTCAAAGGTTTAATTTGTACTACTGACCTCCACTGCAGGATCATGTTATAACTACTTTCTGTAGGACATTCCATGAAATCTCACCTGTACTCCTCACTCTAATTCTGTTTTCCCTGGCTAGCAGTGCTAACTTGACAAAAGGGGACCATAAATCCTTGTCACCAGGTCTGCTTTAGGGGAATTTAACCTAATACCCTCACCTATGAAGACCCTACTGTATTATATTGAAATAATCCCCAGCATTGTAGCATTTAAACTTTATTTCAATACATTATCTCTAAAAGTTAAGGACTCTTAAAAAATGCATTACTGTCATCACACTTGAATATGACAAAATTCCTTAATACATAAGATACCAGTCAGTATTCTAACTTCAATTGCTTCATAAATATAATTGTTTAATTGTTTGATTCACTTGATATGCAAACAAGGTTTTCACAGTGCATTTGATTTGAATTGTCTTTTTAATCTCTTAATTTAGAGGTTTCCTCTCCATCTTTTCTTTCTTTGATGTTTTTGTGTTAGAAAAAACATTGCGATTTTTCTTTAGTGTTTCCCAGTCTGGATTTAGCTGATGAATCTTCATGGTGTCTTTTAGCATATTTGTCTAGCCCCCATATATTGTGTGCATTGGTAGTTGAATTTAAAAGCTTGATCAGATTCAAATGTAATATTTTTGCTAAATCTCCTTCGTTGGTGGTGTCTGTCCTTTCATTAGGAAGCACATAATTTTCTTTCTCTTTCTGTTACTTAATTGCCATTAATAATTAATGTCTCTATTCATTAATATTTCAGGGACTGAAAACTGGTTATACTTTGATTCTTTTAATTCCTTTTTCATCTGTTACATGGATTAATTCTGTAAAGACTAATACTTGGTTTGTCTATTTGGTTATTGTTCAGTAAAATTCACATAGAAAAAGCAAGATGAATATTTACTTTTATTCTTTGGATCAGTTTTTAAAATAGTGGGTTAATTAGTATACATCAATGGTGACCAATTTGTTTTCTCCTTTAATATAATTATGAATTCATTAATTTAAGTGTACTTGAAGTGCTTCCTCCATTACAGTAAATATCTTTCTTGTCCATTGTTTGGCCAATGGAAGCCCAATCAAATTGACTTGTTACTCCTTTTGTTATGACTAGAGTAGTTTTTGATATCTTCCTTGAGACTTATGAACTTCCATGATCATTTTGTATGTATTCAGCTCCATAGCTGGAATGGACATTTTTCCAAGGTGCCCTTTAATTTATATGCAAGGGTAGGTCATTAATTTTAGGACTCATCAGTGAGTGTAGGTAGGATTATATTTTTAAGGTAAAATATATTATGAGTTCAACTGATTTTTTCAATTATAACTCAAAACTACTGAATTTTCATTTAACTGATTCTAATATTATTTCAAATCCCCTTTCTGCCACACACACAATGCCAATTCCCAACAGTGCTAGCAGTGATAGATTATTATCTGCTTTATCTCACAAAATATACAAAATTCTCCATTGATATTCACAATTTCACCAACAGTATGATTATGGAAATCAGTGTATATTTTTATTTTTGTTTTAGTTTCATTGTTATGTTATTTTTTTTTTATGAAATTTATTGACAAATTGGTTTCCATACAACACCCAGTGCTCATCCCAAAAGGTGCCCTCCTCAATACCCATCACCCACCCTCCCCTCCCTCCCACCCCCCATCAACCCTCAGTTTGTTCTCAGTTTTTAACAGTCTCTTATGCTTTGGCTCTCTCCCACTCTAACCTCTTTTTTTTTTTTTTTCCTTCCCCTCCCCCATGGGTTCCTGTTAAGTTTCTCAGGATCCACATAAGAGTGAAACCATATGGTATCTGTCTTTCTCTGTATGGCTTATTTCACTTAGCATTACACTCTCCAGTTCCATCCACGTTGCTACAAAGGGCCATATTTCATTTTTTCTCATTGCCACATAGTACTCCATTGTGTATATATACCACAATTTCTTTATCCATTCATCAGTTGATGGACATTTAGGCTCTTTCCATAATTTGGCTATTGTTGAGAGTGCTGCTATGAACATTGGGGTACAAGTGCCCCTATGCATCAGTACTCCTGTATCCCTTGGATAAATTCCTAGCAGTGCTATTGCTGGGTCATAGGGTAGGTCTATTTTTAATTTTCTGAGGAACCTCCACACTGCTTTCCAGAGCGGCTGCACCAATTTGCATTCCCACCAACAGTGCAAGAGGGTTCCCGTTTCTCCACATCCTCTCCAGCATCTATAGTCTCCTAATTTGTTCATTTTGGCCACTCTGACTGGCGTGAGGTGATACCTGAGTGTGGTTTTGATTTGTATTTCCCTGATAAGGAGCGACGCTGAACATCTTTTCATGTGCCTGTTGGCCATCTGGATGTCTTCTTTAGAGAAGTGTCTATTCATGTTTTCTGCCCATTTCTTCACTGGGTTATTTGTTTTTCGGGTGTGGAGTTTGGTGAGCTCTTTATAGATTTTAGATACTAGCCCTTTGTCCGATATGTCATTTGCAAATATCTTTTCCCATTCCGTTGGTTGCCTTTTAGTTTTGTTGGTTGTTTCCTTTGCTGTGCAGAAGCTTTTTATCTTCATAAGGTCCCAGTAATTCACTTTTGCTTTTAATTCCCTTGCCTTTGGGGATGTGTCGAGTAAGAGATTGCTACGGCTGAGGTCAGAGAGGTCTTTTCCTGCTTTCTCCTCTAAGGTTTTGATGGTTTCCTGTCTCACATTTAGGTCCTTTATCCATTTTGAGTTTATTTTTGTAAATGGTGTGAGAAAGTGGTCTAGTTTCAACCTTCTGCATGTTGCTGTCCAGTTCTCCCAGCACCATTTGTTAAAGAGGCTGTCTTTTTTCCATTGGATGTTCTTTCCTGCTTTGTCAAAGATGAGTTGGCCATACGTTTGTGGGTCTAGTTCTGGGGTTTCTATTCTATTCCATTGGTCTGTGTGTCTGTTTTTGTGCCAATACCATGCTGTCTTGATGATGACAGCTTTGTAGTAGAGGCTAAAGTCTGGGATTGTGATGCCTCCTGCTTTGGTCTTCTTCTTCAAAATTCCTTTGGCTATTCGGGGCCTTTTGTGGTTCCATATGAATTTTAGGATTGCTTGTTCTAATTTCGAGAAGAATGCTGGTGCAATTTTGATTGGGATTGCATTGAATGTGTAGATAGCTTTGGGTAGTATTGACATTTTGACAATATTTATTTTTCCAATCCATGAGCAGGGAATGTCTTTCCATTTCTTTAAGTCTTCTTCAATTACCTTCATAAGCTTTCTATAGTTTTCAGCATACAGATCCTTTACATCTTTGGTTAGATTTATTCCTAGGTATTTTATGCTTCTTGGTGCAATTGTGAATGGGATCATTTTCTTTATTTGTCTTTCTGTTGCTTCATTGTTAGTGTATAAGAATGCAACTGATTTCTGGACATTGATTTTGTATCCTGCAACTTTGCTGAATTCATGTATCAGTTCTAGCAGACTTTTGGTGGAGTCTATCGGATTTTCCATGTATAATATCATGTCATCTGCAAAAAGCGAAAGCTTGACTTCATCTTTGCCAATTTTGATGCCTTTGATTTCCTTTTGTTGTCTGATTGCTGATGCTAGAACTTCCAGCACTATGTTAAACAACAGCGGTGAGAGTGGGCATCCCTGTCGTGTTCCTGATCTCAGGGAAAAAGCTCTCAGTTTTTCCCCATTGAGGATGATGTTAGCTGTGGGCTTTTCATAAATGGCTTTTATGATCTTTAAGTATGTTCCTTCTATCCCGACTTTGTCAAGGGTTTTTATTAAGAAAGGGTGCTGGATTTTGTCAAAGGCCTTTTCTGCATCGATTGACAGGATCATATGGTTCTTCTCTTTTTTTTTGTTAATGTGATGTATCACGTTGATTGATTTGCGAATGTTGAACCAGCCCTGCATCCCAGGGATGAATCCCACTTGATCATGGTGAATAATTCTTTTTATATGCTGTTGAATTCGATTTGCTAGTATCTTATTGAGAATTTTGGCATCCATATTCATCAGGGATATTGGCCTGTAGTTCTCTTTTTTTACTGGGTCTCTGTCTGGTTTAGGAATCAAAGTAATACTGGCTTCATAGAATGAGTCTGGAAGTTTTCCTTCCCTTTCTATTTCTTGGAATAGCTTGAGAAGGATAGGTATTATCTCTGCTTTAAATGTCTGGTAGAACTCCCCTGGGAAGCCATCTGGTCCTGGACTCTTATTTGTTGGGAGATTTTTGATAACCGATTCAATTTCTTCGCTGGTTATGGGTCTGTTCAAGCTTTCTATTTCCTCCTGATTGAGTTTTGGAAGAGTGTGGGTGTTCAGGAATGTGTCCATTTCTTCCAGGTTGTCCAATTTGTTGGCATATAATTTTTCATAGTATTCCCTGATAATTGTTTGTATCTCTGAGGGATTGGTTGTAATAATTCCATTTTCAGTCATGATTTTATCTATTTGGGTCATCTCCCTTTTCTTTTTGAGAAGCCTGGCTAGAGGTTTGTCAATTTTGTTTATTTTTTCAAAAAACCAACTCTTGGTTTCGTTGATCTGCTCTACAGTTTTTTTAGATTCTATATTGTTTATTTCTGCTCTGATCTTTATTATTTCTCTTCTTCTGCTGGGTTTAGGCTGCCTTTGCTGTTCTGCTTCTAGTTCCTTTAGGTGTGCTGTTAGATTTTGTATTTGGGATTTTTCTTGTTTCTTGAGATAGGCCTGGATTGCAATGTATTTTCCTCTCAGGACTGCCTTCGCTGCGTCCCAAAGCGTTTGGATTGTTGTATTTTCATTTTCGTTTGTTTCCATATATTTTTTGATTTCTTCTCTAATTGCCTGGTTGACCCACTCATTCGTTAGTAGGGTGTTCTTTAACCTCCACGCTTTTGGAGGTTTTCCAGACTTTTTCCTGTGGTTGATTTCAAGCTTCATAGCATTGTGGTCTGAAAGTATGCATGGTATAATTTCAATTCTTGTAAACTTATGAAGGGCTGTTTTGTGACCCAGTATATGATCTATCTTGGAGAATGTTCCATGTGCACTCGAGAAGAAAGTATATTCTGTTGCTTTGGGATGCAGAGTTCTAAATATATCTGTCAAGTCCATCTGATCCAATGTCTCATTCAGGGCCCTTGTTTCTTTATTGACCGTGTGTCTAGATGATCTATCCATTTCTGTAAGTGGGGTGTTAAAGTCCCCTGCAATTACCACATTCTTATCAATAAGGTTGCTTCTGTTTATGAGTAATTGTTTTATATACTTGGGGGCTCCGGTATTCGGCGCATAGACATTTATAATTGTTAGCTCTTCCTGATGGATAGACCCTGTAACTATTATATAATGTCCTTCTTCATCTCTTGTTACAGCCTTTAATTGAAAGTCTAGTTTGTCTGATATAAGTATGGCTACTCCAGCTTTCTTTTGGCTTCCAGTAGCATGATAAATAGTTCTCCATCCCCTCACTCTGAATCTAAAGGTGTCCTCAGGTCTAAAATGAGTCTCTTGTAGACAGCAAATAGATGGGTCTTGTTTTTTTATCCATTCTGATACCCTATGTCTTTTGGTTGGCGCATTTAATCCGTTTACATTCAGTGTTATTATAGAAAGATACGGGTTTAGAGTCATTGTGATGTCTGTATGTTTTATGCTTGTAGTGATGTCTCTGGTACTTTGTCTCACAGGGTCCCCCTTAGGATCTCTTGTAGGGCTGGTTTAGTGGTGACAAATTCCTTCAGTTTTTGTTTGTTTGGGAAGACCTTTATCTCTCCTTCTATTCTAAATGACAGACTTGCTGGATAAAGGATTCTCGGCTGCATATTTTTGCTGTCTAGCACCCTGAAAATCTCGTGCCAATTCTTTCTGGCCTGCCAAGTTTCAAAAGAGAGATCAGTCACGAGTCTTATAGGTCTCCCTTTATATGTGAGGGCACGTTTACCCCTTGCTGCTTTCAGAATTTTCTCTTTATCCTTGTATTTTGCCAGTTTCCCTATGATATGTCGTGCAGAAGATCGATTCAAGTTACGTCTGAAGGGAGTTCTCTGTGCCTCTTGGATTTCAATGCCTTTTTCCTTCCCCAGTTCAGGGAAGTTCTCAGCTATGATTTCTTCAAGTACCCCTTCAGCACCTTTCCCTCTCTCTTCCTCCTCTGGAATACCAATTATGCGTATATTATTTCTTTTTAGTGTATCACTTAGTTCTCTAATTTTCCCCTCATACTCCTGGATTTTTTTATCTCTCTTTTTCTCAGCTTCCTCTTTTTCCATAACTTTATCTTCTAGTTCACCTATTCTCTCCTCTGCCTCTTCCATCCGAGCTGTGGTGGTTTGCATTTTGTTTTGCATTTCCTTTAAAGCGTTTTTCAGCTCCTCGTGACTGTTCCTTAGTCCCTTGATCTCTGTAGCAAGAGATTCTCTGCTGTCCTGTATACTGTTTTCCAGCCCAGCGATTAATTTTATGACTATTATTCTAAATTCACTTTCTGTTATATTATTTAAATCCTTTTTGATCAGCTCATTAGCTGTTGTTATTTCCTGGAGATTCTTCTGAGGGGAATTCTTCCGCTTGGTCATTTTGGATAGTGCCTGGTGTGGTGAGGACCTGCAGGGCACTTCCCCTGTGCTGTGGTGTATAACTGGAGTTGGTGGGTGGGGCCGCAGTCCGACCTGATGTCTGCCCCCAGCCCACCACTGGGGCCACAGTCAGACTGGTGTGTGCCTTCTCTTCCCCTCTCCTAGGGGTGGGATTCACTGTGGGGTGGCGTGGCCCGTCTGGGCTACTTGCACACTGCCAGGCTTGTGATGCTGGGGATCTGGAGTATTAGCTGGGGTGGGAAGGCAAGGTGCACGGCGGCAGGGGGGGCAGGCTTAGCTCGCTTCTCCTTTTGTGATCCACTTCAGGAGGGGCCCTGTGGCAGCCGGAGGGAGTCAGATCCGCTGCCGGAGGTTTGGCTCCGCAGAAGCACAGAGTTGGGTGTTTGCGCGGAGCGAGCAATTTCTCTGGCAGGAACCGGTTCCCTTTGGGATTTTGGCTGGGGGATGGGCGGGGGAGATGGTGCTGGCGAGCGCCTTTGTTCCCCGCCAAACTGAGCTCTGTCGTCCGGGGGCTCCGCAGCTCACCCTCCCTTTGTCCTCCAGCCTTCCCGCTTCCCGAGCAGAGCTGTTAACTTATGACCTCCCAGACGCTAAGTCGCGCTTGCTGTCGGACACAGTCTGTCAGACCCCTCTGCTTTTGCAAGCCGGACTCGGGGGCTCTGCTTGGCTGGCGAGCCGCCCCTCCGCCCCGGCTCCCTCCCGCCAGTCCGTGGAGCGCGCACCGCCTCGCCGCCCTTCCTACCCTCTTCAGTGGGCCTCTCGTCCGCACTTGGGTCCGGTGACTCCGTTCTGCTAATCCTCTGGCGGTTTTCTGGGTTATTTAGGCAGGTGTAGGTGGAATCTAAGTGATCAGCAGGACGCGAGGTGAGCCCAGCGTCCTCCTACACCGCCATCTTCCTGCGCCTCCCTCATTGTTATGTTAAAAGCTCATGAAATATCTACCCCCTGGGTAGTTATGCCACCAACAAGTTACCCAATTTTGTTTATGCGTTTATAGTTATTTGTTGTATAGTTTTTATTTTTTCAGGATTGTGTGTGTGCGTGTGCATGTGCGTGTGTTTATGTGTATCCAAAGATATATTGCTCCTATTTGTTTGCCCACGATCCTAAACCCTTGGTCTACCTATTGGTAAACATTTTTTTTTAATCTCAGTTTTTCATCCCATTGCTTGTTTATCAAATATAAACATATATATTCATGTCCTTTCTTAGGTAAACTGTAATATATTCACTCTTTTTCTACCTTGCTTTTTTCAATAAATGATAGATGTAAGAAGTTACACTAAGTAATATATAGAAATTTCCTTATTTATTTGTAAAGTAGCAGAGAGTTATACCTTGTGGCACATATAATAACCTATTAAATAAGTCCCATATTGATGGATATTTAGGCTGATTATCACTATGTTTTGGCTAATATAAAACAGTTCTTCAATAACATTGCCCATATTGCTCTTCATATTGTTTCTACTATATCTTTGGGATATATTCCTAGAGATGGGATTATAGGTCAAAGGGCAAATGTATGTGTAATTTCAGTAGATATTATTAATTTTTTCTTCATAAAAATGACACTGCATTAGGCAGGTCTATTTTTGTCTACTTAAAAAAATTTCTTTGAATGTCTTTATTTTAGGAGAAACAGTGTTTTATTTTGCTTTATTTATTTAAAGTTTATTTATTTATTTATTTTTGAAAGAGAGAGAGAGAGAGAGAGCGCATGTGTACGCATGAGCAAGGAGAGAGGCAGAGAAAGGGAGAGAGAGAATTCCAAGAAGGCTCTGCACTGTCAATGTGGAGTCACATGTGGGGCTTGATCTCACAAACCATGAGATCATGATCTGAGCCAAAGTCAAGAGTTGAACACTCAACTGACAGAGCCACCCAGGTACACCAAGTTTGCTTTACTTTAAGTAAATGAGTTACACTTATTTGATATGTATTGATAAGAACAATGGATTTAACCTTACCTCTGTCTTCATATGTTATATGAATAAGCTTTGTCTTTTTCTGACCAATGAACTAAACAGGACATCTAGTGCCTTTGGAACATAATAAAACATTTCCACAAATATTTTGTCAGTTATAATCATATTTTGAGAGTATACTTTTTTAGAATTTCTTGGATAAAGAAGAGAATTTAACCACATATTCTGTATGTTAATGCTAGTATAAACTGTAAATCTGCTTGCTAATAGATTGTGTAAACAAGAGAAGAATGCAGTTGGGTGATTCATGGTTGACAAGAAGAAATTAGTGAACTGCCTCTAAGTACGATCAACCTACTGTAGGTCAGAACGCTTCTTCCATCTGCTCCTCATATTTCTGTTTCAAATTCTGCGTGTAGCAGTGTCGAAAGCAGCAGCAGGAGTTTTCACCTGGTTGCTGTATTTCATTGTGAGGCTGATTTTATGATTCATATTTTGGTCCAAAAGGATCCATATTGGATGAATCTCTGGGCTCAGATTATCCTTTGTCATCAAATACATTTATTGCCTGATAGGTATGACTTACCCCTTGCTGAATGTAATATTTGTTATGACTGGAGCTTTTTACTTTGACTTGGTATTTGGAGCATGAGATTAGTTCTGTTCTGCAGTTCTATGTTGTGCTATCAGAAAATTTCTTTCTTTGAATTTGATACTTTAAAATGGTTGTTCTTTTCATTGTATTATACAAATTTTGAAGAGAAAAACAGTTCTATGTGTTGTTTCTAGTATTTTCACATTTGATAATAGTACCTGCATGCAGGTATGTAGCTTATATGATGAACTGGGTATTTGCAATCCACTTTTCTCCCCATTTTATTGTGTTAGCCCACCTTTTAGGTAAACCAATACATGGGCATTGAGCAAAACAGACACAAAACAAAATAACTTTTAGTGTAGGAAACAAATATACATTGGATTCAGCTTCCATTTACTAATTTTTTAAAATTGTCTCTCGAACAGGGTAATGATTAAAGGTGACAGAAAACAAACAAACATGTTTTCTTTAGAAATCCTCTGCACAAGATAACTTCAATATTGCTATTGGGTAAAGAAGGATTCTTTAATGAATGTATTGATGTGATGCCTTTTCTGTAGACAAAATGACCTCATGACTATGCTAACAATTAATGGAGAGTGGGACAGTAAAGCAAAGGAGTACCTGATGGGTGGTCCAGAAGCCCACCAACAGTTGATAACAGCATTTGAATATGCCTGAAGAGAGAAGGAGAGAGTGAGTGAGAGAGATCAGTGAAGGCAGCTGTGTATACATTTGTAGCTCCTCATGTTTAGGTGAGACGAGGGCGAAAGGTGCTCGATGGTTTACATGGACTAATCCATGAACATTTTTCTGGATCAATAAATGGACAAAGAGACTAAGTTGCTTTTTCCCTACTTATCCTTGCTATTCCATACTAGAATTAGAATCATGGTACAGCATAGCAAATCCTTCAAATATCTGGAGAAGAATATCAAGTAAGACTTAGACATTTTTCCCCTTCATTCTCCTTGAAGGTCAATCATTCTGCAGGACAAACTCTGCTTATACCAATACAAGCTTTAAAAATGTGGCATCCCAAACTGACATATACTTAAGATGTTGAATGATACATCCAACATTTGGTTAATGTACTATGTCTTTAAGTTTTGACATCTTATTTTCTTTAATCACTTACTATTTTAGCACTGAGTCATTTTGCTAATTCCTTTCATAATATTAGTCAACAAAAACTCTTAGGCATTTTTCATATAAACTACTTTTTGTCAAGATTTCCCAAGAATATAGTCATAAAATTGATTCTTTGAGCCCACTTGCAGGGTAGTTATTTTGGTTAAATTGATTTGTGTTAGTTTGGGCTCATCATTTACCCTGCCATTTTTATTTTTGAACCTTGATAATATCAATTGTATTAGTTAATCCTCTCAGATTTGGATCATTTGAAAACATAATCAGCATAATTTTTCTTTCTATATCTAAGGCATTAATAAAAATGTTAACTGGCTCAGAGTCAAGGACAGAGTACAAAACTATGCCATTATAAGCATCTTTCTAGTTACATATTGATCCATGGTTCAATGCTTTTGTGTATTCATTTAACAAGTATCTATTGAGTTTTTATTATGCATCAGAGGCTAATCAAGGTGCTGAGGATATGACAATAAAAGCATACTAAATGTTCTCATAGAGAGGGCTGTTGATGGCCTATATTGCACCATCTTTGCAAATTATTTTTAAAAAATGAAACAGAACAAAGCAACCTGTTAAGTGAATTCAAGCTTTTTAAAATTAAATAAAAAGTATCTCTTTTATTGGGAAACAGTCAAATGCCAGTTGAATGATTTGTTAAGAAGAGCCGCTGGACTTCAGCTTCCAGGAGATCTGCAGCTGTCAACTTTATTCAGTGTACAAACTGCACAGTTTTCCATGATGAGCCCTAAACAGTCTGGTATATTCATATTTCACTCTTTTCTTTGCCTTTATTAATTTTTAGTGATTATTCACTGTTTATGTTTGTTGGGTTTCCTTATAATGCTCTTGGCTATGTAAATGAATGAGGAATGATTAATCTACTCATTAAATTATAAGAATTAAAAGAACAAGGAATGGAGCAAACTTGAAGGTGGCTCAAGATGATGATATGGATGATATGTCCTTCCAGGGACACAAGAAATATATGTGTGTGTATATTTTGTGTGTGTGTGTGTGTGTGTGTGTGTGTATATATATATATATATATATATACAAAAATCCCACCAAAAATCCCACCACTCCATGCAACAACTGGCAATTATAAGGAATCTCAAGAAACAAAAACTAATAAAACAAAGATATGTATATATCTTCTCCCTAATGAAATAAGAAAAGGTTTAGTACTTCACACCAGGCAACTGAACACTCAGGTCCTGCCAATGGAGAGATAAGCCCCCAAACATCTGGCTTTGAAAACCAATAGAGATACGTTTGGGGAAACAAAGGGTTGTAAGGAACAAAAACTCTGCTCTTTTAAAAGGCTCACATAAGGGGTGCCTGGGTTGCTCCATTGGTTAAGCATCAGAATTCAGCTCAGGTCATGATCTCATGGTTCTGTGCTAACATCTCAGAGCCTGGAGCCTGCTTTGGATTCTGTGTCACCCTGTCTCTCTCGGCCACTCTCCCACTCACGCTCTGTTTCTCAAAAATAAATAAAAGTTAAAAAAATTACAAATAAATAAATAAATAAATAAATAAATAAATAAATAAAAGGCTCACATGCAAACCCACTTGCCCAGCACAAAAAACCACAGTTTGAAAAGAGCCTATAACTATAGGTGAAGGAGATTTACTTGCTAAACTTATAATGTCTGCCAGAGGGGCAGAGTTTATTGGAACTCTCTCCAAGGGCAACAACACTGGTGGACATCATCTTACAATCTCTTTCTACCTTGCTGGCACCGGCAGGTGCCACTTTTGCACACTCATTCTAACCACCTTACAATGGCAAGTAAACAATGAAGAAATCAAAGAGGAAATTAAAAAAATATTTTGAGACAAATGAATGGAAACATGGCATTCTAAAATTTATGGGATGCAGCAAAGGTAAATTTAAAAGAGAAATTCATTACAGTATAGACTTAACTCAAGAAACAAAAAAAAATTCAAGTAAATAATTTTATGCATAAAATAGAAAAAAGAAGAATAAATGAAGCTCAAATTAGTAGAAGTAAGGGAATAGTAAAGGTCACAATAGAAATAAATAGAGGCAATGGGGTGCTTAGGTGCCTCAGTCGGTTGGGCGTCTGACTTCAGTTCAGGTTATGATCTCACAGCTTGTGGGTTCGAGCCCTGCATCAGGCTCTGTGTTGACAGCCTGGAGCCTGCTTCAAATTCTGTGTCTCCCTCTCTCTCTGCCCCTCCCCTGCTCATGCTGTTTCTCTCCTTCAAAAATAGATAAGCATTAAAAAAAAATTTATGAAAGAGAAATAAATAAAGGCTAAAATATAGAAAATAATACCATTAAACTAGGGCTGGCTCTTTGAAAAAAGAAAATTGACAGACCTTTAAGAAGGCTTATGAAGAAAAAAGTGAAAGGGCCCAAATAAAATCAGAAATGAAAGAGAGGTTACAAGGGTGCCTGGGTGACTCAGTCAGTTAAGCATGGGGCTCTTGATTTCAGCTCAGGTAATGATTTCATGGTTTGAGTCCCATGTCTCTACACTGACAGTGCAGATCCACTCTCTTGCTTGGGATTCTCTTTCTACCTCTCTCTTTGCCCCTTCTCTGGTGGCTCTCTCTCCTCTCTCTGTCTCTCAAAAATAAATAAACTTAAAAAAAAAAGAAAGAGAGTTTATAGCCGATACCACAGAAATACAAAGGATCATAATGGAATAGTATTCCAACTAGTTGGACAACCTAGAAGAAATGGATACATTCCTAGAAATACCCAATCTTCTGAAACTGAATCATGAAGAAATAGAAAATCTAAAAAGACTCATTAATAGTAATGAAATTGAATCAGTAATTAAAAAAACCTCCAACAGTGGCGTCTGAGTGGCTCAGTGGTTAAGTGTCTGACTTTGGCTCAGGTCATCATCTCATGATTGGTGAGTTTGAGCCCCATGTCAGGCTCTGTGCTGGAGAGTTCAGAGCCTGGAGTCTGCTTTGGATTCTATGTCTTTCTCTGCTCCTCTTCTCTTGCACTCTGTCCCTCTCTCAAAAATAAACATTAAAAAAAACAAAAGCAAACAAAAAAACCTCCAACAAACAAAAGTCAAGGACCAGATGGTGTCACTGATGAATTTCATCAAACATTCAAAGAAGATTTAATGTCTTCCCTTATCAAATTTTGAGGGAAAAGGAGGCAAACAGTGAAGAGGAAGGAATTTTTAAATCATTTTATGAGGCTAGCAGTATTCTCTGATACCAAAACCAGACAAAAATACCACAAACAAAGAAAATTATGGGCCAATATACCTCATGAAAATAGATACAAAACTCTTCAACAAGATTTTATCAAACTGAATTCAACAATTCAGTGAAAGGATCATACTCTGTGGTCAAGTAGGTTTTATTCCATGGATATAAAGATGGGTTCAACATCCAAAAATCAATCAACATGATATACTACATCACAAAATTAAGGATAAAAATCATATGATCATCTCAACAGATGACAAAAAAAATCCCTTGAAAAATCAACGTCTATTTATGATAAAAACTCTCAACAAAGTAGATATGGAGGGAACAATAATAATAAACGCCATATATGGCAAACACACAGCTAACATCATACACAATGGCAAAAAGTTGAAAGCTTTTCCTCTAAGATCAGGAAGAAGACAGGAATCCCACCTTCACCACTTTTATTAAACATAGTATTAGAAGCTCTAGCCATAACAATCAGGAAAGAAAAAGAAATGCAATGCATTTAAATTGGAAAGGAAAAAGTAGAACTGTCACAAGTTGCAGATGACATGCTACTATATATAGAAAACCTAAAGTATCCACAAAATAACTATTGGAACTAATAAATAAATTCAACAAATTTGCAGGTTACAAAATTAATACACGGAAATCTGTTGTGTTTCTATATACTAATAGTGACCTATCAGAAAGAAGTTAAGAAAACAACCCCATTCATAATTTCATCAAACAGTATAAAATACCTAGGAATAAATTTAACCAAGCAGGTGAATGACCTCTACACTGAAACCAAAGAGAAGTAAGACACTGATGAAATAAATTTAAGAAGACACAGATAAATGGAAAGATATACTATGCTCATAGATTAGAAAAAGTAATATTGTGGGGGTGCTCAGTCAGTTGAGCATCTGACTTCGGCTCAAGTCATGACCTCATGTTCATGAGGTTGCGCCCCATGTCTCTCAGGGCCTGGAGCCTGCTTCTGATCCTGTGTCTCCCTCTCTCTCTGCCCCTCCCCCTCCCTCTCTCTCTCTCTCACTCTCTCAAAAACAAATTCACATTAAGAAAAAAAAAAGGACTGCTTTAAGGAGGGCTCAATTAAAAAAAAAAAAGAAAGAAAAACTAATATTGTTAAAATGCCTATACTACCCAAAGCAATCTATAGATTGAATTCAAACTCTACCATAATACCAAGGCATTTTTCACAGAACTAGAACCAAAGGAATCTAAAATTTGCATAAAATCACAAAAGTTTCTAAATAGTCAAGCAATCTCATGAAAAGAAAAACAAAGTTGGAGCTATTACAGTCCTTGATTCAAAGTATACCACAGAGCTATAGTAATCAAAACAGTATGATACTGGCACAAAAACAGAGCCATAAATCAATGGAACAGAATAGAAACCCAGAAAAAAGTCCATGCATATATAGTCAATTAATTTACAACAAAGGAATCAAGAATACACAATGAGGAAAGGACAGTCTCTTCAATAGATGATATTGGAAAAACTGGACCACTATCTTATACCACGTACAAAAAATAACTCAAAACATATTAAAGACTTAAATGTAACACCTGAAACCATAAAACTTCTAGAAGAAAATATTGTCAATAAGTTCCCTGACATTAGTTTTAGTAACATTTTTCTGACCTGACTTTACAGGCAAGGTCAATAAAAATAAATACAAACAAATGAGACTATGCAAAACTAAAAAGTGTTTTCACAGAGAAAGAAACTACTAACAAAATAAAAAGACAACTTACTGAATGGGAGAAAATATTTGGAAATCATATTGATAAGGGACTAATATCCTAAGTATATTAAGTATTCATACAACTCAATAGCAAAACAAAACAAAACAAACAAACAAAAAAAAAAACCAAAAAAAACACGCACAAAAAAAACACAAAAAAACAAACCCAGGCATTCCAATTAAAAAGTGGGCAAATCTGAATAGACATTTTCTCAAAGACATACAGATGGCCAACAGACACTTGAAAAGATGTTCAACATCACTAATCATCAAGGAAATGAAAATCAAAACCACAATGAGATATAACCTCACACCTGTCAGATGGCCATTATCAAAAACAAAACAAAGCTAAAATAAACCAACAAAAACAAAAACAAAATCAAAAGAAGAGATGGCAAGTGTTGGCAAGGATGTGGAGTAAAGGCAACCCTCCTATACTGTTAGTAAGAATAGAAATTGGTGCAGCCACTATGGAAACCAATATGATGGTTCCTCAAAAAAGTTAAAAGTAGAACCACTGTGTGATCCAGCAATTTTGCATCTGGGTATTTATGTGAAGAAAATTAAAACATGAAGTCAAAACGATATGTGCACTCCTATGTTCATTGCAGCTTTATGTACAATGGCCAAGATATGGAAGCAACCTAAGTGCCCATCAATAGATAAATGCATAAAGAATATGTGGTGTACATTTACAATGCAATATTACTCAGCCATAAAAAGAATGAGATCTCATCTTTGTAACAACATGGATGGATCTTGAAGGTATTACACTAATTGAAATAAGACAGAAAAAGATAAGTACCATATGATATCATTGATATATGGGATCTAAAAAACAAATAGAACAAACAAACAAAAGAAAACAGATCCAGACTCATAGGTATGGAAAACAGACTGATATTTGCCAGAGGTGAGAAGGGTTGGGGGATTAACAAAATGGGTGAAGGAGATTAAGAGATTGATCCAGTTAATTTCCAGTCAAAAAATAAATAAGTCATAGGGATGTAATATATGGCATAGAGAATATAGATAATATTTTGTTAACTGTATGGTGACAGATAGTAAATGGAGTTACTATCATGATCCTTTTGTAATGTGTGTAAATGTTGAATTACTATGTTGTATACTTGAAACTAATACAATATTGTATGTTAATTATACTTCTATTTGGAAAAAAAGTAAATAAAAAGGAATGGAAGAAACTCAACTAAGACATGTTTATGTTTAACTTTCTATTTAGATATATCTTTCCAAGAGAATAATTAGTGTTACTATTGGAAATTGTGGAAGGGACAGTTATCTGTTCACTAAAGATTTCTGTTCCTGTTTCCATAGCATAGAATTGTAGCTCTGAGGTGGCTGATGGACATTGACTACATTTCCCAGAGCCTTTGCTCCTTTTATTCATGGGTCATGTGTTAGTACTCAACAAAGGATAGCAACAGAATTGATGTATTCCACTTTGGAGTAAAGAGATTTAAGATATGGTTGTGACTACCTCACTCTATTTCCCCAACTACACATGAAAGGAAAATATATGATGCCCTCCTGTAGTAGTTCTCAACATTTTTTATCTCAAGGTCCCATAACAGCCTTAAACAATATTGAAGATCTCAGGAACATTCATATTTATAAATTATTTTTTAAATTTATTTTATTTTGAGAGAGAGAGATAAAGAGAAAGAGAGCGCAGGAGAGGAGCAGAGTGAAAGAGAATCCCAAGCAGGCTTCTCACTAAGAGTGTGGAGCCCCACGTGGGGCTCAATCCCATGAACTGTGAGATCATGACTTGAGCTGAAAGCAAGAGGCAGATGCTTAAACAAATGAGCCACCTAGGTGCCCCATGTTTTTAAATTATATCCATCAATATTTACTGTATTAGAAATGAACATTGATAAGTGCAATAGCACTGCTAGGAATTTATCCAAGGGATACAGGAGTACTGATGCATAGGGGCACTTGTACCCCAATGTTCATAGCAGCACTCTCAACAATAGCCAAATTATGGAAAGAGCCTAAATGTCCATCAACTGATGAATGGATAAAGAAATTGTGGTATATATACACAATGGAATACTACGTGGCAATGAGAAAAAATGAAATATGGCCTTTTGTAGCAACGTGGATGGAACTGGAGAGTGTAATGCTAAGTGAAATAAGCCATACAGAGAAAGACAGATACCATATGGTTTCACTCTTATGTGGATCCTGAGAAACTTAACAGGAACCCATGGGGGAGGGGAAGGAAAAAAAAAAAAAAGAGGTTAGAGTGGGAGAGAGCCAAAGCATAAGAGACTGTTAAAAACTGAGAACAAACTAAGGGTTGATGGGGGGTGGGAGGGAGGGGAGGGTGGGTGATGGGTATTGAGGAGGGCACCTTTTGGGATGAGCACTGGGTGTTGTATGGAAACCAATTTGTCAATAAATTTCATATAAAAAAAAATAAAAAAAAAAGAAATGAACATTGAGAAAAAATTTAGAAGTATTTATTTTAATACATTTAATTTAAAAGTAAAAAACATTATATAAACAATCGATTTTATGACAAAATAACTATATTTTCCAAAACAAAAATATAGTGAGAAAATGGGCATTGTTTACATTTTGAAAAGTCTTTAATTCTTCATTCAAGTGGCTGTGGTATCACACGTTATATAGTTCTGGAAAATGCAATTATTTACTTATGGCATTAGAATAAAAAAGACATATGACCTTTTATTATTATCATAAAAATAGTTTTGCCTCATGGATCCACCAATAGGGTCGTGGGGATTTTCAGGGATTGTGGATCATTGCTGTCATATGGGAATCCTTGGGAGCCATCAAATAGAAATAGTTAGGTTTTCTGAATCACCATATGGAAATCCATATTGTACAAGGAACACAAGTATTGAAATGTTACATGAGAGAGAAATAAAATGCTATTATGTTAAGCCATTAAGATTTGGGAATTTATATATTACAGAAGCTAGTATTACCCTGTATAGAACAGAAATCCACAGAATATACTAATTCTGATATATTAGGAAATTTTACTTTTTATGATGTTTATCCAGGAATTGTTCTTTTTTATTCCTAGCATACATGCCCAGCAAGATCCAGCAAATGAAAACTGACATACAATATCCACAGGAGGCCCAAGAAATAATGGGATTTATTTGGTTGGGAAAAGAATTTTAACAGGAAAACTAAAGGCATTGATCTATTCTAGAAATGAGATGGCCCTGGGAGCTTACTATTACTTTCTAAGTTTGTGAAAGCTTATCTAGGTGGTAGCTAATAATGCTGGGTGTGTGTGTTTGTGCGTGCATGTGTGTGTGTGTGTGTGTGTGTGTGTGTGTGTGTGTAGAATGATAGAGGCTGAAATGATAGTATCTTGAATTTGGGTTAATCAGTAGAAATGATAACATGATCATTATTGTTTTGAGACAAGAAATTGAGCTATTCGGAGCTCTAGAGAAGGTTATTCTTTAGAAAGATGAGTAAAGATGTGCTATGAACAAGTCTCCTTCAGAATGGTTAATACAGAAAAAAACATTGAGTATGTGTGTATATAATCAGGTATAACAGTAAAGTCGCAATAACAATGATTATTAGGTGGGAATTATTGTTATAACCAATCCCAGAAGAGGGGACAAGGAGGGAAGTGGAGCCCTAATTTATTTGTCTTTGAGATGCATGCACTGTGAAGGGAGGAATTTGTCATTTGAAGTCCTTTCTGGACCTGCGTTTCAATGATTTTTAAAATCTTTTTAGAAAGTTTTTATTTAAACTCCAGTTAGTGAACATATGGTATAATATTAGTTTCAGGTATACAGTATAGTGATTCAACACTCGGATGAATATCTGTAAAGTATGGTGTAAGCTTGACTGGCATCTATTGTTAAGGGAAAAAATGTTCTATTTCTAATAACTAGTGTTAACACTATGAAAATTTTCTTTCCCCTCCATTTCTTAGTTAAGAAAAAATAATCAGTAATTATATTTGTGGAGCAACCCATCATAGTGTTATGATTAAAAATGCTATTGGAAATGGCAATGCTTGGCATTAAGAAATTAAAAAAGAGAGCTGTATAGCATTTGACAATTCAAAGAGTGATATATAATTTATTTTTGGTTATTTATTATGTGGTAAAGGACTGGAAAAAATTTACTGATAAGCACTGATTTAAGGATACCTATTGTTGCCATTAGATATTACACATTTTCTTTTTAGGTTTTGGCTTGTGGCTTAAAAAACTTGGAAAAACAGAATTATTGATTTCAAAAAGAGTATCGTCTCACTTTCCTTTAAGCCACTTTTCTCCCTGTATTCAGCGCATGCACTATTATTTATAAGAGTTAAGACGCATACTTACATACTCCACTGAACACAAAATTAACTACAGAGAACAGAAAATGGCTTATTTATCCCCAAGCAAGTGCAGATTGAAATAGAACATGAAGATGGGAAAAGAGAGTCTATTTTGATTTATTGATCCTTGGTCTTTCTTGTTATTCTGTTGCTCAAATACTTCCTCTGTCCTGTCCTTTGAGCACCAAGGACTTCGGATGTATCTCTTGACTTTCTACGTGCCTACTTTTAAGAAGTACTCCTCTCTCATTCTCTCTCTGTTTCTGTGTCTTTGTGTCTGTGTCTGTGTCTGTCTCTCTTTTCTTCCACCAATTTAGTGTTCTACTTTCTTCAGGGCTTCTCAACACTTGAGATAGGTCACTTGGTGTGACGTGTTGCATGGGAATTCCGGGCTTCTTGTGGTAAATGGCAAACAAGAACGAAAAGACAGAATGAGAATGGGCCCAAAGGTCTAATGCAAATATCGATGGTGAGACAGAGAGGGACATTCAAGTGGCAAATAATTTAATAGACGCACACAGATATTTGATAAGAAGATGTGAGTCCTGTGTCTAATTTCCTGTTTTGTGCATTTGAGTTGCTGATCCAGTGGCAGTAAGAAAGGTAGACACAGAATCCTCCTTTTATTTCCAATTAGGTGATACTCTTGGTGCCTTAGCCTGGACAGCTCACAGATGTACAAACTAGATGTATCCCACTTCCTACAAAATCTTGATAAATGCAAACTTGTATAGGTCCTACCAGTAGATTAACCAATAATTACGATGTAGGCTATTGTCAACTCTATATTTTGTGTCCTTGTTTTCATATACACCTTACTGATATGTTGGGGGACGTTTTGTAATGAACCAGGTGACAGATGCTATTTTCAAAGAGAAATTCTCCCCTCCACTTGCCTTCGATCTATAGACCCGCAAGTTTCAGATGCTAATAACTCTTTGATCTGGTCCTAGTAACCTCTTTTAAAATGGTTTCTTCTGTAGGAAAACTTCAAAATAATCAGTGGTGATATTGATGATCAAGAATATTTGGCTTCTGGCTTAAGAAATTCTTGAGATTAGTACTACAGTGATTTGAAAATGCTGTGGTTTTTCTTTTAGAATAAAAGCATAATTTAATTTTATAAATAATAATAATGTCCTTTGTCATGCACTCAGTGAAACTTTCTTTGACAAAAAGTTGCTTAATTCAGATGCACAAACAAGACCTATAATTATGAGACCAAGTCCAGCAATTACTCTGAGTTGATTCTTCTATTTTGGCAGCTCCGGGGAAAAAGAAGAAATTCAATGTTAGCTACTCAAGGGGAATCCAGTACTTTTTCAATCACTGGAGTTTTCCTGGGGATGAATCTGAACCTAGTTTTAAGGACCACAAGGTTCAACACTATTCATTATTCCACTGTTCTGCTTCTGAAATCAGATGTGCTGTTTCACTTTCAGCTGTGAAGTTTTTCCAGTGTCTGAGCTTATTACCATACATGGGTTTAAGCAGATTCTCATTTTCTTATATTCTGCCCCTCTCCCTTCCTTTTGGTTCTTCTGCATGATTTCCCTATCCTCACTGTGTCTGCTTTGTGTTTCCTTGCTCGTCTTACAGCAAGCTTGCCTACTTGCAGCATATCTGTTCTCCTCGGGAGGCATTTAAATGGCTTCTTGTTTGCAGCCCACTGCACTCGAGGGCTGCAAATGGAAATAAGAGGAGGGCTTGTGGACATTTCCCATTGTCCTTAAATATCCAGGGAGCTCCACTGTGATGAATTAACTGAAGATTGTAAGAAACATAGGGACGAACAGATATGGTCTTCTTTTCTAATCCGTATTATACAATTTTTGTGATGGATTTTTTCTGTGATTCATCTAGTTCCCTTGTTGCTCGGTTTTGTGAAACAGGCTGAAACATTTTATTTTCCTGCTGTGAGGCAGCCTGCACAAAAATGAAGCACAAATCATTTGTCTGGTGTCATACTAAAATACTGCAATTAAACATATATAATAATTTAATTAAGGTTCATTCAAATCTGCTGCCTTCCTATTTATTCGGTTTTCAGGGAAGGATCATTAAAGGGCCCAGAAATGCCAGTTCTTGTTGCTTTCTGGTTTTTCTCTTAAACACACAATAGAGGATTAATTGCTGCATTGTCTTGAATATTCTGAATGCTATCAACAATATCACTTTCAGTCTTAGAGATAGGTCATAGGGAGCACGCCTCTTAGAAATCCTCAGCTCTCTTCTTTTAATCCCACCAGTTGACTAATTGAAGTAACATTTCCTAGCAGCACTTCCAAAACCTGATTTTCAGCCTACCTGCCTTTGACTGCCAAGTAAAAGAATGCACACCCTGTAAAGGAATACAAGAGTCCCTTTTTCCTCCTACTCCCACTCATACAGCCTTCAGAAAGCTATAATCAAAATTCTGCAGCTTCCTCTCTGATGTTATGTTCTTTACATGACATCTAGAGGCCAAAATTGATGTGAGCCGTAATTAATCTTTCCACGTGGCTATGCAGACCCTTGGTATATCAGGGATAAGAATCACACCGTCTGCATACTTAAACTTACAGAACATCTGAGCACCAATCTATATTCTGAGCGATGCCCAGTTTGATCCCATCATCCTACGGATATAAAAGATATAGGAAAAGAAAGCAGCCTTATGAGGAAAGAAAAGACTTAAAAGAACAAAACTGCTTTCTTCTGAGTTTGCATTTTCTATGCAATAATGTCTGCTGTTAATTTCCACACAAATTGTGAAATAATCTAATTAGTGTTCCTGACATTTACCCATGACAGTCAAAATCCTGCTGGTAATCAATAATGTAAATGTAAAGTGGCTGATTAAATTTTCTTTTTTTTTCCATCAAAAATTTTAAGGGCAAAATTCATTTTACTGTCCCTTATGTGTTCTCAGAACACTCTTCTGACTCCAGCTTTAATCTGCAAATTCACAGAAGGCACAGAGAAGAATTTAACTCATGTGAAGGATAATTGATACTGTCACTACTTGGCTATGAAGCAGTTCTCTGCATTTTTTTCAATAGTCTTCCCCAAATAAGTATCAGAACCATGCAATCACTATAGTTGTAATTAAGGAAATATTCCAACCTTCCTTTTCTAATATTTTAATATCAGAAAACTTAAATCCTGCCATTTTATAATTGAATCATGAAGATAGATAAAAATGTTTTGTTTAAAATCCTTCTCTATTGTGATGATGCAGTGGAATGAATGTTTGTATCCTTGCTCCCCCAAATTCATATGTTGGAATCCTAATCGCCAATGGGATGGTATTAGGAGGTGGTGCCTTTGGGAAGTAATTAAGTCTGAGGGTGGAGCCCTCATGAATGGGAACAGAACCTTTGTAAAAAGGATTCCAGGGAATCGTCTTGTTCTTTTCTTTTTCTTTTCTTTTTTTTTTTTTTTAAGGTTTATTTATCTTGAGAGAGAGAAAGAGAGCGCGAGCATGCAAGCACGTGAGCAGGGTGGGGCAGAGAGACAGTGAGAGAGAGAATCCTAAACAGGCACTACGCTCAGTGCAGAGCCCAACAGTGGGCTCCATTTCACTAACCTTGAGATCACCACCTGAATCGAAATCAAGAGTCGGACGCTTAGCTGACTGAGCTACCCAGGTCCCCCCCCCCCCATTCTTTTCCCACTAAATGTGAATAAAAAGAAAGTTGCAGTTTGTAATCTGGAAGAGGGTTCTTACCAGAACCTGACTATGCTAGCACCCTGATCTTGGACATCTAGACTCCAGAACTGTGAGAAATAAATCTCTGTTTTTTATAAACGTCCCATTCTGTATAGTACTTTCTTATAGCAGCCTGAACTAAGAGGATGACCTTAGCTATGACTTTTAAAAACATGTTTTTTAAACTTTTAAAAACACACACAGACACACACAGACACACATGCATATATATGTATACACACATACAGCTGATTAAGTCTTCCATAGATATTTTGTGATATTTATTTTCAAACATATATATCTGACCTAAAATCATATTCCAACTCATTGAAACAATGTAGTAAATAACTACTTTTGTGTGTCGATCTGTGTGTGCACACACATGTGGATGTGTGTGTGTGGTGACCTTGATCAATTTCCTGCCTTGTGCAATGCTCTGTTTTTCAGCCATCTTTGTTGCTACTTGCACATGTGGCTCACTGCATCTTAATGCTGCTTTATGGTCCATGTCCCCTACATTTTACTGACCAATTCCCTGGTAATGGAAACCTAGGATGCCCATGTTTCCTATTACCGTAAAAAGTGCTAAGATAAGTCTCTCTATAAATATCACTACACTGATTTGTGCATGTACTTTTTCGAATATATACTAAGACTGAGATTTCTGTGTCATAGGAAACACGCATACGTAATTTTGCTAAATATTCCCAGATGGCTTTCCAGAATGGCTGTTGCAGTATACACTGCCAGCAGGGCGTGAAGGTTCCTGTCTACCCGCATCCTTGCCAGCAATTGGAATTAACCCATATTCTGAATTCAGCATTCTGATGAATATGAAATTCTATCTCGTTGTTACAATTTGTAATTATTTCATTAATAGCAAGTTTGAGCAACTTTACATTTGCTCGTCAGATGTTTGGGTTATTCTGTGAGTTGCCTTTTCAAACCTTTTGTTCATTTTCCTATCAAATTTTCTTTCTTTTTCTTGGGGAATTGCAATTATTTGTATGTTTTCTTTTTAAATCATTCATCAGTTTTATTGTATTGTATTTTATTTTATGTATGTATGTATTTATTTTTTAAACATTTATTTATCTTTGAGAAACAGAGAAAGACAGAGCATGAATGGGGGAGGAACAGAGAGAGAGGGAGACACAGAATCTGAAGCAGGCTCCAGACTCTGAGCTATCAGCACAGAGCCCAATGCGGGGCTCGAACTCACTGACTGTGAGATCATGACCTGAGTAGAAGTCGGATGCTTAATCGACTGAACCTCCCAGGCTCCCATTTATCAGTTTTAGATGTTATAAATATATTCTTCCAACTGCCCTCTATTAAATCGTCCTTAATTTTGATGTGGTCAGTCTATATTCTCAGTTTGTGGTTTTTGCTTGAATATGTTAAATATTGATGTCTATAAGATTATAAATATCTTCCTCAGTAGCTAAATTAGCTTTATATTTTCTTTTCTGTAATTGGTTTCCTAATCTGGAAGATATGTTTATCTATTTGTAAGTTAGGGACCCAGATTTAACTTTACATATAGAGAGACAATTTTCCCTGCAGTATCACGAAACAAATATCTATCCTTTTGCCATGATTTTGTGATGCCATGTTCTCCTTCCTCAGCTTTTTTGAGATAAAACTGACACACAACATTGTGTAAGTGTAAGGTATACGACATGATTTGATGCACATTTTATTGCAAAATAATTATCACAGTAAGGTTAGTTAACATTTCCATCTCACATAATTATAGTTTTTTTTTTTTTGGTGAGAACATTTAAAATTTGTTCTCAACTTTCAATTATATAACACAGATACAATATAGTATTGTTAACTCTAGTCACCATGCTGTATTTAAGGTACCCAGAAATTATCTTTTTAAAAAATGTTTGTGTTTTTTTTAATGTTTGGTTATTTTTGAGAGAAAGAGGGTTGGGGGAGAGAGAGAGAGAGAGACAGAGAGAGTTCAAGGTGGGGGGGGGGAGGGCAGAGAGAGGGAGAGGGAGAGAATCCGAATCAGGTTCCATCAGTGCTGTCAGGGCAGAGCCCAGTGAGGTGCTCCATCTCACAACTGTGAGATCATGACCTGAGCCAAAATCAAGATTTGGATGCTTAACCAACTGAGCCACTCAGGCACCCCCAGAAATTATTTATCTGAAAACTGGAAGTTTACAACTTTTAACCAGCACCTCAACCCTGGCAACCATCATTCTATGCTGTTTCTATGAATTTGTGTTGTTTTGTTTTGATTTGTTTTGTTTTTATTCCACCTATAAATGCAGTATTTGTCTTCTTTCTGACCTATTTCACTTAGCATAATGCCCTCAAGTTTCATCCATGTTGTTGCAAATAACAAGAGTTTTCTTTTTTTTAATGTTTAAAAAATATTCCATTAAAAAAATTGTAATGTTTATTTTTGAGAAAGAGAGAGAGTGAGATATAGAGCGTGAGCAGGAGAGGGGCACAGAGAGAGGGAGACACAGAATCCAGGGCAGGCTTCAGGTTCTGAGCTGTCAGCACAGAGCCGGACGTGGGGCTGGAACTCACGAACCGTGAGATCATGACCTGAGCTAATGTCAGTCGCTAACCGACTGAGACACCCAGGCGCCCCTATTCCATTGTTACATATGCTACATTTTCTTTGTCCATTTTTCTGTTGATAGACACTTAAGTTGCTTCCATATCTTGGCTAGTATGAATAATGCTGCAATGAATAGGGGAGGGCAGACATCTCTCTGAGATAGTTACTTCATTTCCTTCAGATGTATACCCAGAAGGGGGATTACTGGATCATATGATAGTTCTGTTTTCATTTTTAATTTTTTGAGGAAACTCTATAGTGTTTTCCATAGTGGCTGTACCATTTTATATTCCTATCAACAGTACATAAGTGTTCCCTTTCCCTGAAATCCTCTCTAACACTTGTTATTTCTTATCTTTTTAATAATAGCCATTCTAACAGGTATGTCTCATTATGGTTTACATTTGATTAGTAACATTGAGCATCTTTTCATGTATCTGTTGGACATTTGTATGTCTTTGAAAAATGTCTATTCAGGTCCTCTGCCAATTTTCAATCAAATTAGTCTTATTGTTATTATTTGCTTTTAAGTTGTTTGAGTTCCTCATATATTTTGGATACTAATCCAAATATATATAGCTTGCAAAATATTTCTCCTATTTTTTTAGGTTGCCTCTTCATTCTGTTGATTGCTTCTTTTGCCAGGCAGAATCTTTTTTAAATTGATGTAGCCTATTCCATTGAGTATTGCTTTTGTTGCTTGTGCTTTGAGTGTCATATGCAAATATTTTTGCCATGACCAATGTCAAGTAGTGTTTTCTCTATATTGTCTAATAGGAGTTTTATGGTTTCAGGTCTTACATTTAAATCTTTAATCCTTTCAAGTAAATTTTTTGTGAGGTGTATAAGATAGGGGTCTAATTTCATTTATGCAAAAGTTTTCCTGTTATAATTTATTGAAAAGACTGCATTTTCCTTATTGGATATTCTTGGCTCCCTTGTCATATATTTGCTGACCATGTATATGTGGGTTTATTTCTGAATTCTCTATGCTGTTCTTTTGGTCTGTGTATCTGTATTTATGCCAGCAACATACTGTTTTGATTACTCTAGATGTGTAGTATAGTGTGAAATCTGGAAGTGTGATGCTTCTGGCTTTGTTTTTTCTTTCTCAATATTTCTTTGGCTATTTGGGGTATGTTACCATTCTATATGAATTTTAAGATTTTTTTTCTATCTGTAAATAATCTCATTTGAAATTTTGATAAGGATAACACTGAATCTATAGATGGATTTGAATTGTACAGGTATTTTAACAATATTAATTCTTCCGATTGTGGTGCCATCTTATTGTGTATCAAGTACTCACAGGCACATCGTATTTGTTTATTTATTTACTTATTTATTTACCTGTTTCTCACTGGTACTACACCCAGGTTTTGTGCTAAACTTCCTAACTATGTATTTTAACTGGCTAGAAGAGTCATATATCTTTGCTCTTTATCACAATTACCCTATTTGTATGTAAACATATTCAATGTGAATATTAGAATTAGTTTGTCAGGTTTGAAAAACATATTTCTCCTTGATTTAGAATATCATTGAATTTGTAGATTGGAGAGGAATGTAAGTGCTGCCATATACATATGGATACATAATATCTTCCATATATTTAAACCTTTTGTGTCTTTTAATAGAAGTTATAAATTTTCTCCCGAAAGTTCTTATGCATTTTTTGACTGAATTGATTCCCAAATATTTAATCATTGTGTTGATAGTGGGAATGATGCCTTATTTTCTATTATAGTTTCTAGTTGGCTTTTGCTGGTAAAGAAATATCATTGATTTCAAGCTCATTATGTGTCCAGAAAGCTTGCTGAACTTCTATAATAGTTTTAATATTTGATTGTTTCTGTTGGATTTTCTTATGGCTTATTGCATCAACTGGGGCTAG
Source organism: Lynx canadensis (assembly GCF_007474595.2). Taxonomy (NCBI): domain Eukaryota; kingdom Metazoa; phylum Chordata; class Mammalia; order Carnivora; family Felidae; genus Lynx; species Lynx canadensis. Next base: position 124,812,587 of record NC_044311.2, read on the forward strand.
ATTCATTGGCCTGAGGAGATATGTTGGATATTCATTATTTGTCCCTTTGGATTAACTTCTCATCATTCTTCGCCTTCCTATGTGCCCTGAGAGGCTATATAACAGAATCCACTAGCTGGCTTCTTTGCCCTCTGGCTTCTGATTGGATTCAGTTAATTAGACTTGCTGGCAGGAGATCAGAGGGTATCTGTCAAATGAGTCTAGGGTATTTATTCCCCTGGTTCTTTCTAAGCCTTGCCACTATTCTAAGTAGTGGTTGAATTTCTCTACTGATGATCACAGCTTCTGCTAATAGCTGTTTTTCCTATAGCTATAATTCTTTCTCTGGCTTTGGTAAACATTTATTTTACTGTTCAGTCTTAGGTGTGGTAACAGCTTCCATTATTGCCAACCCTGAGGTACTATTCCATCATTTGCTAGTTTTTATTAAGTCTGTTCACCAAATAGGAAGAAAAGAGTCAGTACTGGGCAATGTGCCACCCTGAGAGGGAACTGGTGCCAATTCCACAAATGCCAGACAACATATACCTTTTCTTCTTACATCTAGTCCAATGTTAGAGGATCCCAGACATCCTAGTATAAGGAGGATGAGAAGGAGAAGACCAAGTTCTGGGAGAAAGGAGGACTCGTGCTTAATACTCTACCTAGTCCTGACTTCTGTGTTGAAATCAGTAAAATACTGGATGAGAGAGAAGCTTTATATTAGCTGGATATTTTATTATTTAATTGAGACTGTTGTTGTGAATGAAAGCGACAAGATTTAAAAAAAAAAACAAAAACAAAAAACCTAAATGTATCCAGGAAAAGTTGGCCTTGTCTAAAATTTCTTATGTAGGCAGAGAAGAACAATGAACAATCATGCAGACTGTGATTAAGAGGACAGCTTTAAAAGAATTAGAAGAATGCATTTTTATTTGTTTTCTCTGAATCCCGCTGAGTTCAACTCATTCAATAAAAAGGTTACTTATATATTACAAAGTATAGAAGTTCATTTGCATGTATATTTCGCACACATATATCTGTTCATAGTATTAAGATATGAAAAGAGGGGCTCCTGGGTGGCTCAGTCGGTTGAGCGTCCGACTTGGCTCAGGTCATGATCTCATGGTTTGTCAGTTCAAGCCCTGCGTAGGGCTCTGTGCTGAAAGCTCAGAGCCTGAGCCTGCTTCGGATTCTTTGTCTCCTTCTCTCTCTGCCCCTCCCCACTTTGTGCTCTGTCTCTGTCTCTGTCTCTGTCTATACTGACAGCTCAGAGCCTGGACCCTGTTTCAGATTCTGTGTCTACCTCTCTCTCTCTCTTCCCCTCCCCCACTCACACTCTGTGTGTGTCTCTCTCTCAAAAGTAAATAAACATTATTTTTTTTTTAATTTAGCAATGTATATTGGAAAGAAAGAAAGAAAGGAATGGGAAGTTTCAACAACAGTTGACAGAATTTCAGAAACTATTTTAAAGATCCCATAGAGCTCCCCTCAGACCTTTCTATGTCCCTCGGCCAAAGATGACCAAGAATACTCCAATAGCTGAACAACTTTGATCTATTGCTTGTTGCAGTGAAAAACCAAACACCCCAGAGAAAACGATAGGGACATTTCAGTAATAGTGTGTTAGAAGCTACTTATTACATGATTTAAGTTCGTGTTAAGTAATTTTAGATTAAGAAAGCAAAAATTGGCTCTGGATTGAGCAACATTGTGTATGTTCATAAATCTTACCTAAAAGAAACAGGACTAGAATGAGGCTAATGTTGTCATTAGTAAAGAGGCAATAGTTATTCTTATTATGCAGGTAGAGGGAGATGGCTGGTCACTTTTGCATCCTGGACAATGTTCATGATTTGTTTCTTTGTCATCATCCATCACAGTTAGAGTATTCTTGTCTGATGTTGATGTTGCCTTAAATTGTTTTTGTCAAACAGGAGAACACTAAAACCTGTTTGTTTGTTTTTTTAATGAAAAGGCATTTTAGTGACTATTAATCTTAAAGCCTTTTTTTAAGTTCATTTTAATTTCAGTTGGCTAACATACAGTGTGATATTAGTTTCATGTGTATCATTTAGTGATTCAACACTTCCATACAGCACCCTGTGCTCATCACAAGTGCATTACTTAATCCCCATCACCTATTTCACCCATACCCCCATCCACTTTCCCCCTGGGAACCATCAGTTTGTTCTCTATATTGAAAAATCTGTTTCTTGGTTTGTGTGTGTCTCTCCTTTTTTTTCCTTTGCTCGTTTATTTTGTTTCTTAAATTTCACATAAGTGAAATTATATGGTATTTCTCTTTCTCTGACTTATTTGTTTAGTGTATATGTATATACAGTATATACAACATGGATGGAACTAGAGTAAAATGCTAAACAAGTAAGTCAGAGAAAGAGAAATACCACATAATTTCACTTATGTGTAATTGACACAAAAAACAGACAAATAATCCAGTTAACTATGGGCAGAAGACATGAACAGATATATATATATATATATATATATATATATATATATATATATATATAACTTCTCTATCCATTTGTCAATTGAGGGTCACTTGGGCTGTTTCCATATTTTTGGCTAGTGTATATTATACTGCTGTAAAGATAAGGGTGCATGTATCCCTTTGAAATACTGTTTTTGTATTCTTTGGTTAAATACCAAGTAGGCAATTGCTGGATCATAGTATAGTTCTGTGTTTAACTATTTGTCCAGAGTGGCTGTACTAGTTTGCATTTCCATCAGCCATGGAAGAGGGCTCCTTTTTCTTCACATCATCACCAACACTTGTTGTTTCTTGTGTTGTTGATATTAGGCGTTCTGAGAGATGGAGGTGATATCTCATTGTAGTTTTGATTTGCATTTTCCTGATGATAAGTGATGATCATCTTTTCATGTGTCTGTTGGCCATCCGTATATCTTCTTTGGAGAAATGTCTGTTCATGTTTTCTGGCCATTGTTACTGGATTATTTGTTTGTTTGTTTTTTTGGTGTCTAGTTTCATAAGTTCTCTATATGTTTTAGATACCAACCCTTTATTGGACATGCCATTGGCAAATATCTTCTCCCATTCAGTAGGTTGCCTTTTCCTTTTGTTGATGGTTTCCTTCATTGTGCAGAAGCTTTTTATTTTGATGAAGTCCCAATAGTTTATTTTTGCATTTGCTTCCCTTGCATCAGATGACATATCTAGCAAAAAGTTGCTAAGGCTGATGCTGGAAAAGGTACTGCCTGTGGTCTCTTCTAAGATTTTTATGGTTTCAGGTCTCACACTTTGGTCTTTAATGCATTTTGAATTTATTTTTGTGTATGGTGTAGGAAAGCAGTCCAGTTTCATTCTTCTGCCTGTTTCTGTCCAGTTTTCTAACACCATTTATTGGAGAGATTGTCTTTGTCTCATTCGATATTCTTTCCTGATTTGTTGAAGATTAGTTGACCATATATGTAATTGTGCCTTTATTTCTGTATTTTTTAAATTCTGTTCTATTGATCTACATATCTACATATCTGTTTTTGTGCCAGTATCATTCTGTTTGATTACTCCAGCCTTGTAATATAACTTGAAGTCTGAAATTGTGATACCTCTAGGGTTGCTTTTCTTTTTCAAGATTGCTTTACCTGTTCAGGATCTTTTATGGTTTCATATGAATTTAGGATTGTTTGATCTAGTTCTGTGAAAATGATGTTGGTATTTTGACAGTGATTGCATCAAATGTGTACATTCTTTGGGTAGTATAGACATTTAACAATATTTGTTCTTCCAATCCATGAGCATGGTTTGCTTTCCATGTCTTTGTGTTATCTTCAATTTCTTTCATCAGTGCTTTAGATTTCAGAGTATAGGACTTTCACCTCTTTGGGTAGGTTTATTCCGAGGCATCTAATTGTTTTTAGTGTAACTGTAAATGGGAATCTTATCTTAATTTCTCTTTTCCTGCTTCATCATTGGTGTACAGAAATGCAACAGATTTCTGTATGTTGATTTTGTATCTTGCAGCTTTATTGAATTTGTTTATAAGTTCTAGAAGTTTTTTGGTGGGGTCTTTTGGGTTTTTTTATGTATACTATTATTTCATCTGCAAGTAGTGAAGATTTTACTACTTCCTTGCGAATTTGTATGCACTTTATATATTTGTGTTGTCTGATTGCTGTGGTTAGGACTTCCAGTACTACGTTGAATAAAAGTGGTGAGAGTGGACGTCCTTGTCTTGTTCCTGACCTTGCAGAAGAGTTCTCAGTTTTTCCCCATTAAGGGCAATGTTATCAGTGTGTTTTTCACATATAACCTTTATTATGTTGAGGTATGTTCCCTCTAAACCTACTTTGTTGAGGGTTTTTTTTTCCATGAATGGATGTCATACTTTGTCAAATGCTTTTTCTGCGTCTATTGAAAGGACCATATAGTTCTTATCCTTTCTTTATTGTTGGATTTAGTTTGCTAGTATTTTGTTGAGGATTTTGCATTTATGTTCACAAGAGATATTGGTCTATAGTTCTCTTTTTTTCTGTGATATCTTTATCTAGTTTTACTATCAGAGTAATGGTGGCCTCATAGAATGGATTTGGAAGTTTTACTTCCTTTTCTACTTTTTGGAAAAGTTTGAGAAGAACTCTTCCTTAAAAGTTTCGTAGAATTTACCTGTGAAGACATCTGGTCCTGGACTTTTATTTGTTCAGAGTTTTTTGATTACTGATCCAATCTCTTTGCTAGTAATTGGTTGATTCAAATTTTCTATTTCTTCCTGCTTCACTTTTGGTAGGTTATATGTTTTTAGGAATTGTCCATTTCTTCTAGGTTATCCAACTTGTTGACATATATTTTTTTCATAGTATTCTCCTATAATTGTTTGCATTTCTTTGGTGTTGGTTGTTATTTTCCTCTCTCACTCGTGATTTTATTTGAGTTCTTATCTTTTTTCTTGATAATTCTGACTAAAGGTTTATTAATTTTATTGATTTATTTCAAAGACTCAGCTCCTGGTTTCATTGATCTGTTCTATTGCTTTTGTTCTTGTTTTTTTTTTTTTTTTTTTTTTTTTTTGAGGGGGGTTGTTGTTGTTGTTGTTGTTGTTTTATTTTAGTTTATATCTCATTTATTTCTTCTCTAATCTTCAATAATGCATACTTTTGAGTACCAGTCCAACTCCAAGTTCTAGCTGATATATCAAGCAACTAATGGATGTCAGTGGATACTTTTCACTTTCTCATACCCCATATATTCAATAAGTCCTGTTTCAAGTGGGAATACTTCCAACTGTATGATAATAGAAAGATAATAGGATTCTTAAGAGTTTTCAAGTGTACGGAGAGAAACTTTGTCTGAAAGCAGATGTGTTTTCTTCTAGAGTTTTGTCATTGTAGGAGCAATTGAATAGGAAGAACATCTCACTGAAACACCCAATGAATGAGCAGTGATACTGACAAATATCTAAAATGTATATTCTCCCATACCAATCAAATAATGGCAGCTCTTCATATGTCAATATATCCAAATATACAGACTCCGTTTCTCACCAACCTCCCTCCATTTACATAGGCCTAGGACTCAGGAATTTCACAGATTTTTAACAAGGATTGCAAACACATAAATCCGTTTTGTGAGTTTTGTAGGTCTCTATAGAAGGAAAGTATAATATAATAAGTTATGATGAAGTGTACCAGGACATACAACAAAATTTTATTCTCCAAAGTTTCTTCTTCATCATGCTGTCATTTTAGCTCTTTAACTCTTTTTTTTTTATAAGAATGACTCCAGATATTTTATTGCCTTCACATGTTTTACATTTTGATTAGGACAGTGAAATTTATTATCTCTACTCTTAAGAAATCAAATAATAAAACCACTCTTTGAGAAGAAAGGTCATATAATCATAGATCTGACTTTTTTCAAAGAAAGGATTCACCTTTAATTAAAAGAAAGCAATAACATAATCATATGCAATTTTTGTTTTTCCAAGTACATTACAGAACATTTTATTGTTTTTAAATATTATGGCTATATTTTGTGTTGTGCAAACTTGCTAGCTCTTTATTGAATGAAGAGAAATATCACTTTTTTTTGTATCTTCTTTGGTTTTAACAATTTCATGGTATACTCAAAAATGCCACTTAGGTTTGTGCAGACTGTGAGCTAACCTCTAATAAATAGCACTTTTAGGTTTGTGCAGTGTACAACCTATATAACCATACATGGGTGTCCTGGGTTTACTGATACTCCAAATCTAGGGAGATAATATCTCTCAAAGATTACTACAGGGACTATTATTATAACATAAATATATAAATACATGTTTATCCTATGTTTGTATGAACATCAAGTCTGAAAAATATGCTTTAGATAATAGCTAACGGAAGAGATGGCAATATTTCTTAAATTATGTATGCTTTTAATCACTTCAGGTATAAATAAAGTCATAGACAATTCATTGAGATATTAAATATATATATAGAAGTTAGTTAGATGAAGGATGAAGGGATAGGGTTTAAAGTGAAAGTTTGAGTATATGAAAATTAAAGGGAGAGAGGGTAATATGATTTATGTATGATAGAAAATATAATGCTGGGAATTTAAAATATTTTATTTTTTTCTCATATAACAGAGAATATGAGGCAGATAGTGGCTAGACATGAAAAAAAATTGAGAATTTGAGTGATTGTAACCAGGTCTAGATTGTAACAGCTCTTCAAACATACTAAAATTTTAGAATTCATCACATGGTAAATTCTAATTATTTGCTTTTTTTTTGAATGTCTTAGTTTTATTTTATTTCTCAAAGGAATAACTTATAGATAAGAAAATACTCAAACCATAGGTATATAGCTTAAAGATTTTTACAAATGTGTATACCCACCAACTAGATTAAGTTATTAAACATATGCAGTATCTCTGAAGCTTCCTTTCTGATATTTATATTTATAATTTATTTTTCTTACAATATTCCACTAGTAATGTGTTCAAATAAAATATTGTGTAAGTTGTTCCCACCCAATCTTAGGGGGAGCATTCAAAGATTCACCATTAAGTTAAATAAAAGATGTGAGTGTTAAAACAAACAAACATGGCGGGGGGGAGGGAGAAGAGAGAAGAGAGAGAGAGAGAGAGAGAGAGAGAGAGAGAGAGAGAGAGAGAGAGAGGCAAACCAAGTAATATACTCTTATCTATAGAGAATAAACTGTTACCAGAGGGAAGGGTGAATGGGGGGGGGGTTGGTAAAATAGGTGATGGGGATTAAGGAGGGCACTTGTGATGAGCACCTGGTGCTGAATGAAAGTGTTGAATTGCTGAATTGTGCACCTGAAACTAATATTGCACTGCATGTTAAGTAACTGGAATGTAAATAAAAACTTTAAAAAAAAGATGTGTTTTGTAAATGGCTATAAGAAAAAATCTGAATCCATTGTTGATATTTGGCAGTGGGCAGCTTTTAAGCCCCACACTCCTCCTTCTTTCATCCCACTCTGGGAGAGATGGTAAGAAAGCTTGATTACTCCTCTTGTACTGATAGAAACGTCATACTATACATGTAGGAGCATGGGGAGGAAACTACGTATTTGATTTCTTAGATAAAAAAAGGATTATTAAGATTTTGTTTCAGATTTATTTTTTTTGAGAATACTGTTTCATAAAGTTTCAGCAATTAAAAAAAAATGTCTGTCACAGCTTCTATGATTTGGATGTTTCTCCATTGTGACATCCACGGGGGTACAAGAGCTCTGTGTGGATTATACCACATAGCAGCAAAAGACAGCCATTTTTTAAAATTAGATTATGTATCTGCAAAAACGTAACAAGCCAACCTTGTAATGAGAAGGTAACATGGCTCCTGGTCTGTGTCAGAGGTCATTGTGCCTGAGTGCTCCTAGCTCTGCAAAAGGACTGCAGTCAGAGTTTGGTCACCATTTCTGATTCACACTTCCTCTTGTGGATTCCTTGGTGTGTAGTCAAGTTTTTTGAGCTTTACTTTTATGAGAATTTGTCTGTCTCATTTAAGTTATTAAACCTATTGATCTCAAGTTGTTCATAATATTCCATCATTATCCTTTTACGGTGTGTAAAGTCTGAAGTAATGTGCCTATGATATTGATAGTGTCTAGTCTCCCTAGGAGCTCATTAGTTTACCTGTTGTTTTTCTCCATTGTTTGACTGTTACTTATTTAATTGATTCTACTTTTATTACCATTACTTTATTTACTCCTATTTACTTTGATTTTAATTTGCTCACCTTTTCCTCTCTCCTTAAGCCTGAAAATTAGATCACTAATCATCTCAAACTATGTTTCTTTCTGAGCACTGTCTGCATGTTCAATGATCCTTCTGAAGTGCCAACGCAACATATTTGATGTTTCAAAATTTTGTTGTTGCTGTTCTAGAATTTACTTTTTATTTTCCTTGGAAGTTGCATTTCTCTTTTTCCAATTCTTAACCAATTACATAAATTTCTTAAACATATGTGTAATGAATGTATTGAAGTCTTTCCTATGACCAATAAAAGGTTCATTTGTAGATCCACTTCTATTAGAATTTTTAAAATTGTGAATATTATTTCTTGCTTCTTTGTATATGTACACCATATCTTTAAAAAAATATATACTCTGAAAATTTTGATAAAAGTCCAGTAAATCTTGAAGCAGATTTTACCACCACCTTTAACTCCAAAAGTGTAAGCTATTTCTTCCATGCAGCAATTATGATAAGAGATCAATTTTTCAGATTCTTCCAAGAATGGATTTCAACTGTTTCCAGACTACATCTTGAATTAGATTGAGTTTATTTACCAACACTCCATGCTGAGTCTCTGGTGTTGCTACCACTGTGGTTCTGATTGTTCTGATGCTGTCAGTATTTGAGTTGGCAGTATAATAGGACCATAGTTTTAGATGATTTTGGTTTACCAAATGTATTTTATGAGAGTAGGGACCTGGAATCCAAGCACCACATGATATATGGAGTGGTATGAATTTACTCTGTTTTCCAGACCTTTCTCAAGTGTCTCAACAAATTTCTGAGAATGGAAAAGTGAGTAGAAGAAATGATGACTTTAATAATGATTACTTTTGCATTTGGGGCTTTTCCTCTTTACAACCAATTGCACCTGACAGTAGTGTTGATAAAATTTATCTGGTTTCTCTTAGTCCATGTTGGTGCCCAGACCAAGTGCTTACCTTTGGAATGAAAGCTACCATCACTCTTTGTTCTTTGGGGCATTTCTCATTTTTGCTGCATTTAGTTCTTCAAGAATGTCTTGCATTTACTATTCTTTGATATTCCATATAGAAATATTCATTTTTAATCCATCATTTTTTTCCCTTTGTTGTTTTCACAGGCAAAGAGACCTACTCTCTCCTTGTTCAGCTAGAAATGGAATTCTCATTACATTGAAGAATTTATGCAGGTGAGCAACAGATTTAGTTCTTTTTAAAAGTATCTTTTGATATGTGGAGAGTGAGTGAAAGGAAGGAAGACAGCTGAAAGAAAAGTTAGGAGAGATACCAATAGTTGTGGACAAAAGTTATTCTAGCATATACTTGGGTAATGCCAAATACAGAATATTGGGGTTATTTAAGACAATTCTTTCCATGGTAGCATGGAAAGAATTTGGTTATTGACTGGGTACTAGGGTGAGATAATAGCAGAATCACATTTGGTATTCAGATGTTTGGGGCAGTAGATAGATCTCTAGAATGTAAATTCTATGAAGGCAGGTATTTTTGTGTGATGAAGGCATCTGTTTTGTTCATGATGAATCACAAGTACCTAGAACAATGTCTAGCAAATAGCATGTGATCCATAAATATTGATAAATATGGATGAAGAAGAGGTTTGAGCTATAGGGAACATGGTGGGTTCACTTATCTTGACTTTAAATTCAATTAAGTGTTTCAATGGAAGTATATGGTAGGTATGTCAATCTGTAAGCTAGAAGCCCAAGCTATAGACAGCTGTGTTGTATAATAATCACTCAAGCCTTTTTAGATCTTTAACAATGGCTAACAGATATTAGAAAGTAATGAACATATTACATTTACATGTTTATTACAGCTAAATAAATTCTATCCTATGAATGAAACTTTGGCATAAGTATCCAATTACAAATAGTGGCTTACTTTGTTATTCATAAGGTCTACATAGTTTTATTCATGGAATTGTTACCATGTTATAATAGTTTCAAATGTCTTCTTTAAAAAATCAGTATTATTCTATACCCTTTTGTTATCGGTTTCTGTAGAGTTTCAGATAAATGCCTTGAAATGTACATGTTAAAGTTTTGATGAGTCATACATATTCATGAAATCAAATATCTCGAACAGTAGAATTTGCAGCAGTAACTCTTATTTTGTGAGGGACACGCTTTATCAATGTATTAGTTTTGATTAGAAAATCTAAAAATAGGCTGATGGCTTCAGTGAATCTTGGAATATAAATCTACATTTCCTTTGTAATAAAAGATAAAAATGAAGTTGGATTTTAACATGATAATGTGGAGTTTACCAAGAATTAATTTGCACTTATGATTCTTTAAAAGTGGTAGGGGATATTATAGTACTTGTTCAACTGTCCTAGATTTAAAACTATAAAGCCAGAAATGTATTGAAAATAACAAAAATCTTTCAAGTGCCTTTAATATCAACTGGAAGGGTATGTGTGTATGTGTCACACATATACCTCACACTTATTCCTGCCTTAATAAAGTTTCAAAAGTTTCTAGAGTAATAATGGGTGAAACAGAAAATTTTACCTTTTTTGGGGGAGAGAATTGTATACAATTATTTATCATGTATTGTGCTGTATATTGATTATAATACTGCTTGCTGAATATTACAATTGATATTCAATTAATTATTTCGCGTACACACAGAATTTTATAAGTAGTGTTTTGAATATTATTTAAATTTAATGTTTTAATGTTTACTTATTTTTGAGAGAGAGAGACAGAGTGTTAGCAGAGGAGGGGCAGAGAGAGAGGGAGACAGAATTTGAAGCAGGCTCCAGGCTCTGAGCTCTGAGCTGTCAGCCCAAAGCCCCAAGCAGGGCTCCAACTCACAAACCCTGAGATCATGACCTGAGCTGAAGTTGGATGCCTACTGACTGAGCCACTCAGGCTCCCCTTAAATTTAGATGAATGTTAGTGTGTGTGTATGTGTGTGGTGATAGAGATTTCTTTTTAAATACCCATATTTTATTGATCATTTTGAGTATGATATTCATCATTGCACTTCTTTGAGGACATACATAATAACAAATTATAAAGTAATATTTTCTCCTTTTTTTATTGGCTCCTTTATATGAGTGATATAAGATTATAATATCAACAGCTAAAAATAACATTGTACTGTACATTTTATAATACTCATCACTGCTATATCGTAAGTTATATTTCTTTATTTCCATACATTAAACAATTTGTTTCTTTTTATTTCCACTTCTTAATAAATAGAATTATTCTGATTAGATAGAAAGATATTTTACATTGTATTTTCAGTAATCAGCATAGAGAGTTTTCACAAAGTGCACTACGGTTCTTACATAGGTACATAAAACTTAAGTCCGTCAAGTATTCTTCTAAATGTTTTTATTTTGTATCATTAATATCTCATATTGTTTAATTGGGTAGCTTACAGAAATAGAATATATTTCAATTATTAATCAATAAAATTCTTTAAGCCTGAACTCTCTTTATCATTGTATGATATACTTGTTACTATATTTTGTGTTTTCTTGCCTCATTAGGGGATTTTTGGTAGATCATTCCCAATTGAAAGCCACAACAGCTTATGTCTCTTTCCATTACATGAAATACCAAATTTGACAGTAGTAAGCTGAGTAACTTAGATTCTAAATATCACTTCTGCATTCTTCTTTCCCATATAACTATTCGTTTCCCTTACCAACTGAAAAATCTTCCTTTCAGTTTGTTCTATTTGTTCTCACTAATGTTAAGTGTATTATTTGAAAGACGGACTTTTGGTGGGATTAGGGCCTAATAATGAAATTATGGCACCTCACTTACATGAAAGCAAGCCGATGTAATAATTGCCTGTTCTTTTTATTATTTGGAAAGTATAATATGTCTTTTGACATTACTATAATTTGACCACAGAATTTCCTTAAGGAAAATGCTTACCTGTAACTTCATTATATACTAGATAGAGAGACAGAAGGTGAATAAGATAGATGAGTCAAATATATTAGAATATGTATTTTAGAATGTGGTGAATGCCATGAAGAAACACAAAACAGGAAAGTGATAAAGTGTGTGTGTGGGGGGGGGAGGCTGAAGGTTGTAACTTTTAATTTTTTTTTCAGTTGTAACTTTCAATAGTATATTAGTTTCCAGTGGCTGCTGTAACAGATGATCACTGACTTGGTGGCATAGACCAACAAATGTATTCTCTCACAACAAGATGTCAGCAAGGCCAAGATCCCTCCAGAAGCTGGAAGCTCTTCCAGCTTCTGGAGGCTGTGAACATACCTAGAGACTGCATCACTCTCTTATTCTGTTTTCACATTGCCTTACTTCTGTATGCCCTTCCTCTTCTGTCTTAAATCCTCCTCTGTGTTTCTGTTATAAGTACTCTTGCCATTGGATTTAGGGCCCTCTTGAGTAATTAAGAGTTACCTCATCTCAAGATTCTTGACTTGACCACATCTGAACAGACCTTTCTTCCAAATAAAGTAATGTTCATAGATTCCAGGGATTTGATGTATCTTTTGGGGGTGGCCATTTTTTCAGACTATCACAATGATAAAACCCAGCAGATTAGGTTGAATCTGAAATGGAGCAAAACAATGCTTGCAGTGAGGAAGAGAAAAGAATCAGTCTTGAGATATACTATTTTGCAGGACTCTGAAGAAATAAAAGTTTATGCCTTTACTATTTAATTAATTGGGTAATTAGAAATAATTATGGAAAATGTGTCTGCCAATGTGTATGCTGGGAATCAGGCTCTCCAGTCACCATTATTAATTATTATATTTTCCTAAGGGAATGACTAGCCAGGAATAATTAGTACTGCAGAATAGTAGACAGTTTTAGACCCTACACTGCATAGTACCATTATTATAAACATGAGAGGCCAGGCTAAGGGTACTAGAAAGTCTTTAAATAAAGTTGGAGGTAAAAGGCATTTTGAGATACTCTTCAATGACAAGGATTGTTTCATGTCACAAGGGAGGGTGAAGTACTTTCTAGAGAAGCAGAATACAAAAGGAACTCATACACCAGGGAGGAGACAAATTGCAAATAATTATATTTAATTAAATTACGATATAGCAAGTGCTACATTTAAGATAACTATATGAAGTGGATGAGTATGAAGGGCTTTGTAAGCCAGGGAAACACAATACAAATCAAGTAGCAATAAATAGCACATCATTTAGTGGTGAGGAGAATGGTGGTATGAAATAGATTGATTAGAATGGATTTTGTTGAAGAAGGAAAGATGGTATATGCTAAGGATTTTGGATATTCTTGCAGAAATTAGTTAACTGTGTTAAGGCTTTGACACTTCGAGGAAGCATCCCCAAAGAAGCATAAGTAATAAATCTGTGCTTGACTGCAAATGAAGCTTCAGAGGAAGTACAATAGCTCCATTCTCATCCTCCTTTCCAAGCTGAGAGAAAGGGTGATTAGCTCCCTGATGATGATCAAAATCTTTGGTCTGACCATCTTTCCTATAAATTGTGACAGCTCTGCGTTGGTGAATTGGACCCTAGAACTGTGATGATGATGGCTGGCCCAGGAGTTTTTCTTTTTTAATTTTATAGGAAGAGAAAGTATGCATGAAGGCTGGAGAGGGTCAGAAGGAGAGAGAGAATTGCAAGGAGGCTCCACACTCAGCTCAGAGTCCTAGGCAGGGCTTGATCCCAAGACCCTGGGATCATGACCTGAACTGGAATCAAGCGTTCAACGTTCAGCCCACTCAGCCACTCAGGCACCCCTACCCAGGATTTTTTACAGTAACACAACAGTATCAGGACAAATTAGACATACAAGCTATGTTGGAGCTTTTAAATATCACTTCCTAAACTAACCTATGTCTACCAATAAAACAACATGTGAAGAGACAAAGTATCTATATATAAATTCTTTAGGTCTCACCCTCTCTCACCTCAACCCAAACTTCTTCAAGTATGGATTTTTCTTTTCTTTTTCTCATCAGAGAAGAGGTAAAAATGAGAAAATAACAAATCTAAATCAACTACAGAATAAAGTGATTGGATGACCACAAAGCAGGTTTATTTAGAGTAGGGGAAGAGGGAGGAGAGGAGAAGCCAGATGGAAGCAAGTTGCTGAGTATGAGATTTGTAACTTTAGGAAAGAAGAGTTTTGAGAAATTTTCTTATGCTATCTACAGTCTACTTCCACATATATTTCCGATGCAGACAAACATATTGCATGAAGAAGAAATTTCAATAGAGATCTATACAATTGTTTGGTGCTTTCATAGGGAGATGCATCCTTTGCAATCATATTTTCAAAATGCAAAGAGTTACGAGTATAAGAACAATTATCAAACTTTGAATTTCAAAAGTTATCTCCTCTGCTGATGCTGGAATGGTTCTAATTTCTGATATACCTATTACAATATTTTACAACTATTTTTATCCCCATCTTGGATTCTATTACATACTAGGCTATGAGTTGTTGAAGGTATGAATTTAGTTTTCTACCTCTGTGACCTTATCTAGAAATACCTGGCACTATATTGTGTTGATAAATGTATATTGAATGCATGAGTGAGAGAACAAATTAATGAATATATGACCTGCTGTTAGAAACAAATGTAAAATGACCCCAAACATTCTTTTATCTTAATAAAACATTCTTCGATCTTAATAAAATTTTCTGTACATACTTCTCCTAAAGCATAAACATCTTTTATTAATATTGCTAATAATTTTTACTTTTAGGAGAGTTGCTTTTTATTTTAATTTAGCGTTACTAGGGGCTTCCATTTTATTATTTTATTTTATCTTATTTTATTATTTTATTTTATTTCTTTGCTAAGCCCCTT
The DNA here is from genome assembly GCF_007474595.2 of Lynx canadensis. Classification (NCBI taxonomy): domain Eukaryota; kingdom Metazoa; phylum Chordata; class Mammalia; order Carnivora; family Felidae; genus Lynx; species Lynx canadensis. The sequence continues at coordinate 124,827,590 of NC_044311.2, forward strand.
ATAAACTTATATTGGAAAACATCTAAGGATTTTTATTCTTTGTACAACTTTTATTTTTAAAACATACTTTTAGCAAGATTATCTTACCTTCTAGATGATATCCCAGTTCAACTTTAATTCATTGTTAGAAATCATTTTGGCTTATTGGAGTATTTTTAACCTATTTTAAAGTTGTGATTTGCCTTTAAATTATAAATTTAGCAATCCTACTAGATGCCTGATAAACCTGTCATTTTAAACATTATACTTTTCTCGGGGCGCCTGGGTGGCTCAGTCGATTAAGCGTCCGACTTCAGCTCAGGTCATGATCTCACGGTCCGTGAGTTCGAGCCCCGCGTCAGGCTCTGTGCTGACAGCTCAGAGCCTGGAGCCTGTTTCGGATTCTGTGTCTCCCTCTCTCTCTGACCCTCCCCTGTTCATGCTCTGTCTCTCTCTGTCTCAAAAAAAAAATAAATGTTAAAAAAATTAAAAACAAAATTATACTTTTCTATCTTTCAATTCTATATGCTGGACACCAAGTGAGGTAAGAGTGGACAAGGAAATATTATCATTTTAATGGCTTTTTATTTATCATCTTCTGGGTACCTACTTGTTTCTATTCTGAGCCTTAGGGTATGTTCTATATAACATCTGCTCTATTATTTACAATTTATTTTTATTAATATAAACTTAGAATTTAAACATTTTCCCAGTAAATCTTGTTTGTTTTCATAAATCAAGTGTTGGTACTTCTCTTCTGTGTCTGATATATCTCATCTATAAGGATATGGCTATTATTCCTAATGAAGTATATATTCCTGTATTAAAAATAAAATATTATCTGTCTTCTCCCTCAATATTAAAATCTTCAGGAGCACCTGGGTGGCTCAGTCGATTAAGCGTCCGACTTCTGCTCAGGTCACAATCTCACGGTCTGTGGGTTTGAGCCCTGCGTCGGGTTCTGGGCTGATGGCTCAGAGCCTGGAGCCTGTGTCCAATTCTGTGTCTCCCTCTCTCTCTGCCCCTCCCCCATTCATGCTCTGTCTTTCTCTGTCTCAAAAATAAATAAACGTTAAAAAAAATTAAAAAAAATCTTCATAACCTTTTAAAATGAGAACATAATCTACATACAATTACAACACCAATATATACACTTAAATTTAAAAATTATGGATTCATCTAATTACATTTTCCATCTATATTTCCCTCACATCCATCTTTTAAGTGAGCATTTATCAAATTAGGAAGTTAAACAGAGAATAGGTACCTTTTCTTATTACTTTATACAGTGGTTAAATTGGTTGATAAACTATAAGGATAGAATAGAAATGTTATTTAAGGAATTTAATGTATACAGTATCACTTATTTTATTCACAGGTTTCCAAATCCCAGCTAATCTTCAATTAAAATTGGTTCTATCTGTACTCTATAGATACTCTACATTTATTATGTATTTGAATGCTAATAGCAAGTAGTTTTATTTCTTGATAAAGGAAGCTTATAAGGCTTATTCTTGTCTGTCTCCATGAAATTGCTTACCCAGTTATTCCTCATCACAATTCAGGGCCAATCTTTCTTTCAGAGAAGAATCCTAGGGACTCTTTTCTATGCACAAAGGTAGTTACTCAGATAAACAAAGAGTAACAGCTTCAGTTTCAAGGTTTAGTTTCAATAATAGCTTCAGATATAGACTAATGGAATATTTATAGAACTGTAATAAATAAAAATATAGAACTGTAATAATAAAAATAATAACTGTGTAACTGTACTCAATATAGTGAGTGAAGAGAATGGGGTTAGATGACTTTAGAGAGGTAGGCAGAGACCAGTTGTAAAAAGCTGTTAAGCCCACTAGGCATTTTTTAAACATCTCATACTAAGGAAAATGGAGACCTATCAGACAATTTTAAGCAAGAGAGTGAGTTCATGCAGAGAATGGTTTGGCAGAAAGTAGCAGTGGAAATAAGAATGATAGATAGGAAGGTATTTTATTTGTACTTGAACGAGACCATGACTAGAATTGTGGTAGTGGAGACGGAGAGAATGAAAGGACTTAACAATTTTTTTTTTGGATTAGAATCAAGAAGCTTTATTAACAGATTGAATGAGAGAAATAAGGGAGGAGTAGATGTCAAAGAAGATTAATTTTCTGGCTGGAGAATTTGAGTGGATAGAGGTGCTAGTACATGAGATGGGGGACATCGGAGGTAAAATAGGTTTGAAGAGTGGGCAGGGATCATGATGTGAATTTTGAAAATTTGTTTGAAAATCTATGAGAGAGTTAGGTGTAACTGTCAAGTTAGTTTAGAGGAGAGGTTTCGGCAGAATATTTACGTTGATAGATTGGCAGACTGATAATAATGCAACTTATCGGACATAAATAAGTTCGTCTAGTAAGATGTACAGAGATGGTGAAAAGAAGAGATTCCAGGACTGATTTTTGAGGACCTCCAACATTTACAGGTCAAACAGTCCCAAAAGAATCAGTGAAGTATACTGAAAAGCTCCTGCAAGTGAAATCTATCAATAAACTGAGAGAAAGTTGTAGAGTTTAGTTTTTGTCAGTGTCTGAAGTGAAACTATCTGAATGCATACCCTGGGTTTCACGTTAATGGGGTTCAGGTTTGATGTAAAGCTAGTCATGTAACCTCTTTGTTCTAGTTTCCCATTGATAAACAGTGATGCCATAATGCCCACTTCACAAGGGTCACTGACAGGCCTAAAAGAAATATATTATGTTAATTGTCATATGTTCAGTAACCTTAATATATAGAATAAACTGAGCATATGATAAGACCTCAATAAATGTTGAAGTTACTGTTATTATTACTGAAAATTGTTCACCGGTGTTCATTGGTGACTTCAGCTAGAAAGAATATAGTGAAATTTGGGGGGCAGAATTAAGAATGGAGATGCTTGAAAAATGAATGAGAATGAGAAATGAAAAAGAATGTACAGTCAGTTATTTCAGGAAGTTTTATGTTGAGTATAGAGAACTAAGACAGTAAGTGGAAGGAGGTGTGACTAAAGAAAATGTTATTGAAATATGGGATAAAGTAGAGGATATTAGAAGCCTAAAAGGGATGTTCCAGAAAATATAAAATGAGGGTAACAACACAGCAAACTTGTTGGAAAGATAGAGGGGTCCTCTGTGCATATGGAGACATGTATGTTGATAAAAGGTGAGGTAACTCCTCTATCCTAAGACTAGACAAGAAAAAGAGAATGGGGTCAGATGAAAATAAAATTTTCAGATTTGAGGACAAAAAGATAACACGGTGATTTTTTTCTGTTTGATAAACATCTATTTGTATCATCATTTAACAGTTTTCATTGAATGTCTACCATATATCATGTATTGTATTAAATACTGAGATATAGGAATGCACAAAATGAACTAGAAAATTTTTTCTTCAATTATAGAATATATATTATGAGGTGGGGAGACATAAAAAACTCCAAATAAGTAAGTAAAATATGTAGTATTTTGGGGGATAAAGGCTATGGGAAGAAATAAAGCTGGGAACAGGGAGAGAGAATTCTAGTTTTTGAACCTTTGAATAGGATCATCATAAAAAAAAAAAGGTGAAGAGTTCTCACATAGAAGTTGAGATCTGAAGGAGGTAAAGCATGATGTAGATATCTGGGGAATGGACATTCCAGACTGAGGGAAGGGAAAATACAAAGTGTCTTATGTCGAATGTGCCTAGAGTGTATAAGAGGAATCTGTGGTTCCAGCATAGGGAGTAGCTTTTGTTCCAACTGACATAGGAAGACATTAGAAGCATTTGTACAGAAGAACAACATGATTTTAATTATATTTAACAGAAACCCTCTGGCTGCTATATTAAAAGTAGAATGAAGTAGGCAGGCATGGAATTAATAGGCCACTAAGAAGAAAAGTAGAAGGGATTTTTGACTAGAGGTACAAATGAACTAAATGATTAAAATAATCCAAGTTTGATCCAGGGTGGTAGTAGTGAATTTAATGAGATATATGATTCTGGATATATTTTGAAGGTAGAACCTATAATATTTACCAACTAATGGAGTATGAGTTGTGAGAAAAAATAAGAGACAAAAATGACTCTAAAATTTTAGAATGAACATCTGAAAGAATGGAGATTTCATTAGTGAGATAAAGGTTTGGGGGGTACAGGTCAAGAGAGAATGTGAGGATTGTATGTATTCTCTTCTCAAGTATGAGATATTTATCAGTTATTCAGGTGAAGACATGAATGGCCATATTTAAATATAGGTTTAGAGGACATTTCTAGGCAGAAAACAGAAATTTATAAAGTAGCATATTAATGGTGCTTAGACTTGTAAGATTGGATGAGATCACTGAAGAAGTGAGGGCAGACAAAAAGAAGATTTAGGACACTTCAAGTTCTTGAGGTCAGGGAAATGAGCACCAACCAATAAAGCAGACTGAGAAGGAACAGTGATTTTTTTTTTTTTTTTTTAATAAACGGAAGAAACCAGCTAAGCATAGTGCCCTTGAAACCAAACGAAGAGGTGATGGATAATGTCAAGCATTGCTCATAGTTAAGATGCTAACTGAGAACTGATCCTTGGACTTAACAAAGTAAAAGTAATTGGTAAAAACTTGAATGACTTGAGTTCAGGAAAGAATGAGATTGAGGGAAGTGAGGAAAATTGTCTGAAGAATTTAACTAAAAAAAAAAAAAGATAAAATGGAGAGAAATTGGGGTCACCCTATTTATGCTAATGAAAACATCCAGTACAGAGCGGTTGATGATTGATGATGACAAGAAGGGGGATAGGGGCCAGTGCACAGATTACTTATGAAATATGAGGCAAGGTTTTCTGTGGAGGTGGACAGGGAAGTCGGCAAGTCTGAACATGAGCTCATGGAATATATGCTACAGAGAATGTGAAAAATATTTCCAGGGAAACATCATAAACAAACAAACAAAAACAAAAACACAACTGGACAATGTTGAAAGTCTAGATGAGGTTAGAGATCATGAATTATGATCCCAACGCCACTAGTTATGTGAATCTTCTCCTGTGATGTTTAACTTTTGGTGTACAATTATGAAGAAGACAACTTGTTGGGTTAATTGAAGGCTGTTATTGTTATTATTATTATTATTATTATTTGTAATAAGAAGGAAAGAGGGTGTAGGAAAACTGAGGATGTTTATTAGGTAGTGATTTTAATGATATATCATGATATCTTAGCTGGACATGAAGAAAAGTTAAGATAGAAATGAGATGATGGTAGGTGGACATAGAAGGCTCATTGTAGTATATGATTATAGTTAAACATTATTGCAGTGAAACTTGAGAAAGTGAGCAAACAGGCCAGACAGTTTTTGCGGGAAACTAGGATTAGTGAATTAATGGCTCCAGAGGGGGAACAAGTGAGGATTGCAGAGTTCAAGGGGTAATCGTGAGACCAAGTGCAGGAAAAGGTGACTGGAGATGAATAACACAAGGAATTTAGAAGCCAAGATAATCCTGGCATTTTCAGAATTATGGCAGCATCAAGGATGGAGATGGAGGCTATTATCTTGGTGATGAAGTTTTCAGTACAGAAGAAGAAAACATGGGTTCACAATATAATGGCGGTGAGGGAGAGAAGAAGTAGTGATGCAAGAGCTGAATTTCCAAAGACAAAAATGATTATTGTAGGTCAAGCAAAACTCAGTGGGAGGAATGTCCCAAGTATATTTAGACCTATGGTTACTTCATTTCATGGCCAGGTAGTGTTGTCTGCTACAATGGATGTTCTTGATGTTTCTCAGTATTGATTGCATATTGAATCATCTGGGTGTTTTATTTTGTTATGTTTTATGTTATGTTATGTTATGTTATGTTATGTTATGTTATGTAACATTGCTTTATTTTACTGAAGCATAGTTGACACACAATGTTACATTGATTTCAGGTGTACAACATAGTGATTCTGGAAGTCTATATGTTATGCTGGGCTCCGCACAAGTGTAGCTAGTAGCTACTGTCTGTAAACATGTGATGCTATTATAATACCACTGACTATATTCTCTGACCTTTAATTTCATGATTTTTTCTTTCCATAACTGGAAGCCTGTATCTCCCACTATCCTTCACCATTTCACCCATCTTCCCATCCCTGCCTCTCCAGCAACCATCAATTTGTTCTCTGTTAATAAATTTATTTCTGCCTTTTTTTTTGCTTCTTTGTTTTCCTTTTTAGATTCCATGTATGAGTACAATCATGTAGTATTTGTCTTTCTCTGTCCGACTTATTTCACTTAGCATAATACCCTCTAGGTCCATCCATGTCGTTGCAAATGGCAATATCTCATTCTTTTTTATGGCTGACCCATATTGTATTGTGTGTGTCTATAGATACACCACATCTTTCTCCATTCATCTGTTGATGGACACTTGGATTGTAGGTAAGTCTAAGCCAGGTCTCATTACCAAAAAATCTGATTTAATTGGTGTGAGGTAGGGCTCAGGGTAGGTGATTCTAATATCCAGCTAGTGGGAAACTCCCTTTGTCATGCCACCATGCACTGCTCCATTTTCTCCTTCAGAACTCTGTGTTCTTCTGGTTAGAAATGTCAGCTGAGGCCATAACTACAGTGGGTTAGAGATCAGATAGCGTTTGCTCAGGCTCTTTCTTCCTCCTGGATTGCCTTTCCCATCATTTCTCATGTGTGATCTCTTACCCTTTTTCCTGGAAGTTCTCTCTCTTTTTCCCCAGGGGATTTCCAAAGTTATTTATTGACATCACCACAAATTGTCACGATTATGGTTTTCCACTTCATATTTCCTTTTTAATGTTCACATAAATCAACAATGAAAACATATACTGAGGATATTAGATTCATCTTTGATTCTCCAAAAACCCCTAGCACAGTATTTTCACATATAAAGTACTTATTAAATATTTGCTGAATGAGTAAATATACAGATTAATATAATAAGTTGCATGTGATTGTTATAAGTAGTTGGCTTTTGGGATGAATCTTTATGTGTTACTAAATTTCATTAAAATCTAACCACCTGTTTGGTTGATTTTAAGCTATGTGGAACAAATCTGTAGTCAATAAATGCTTAAGTTATCTAATTTATAATGGCAATACATTTTAGAGATCTTTATTAGATGGGTGTGATTAAAAAATATATTTTAACTGATGAAGTATCAAGTTCCATAAAAAACTGATGGGCCTAAAAACAGTCCTACCTGTGAAATTAAACATTTAAATTTGAGTTCAATGGTCAAAATTAGTTCACTTCCAGTTTTCTAAGTTAAGAATTCTGAGATAAAAGTAAAATTTTGGGTTGTCAGAACTTTGGTGTTTGATGTGCTAAGCTACATCATTTGTGCTTAGGATAATACCAGCAATAGAAAACTGATATTTTGCTTCCTTAATAGTAACTCTTTTGTCAGTTTCTAATTAAATTTAAAGGGATTTAAAATGTCTTAATTCCAATCAGAGTTTTTATATTTAGCTTTACCTTTGAGCCCAGATAACTACCTCCTCTGTATGTGGACAAGGCCAATATGAGAATGGTCCTGTCAGGAAAGTATTAAAGATGAAACTAAATTTCCTAGCTTTTTCTTTTTAATTCTGTTTTCAAAACTGCTTAGAGGCCCTTCAGAAACACTGCTGTTTACAAGATTACCAAATTGTTGGAAAATACTGAAACATTAAAATGTTGAACTGCTATAGTGCCTCATAAACACATTCATAAAGAAAGGCAGAGCCAATTAAAAAAATAAATTCCTCATGTACTGTAAGATAAATTGCTGCAAGCCAACCAGTAAAAATAATAGAGCTGTCAAAACAATATAATTTCTGTGCACAAACCAAAGCATATCCAATATAATAATAGAATGAAGATTTCCTGAATAAATACCTAGTCAGCAATGAACTGCCAAGGAAAATACATTTATTTAGAGCTCACTTAGTTCATCGAAACAAATGTCTGCTTCTAAGTTTGTAATATTTGACAGGAGGAAGATTATGGCTCAGTCATGGCCTCCAATAACTTAAAATATTAGATGCTTTAGACCTTGCTCAGTTAAATGAGTTACCCAAATGTTCACCTTTCACAGATTGATAATCTGGATATAGACTGGGACACTTCCCTATCTGTGAACTGATGAATGATCAAGGCATTTAACTTGATAGATCAGGGTCTTTTGCTAAATAAATTAAAGTAAATAGAAGTAACTGAGCAAGCTGTTGGATGGTCTAATGGGTATTTGTCAAATTAATCTCAGTCAGTGGTTGTGAAAAGATGTGTTCTAATTCCATCCTGCTCATTAGGGGACAAAGTCTATTCTTGAATTCTGAATGGTCACAGAGCCTTCACTTAGATAAGTGAATTATATAAGAGCACACAAAAGCAGAATTCTACGTAGAAATGCCTTTTACCCATACAGAACTGTAAATATGTGCTCGAATAATACATAACAATATCTATAATAGGAAACCAGTTGTGGAGGCACAATAACAAAATAACAAAATAACAAAATCATTCATGTAGATCCTTTGATTTATGAGGCAAAGGGGCACAGCGCACTTCATTGAGGTTGATTGAGGTGGACACCAGGTAAGGATTTTTGGGAAGTCATTTTTGAAGCTTACAGAAACTGTTCACCAGAGATAACATCTTAATTTGAAATCGGCAGAAATATGTAGGAGAATTACAATTATTTAGAAAAGAAATTATAAAATCAATTGTGTCAAGGATTATTTCTGGAACACAGGAAACTTCAGATATACTCAGTGATTTAGCAGTGAGAAAAGAATATTCATAGAAAGAATAGGGTTTCTTCTGGAAGCCCAAATATAAATAAGCAAACAGGATGAGTAGAAGTTATTATTTGGGACAATTTAGTATGAACAAGCTGATTCAAGGTAGTTACCTTACCACTACTTCCTATGATTTTTTAAATGTGAGAAATTGCTTATCCATTGCAGCCAAACTTCACTTGTGTTCTTTGTGAGATGTCTTTAACTCACTGGTATTATCTCACTTTTCCATGATCTTATATGATCAAGTAACTCTACTTCCAGTGCTTTCTTCTTATTGCTTACAACCAAAGCTAATTCCTGAAACTCATGCAATTGTAAATATCATGACTCTGCTTTGTGTTACAAAGGGTCTTTATTAGTGTTGAAAAACAAACGGAGACATATTAAATGTTTTTAGAGTTTATTTGAGTTAGCAGATAGTAAGGAGCTCCGAGGATCTGTACAAAACGAGACCTTTATAGGCAGAAGGGAGCAAGACAAGAAATTTATACTAGGTCAAAATGTGGATTGGGTTTTGCAATGTTACTTTTGTTTAGAGGAATGGCAGGAGTCTATCACGCAGATTACCTAATTAGTGCTGGTCAGGTGATTCTTGATCCACTGGTTTAGGATTCCATTTCTGGGAGAGCTGAAACCAAGTTAACAAAGTTAAATCTAAGTTTGGTGATATGGGGCTTAGCATAAGCAACTCCATTTTTTGCCTGCTGTCTTTTTTTTTTTTTTTTGTAAGTAGTTCCCCCATTTTGATAAGACAGCCTAACTGAGGGACATAATCAGAAATATAAGGCATTCACATTACTATCAGCTACAATTCTGGAGTTCTTTCAGTTTTTGCTCAATCTCTGTGTGGTATTCGTAGGGCACTACACTGGGGTCACATTCTTTAAGTTGATCTTTTATCCTTTGCCTATGTTTTGTTTTTAGAAAGGTCATTTGTTTGGTGGTTAGTGGGTATGAATATGCACCTAAAGCTTTTATCCTTTGCCTATGTTTTGTTTTTAGAAAGGTCATTTGTTTGGTGGTTAGTGGGTATGAATATGCACCTAAAGCTTTTGGGAGATTATAATGTACCAGGACTGTGGTGTACTGTGATAAGTATGATAATTCCCATTGTCTGTATACACATTGGAGCCCAAACAAATCAGAATCAAATAAATCCCTGTTGAAGGAGCCACTTTCTTTCTTTTTTTTTTTATTTTTTATTTTATTTATTTTATTTTATTTGTTTTATTTTTTTAATATGAAATTTATTGACAAATTGGTTTCCATAGAATACCCAGTGCTCATCCCAATAGGTGCCCTCCTCAATACCCATCACCCACCCTCCCCTCCATTCCACCCCCCATCAACCTTCAGTTTATTCTCAGTTTTTAAGAGTCTCTTCTGGTTTGGCTCCCTCCCTCTCTAACTTTTTTGTTTTTCCTTTTTCTCCCCCATGGTACTCTGTTAAGTTTCTCAGGATCCACTTAAGAGTGAAAACAAATGGTATCTGTCTTTCTCTGTATGCTCTCTTATGGAGAGCATAACACTTTCCAGCATAGGGGCACTTGTACCCCAGTGTTTATAGCAGCACTTTCAACAATAGCCAAATTATGGAAAGAGCCTAAATGTCCATCAACTGATGAATGGATAAAGAAATTGTGGTTTATATACACAATGGAATACTCCTTGGCAATGAGAAAGAATGAAATATGGCCTTTTGTAGGAGCCACTTTCTTAAGCCAGTTGGCTTGTTCAGTGATCTTCTGTAGCTGAGTTTCACCTTCCCCTGAAGTATTGTTTCAAATATAGCCAGTGATGTTGGCTACAGCAAAATACCTATTTGCTTAGCTAAAAGATAATTGAGGATTATCCTATTATCAAGAACAACTTTGACCAGAGGGTCTAGGGTTGTATATGTGTATGTATACATTCTTAATCCATTCATCATTTGATGGACATTTAGGCTCTTTATTGTTGATAGTGCTGCTATAAACATTGGGGTATATGTGCCCCTTCGAATCAGTATTTTTGTATCCTTTAGATACATTCCTAGTAGTGCAGTTGCTGGGTCATAGGGTAATTCTATTTTTAATTTTTTGAGGAATCTCCATACTGTTTTCAGAGTCGCTTCATCGTTTGCATTCCCATTAACAGTGCAATAGGGTTCTCCTTTCTCCACATCCTCACCAACATCTGTTGCTTTCTGAGTTGTTAATTTTAGCTGTTCTGACCAGTGTGAGGTGATATCGCATTGTGGTTTTGATTTGTATTTCCCTGATGAAAAGCAATGTTGAGCATCTTTTCATGTGTCTGTTTGCCATCTGGATGTCTTCTTTGGAAATGTGTCTATTCATGTCTTCTGCCCATTTCTTCACTGGATTATTTTTTGGGTGTTGAGTTTGGTAAGTTCTTTATTTTTTTTGATACCCTTTATCTGATATGTCACTTTCAAATATCTTCTCCCATTCTGTTGGTTGCCTTTTAGTTTTATTGATTGTTTCCTTTGCTATGGAGAGTTTTTATCTTGATGAGGCCCCTATAGTCCATTTTTGCTTTCATTTCCCCTCCCTCTGGGGACATGTCAAGCAAGAAGTTTCTGTGGCTGAGGTCAAAGTTGTTGCTGCCTATTTTCTTCTGTAGGATTGTGAATGTTTCCTGTCTCACTTTTAAATCTTTCATCTGTTTTGAATTTATTTTCGTGTATGGTGTAAGAAAGTGTTCCAGTTTCATTCTTTTGCATGTTGCTGTCCAGTTCTCCCAGTACCATTTGCTAAAGAGACTGTCTTTTTTTCTATTGGATACTGTCTCCTGCTTTGTTAAAGAGTAGCTAGCCACATATTTGTGATTCCTTTTCTCGGTTCTCTATTCTGTTAAGGAAGGAAATTTTTTTTAATGTTTATTTTTTTATTGAGAGAGAGAGAAGGATAGAGAGCAGGGAAGGAGCAGAGAGAGAGGGAGAGAGAGAAATACCAAGCAGGCTCTGCACTGTTAGTGCAGAGCCTGACACAGGGCTTGAACTCACCAACTGTGAGGTCATGACCTGAGCCAAAATCAAGAGTTAGACACTTAACTGACTGAGAGACCCAGGAGCCCCTAAGGAAGTAAATTTTGAATTATCAATACCTCCTGGTAATTCCCATTTGAGTGTATGGCTTGGAAGTAAAAAGGTGAGACATAGAGGCCAGTAAAATTTAAGGATCTGTTAACCTACCCAGATGGTTTCATTTTAGTTATCTTAGCTTGTGTCCCTTTGTTTGTACAGAGCCTGGATGCATGCTTCTCTGGATTTGGGGTTGTTAGCCAAAGACAGGGAAATTGACCTTCAAGTTAGGGACTCTAACACAATAGAGAACAGAGTTAGTTTATTCCAGAAAAAAGGAAATGTTACTAACATAGCAAATTTAACAGTTATTAGGAGGTTGGATTAGTTACTTTGCAATGGCCTGAGATATGTGAATGATAGCATTATTTTTCCATGACACAGCTAGGCAAAATGGTGAACAGAATAATCATAAAGACTTTACTGGTGTAAGAATTAGGAAAAGGATGGTCAGAGAGGGAAGGAGGAATGGGAAGAAATGTTCTTGATCTGACATCTTGGGAAGAAGCTGTCTACCTTTATAATGGCTGCTTCTTTTCCAAGTCAATTTGATTTTGAGGTCTCCAGCGTTTACCAGATATCAGGTGGAGCCTTCTTTAGTTGTAAAATATGCAGCACTGTCATTGGTCAGGAGTACTTGGTAGGGTCCTTTCCATGAATCTCACTTTTTTAAAGCATTAGGATAAAATAAGTCTGTAAATGACAGATGGGTTTAAAATGTTCATAGTTAACGATGTGATGAGAGTTCATTATGATGGAATTGACAAAGAAATTGGATTATTTCTGTGACATAGAATATTTTAAGAATAATAGCTGGCATTATGACTGATAACTTTGTACCAGGATATATTAGATTGTTAGGGATTTTTATACAATATCTAGGACATTTATATTAATAACATACATTCATAAAATATATCCTAAGAAGGTTTATCACTTATTTGACAATGGTTCCCATGTAATTTAACATATCAAATAAACCTAATTAGTTTAACATGTCTCTTTTACAAGGTGAAAGACAATTTTTTTGAAATTTTTTTAGGAGCCTTCTGGGAAATCTCAGAGTTACTTTGAGGTCAAAAAGACTCCAATTAGAATTTGATTTTGGGAAGTTACCAACATGTCAAAAGTTCTAAACATTTGACTAAATAAGATCACATATCATTATGAAATAATACTTAATTATGTATTTAACAAACTGCAATAGAATATTTTCAAAGCAATATAGAAGGTTACATAACTGTGAACAAAACTTAACTATTTTAACATCGAGAAGATTGGGGTTTTCTTAAGTAATCAAAGATCTGACAATGGGAGGCACAGAAAATTCTTTTGGTAAGAAACAAGATCTTTGCTTAACCCAAAAGGTTGACCACACACACACACACACACACACACACACCTTTCACAATCTCTAATCAAAAGCATACCAATAGTCCAAGAACTGTACTTTTAACAGACAGAAATCCAATTCTAATTTTTCACCAGTGTTCTTTTGATATTAAAATTCATTCTTTAAAAACTTAAATAAAATTAGTTCCAGTTTTAGCTTAATCACACATAAAATTTCATTTCAAAGATTCCTTTTCCACAAATCTTCTACAACTATTTTATATCCATTAAGATTTTGTGATGCTTTTGTTTTTTTTTCTCATTCTGGAACAACTTAGTCATTTTACTTTCTTTCCTACTTTTCATACACAGTTGTTTCCTTTCACTCTTAATACTTCTTAAAATTTATTTACTTATTTTGACAGAGACAGAGAGAGAGAGAGATCAGGGGAGGGGAAGAGAGAGGGGGAGAGAGTCCCAAGCAGGCTCTGTGCTATCATCATGGAGCCCAATGCAGGGCTCCATCTTAGGTACTGTGAGATGGTGACCTGAGCCAAAATTAAGAGTTGGAAGCTTAACTGACAGAGCCACCCAGGTGCCCCTCACTGATTATTTTTAATAGTTTTAATTGTGTATGTTAATTAGAATTGTTTTAATTTTGTTTGAGAAAGAGAGAGAGTGAGAGTGAGCAGGGGTGGGGCAGAGAGAGAGGGAGAGAATCTTAAGTAAGCTACACACTCAGCTTGGAGCTCAATGTGGGGCTTGATCCCATAACTCTGGGATCATGACTTCAGCTAAAATCAATAGCCACCCAAGTGCCCCAAGAATATTTAGCTTTTAGAATATTTTATTCATAATGAAAAAAAAATGAAGAAGTAATCAATTGTGGATTGTCTGCTATATCAGCATACTGTAGATTGACAACTTTATAAATACATTTCATAATTTCTAGAAGTACATTCTTTCTCACAGTAAATTTTTCAATGTGACATAAGACATGTTTATTAATAGTACCAGGTATCTTTAGTTCATTTGTAATAAGAAGATAAATTGATAAATTTGTGTTCAGTAATTAATATTCCAGTATTTTGTCTGATTTGGAAATGATCTAGGTATTCAGTGAATATCCATCATTTAACCTCTCTCAGTTTAACCTTAGGCTTTCAAGCAATTAAGTGTTTGTGGACTATACAGGTGGTTTTATTCTAGTTATCTTTCTTTGCCCTGTGTCCCTTTGTACTAAGCTTGGATGCAAGACCCTATGGGTTTGGAGTCGTTAGCCAGAGGCAGGGGAATGGACCCTCAGAGTTAGGGAGCCTGACACAATAGAGAAGGCATTGAGTTTATTTCAAAAAAATATTTTGTTTTTTGTATTTTATTTTATTTTTTAAATTTATATCCAAATTAGTTACCATATAGTGCAACAACAATTTCAGGAGTAGATTCCTTAATGCCTCTTACCCAGTTAGCTCATCCCCCCTCCCACAACCCCCCCGGTAACCCTCTGTTTGTTCTCCATATTTAAGAGTCTCTTATGTTTTGTCCCCCTCCCTATTGTTATATTATTTTTGCTTTCCTTCCCTTATGTTCATCTGTTCTGTGTATTAAAGTCATCATATGAGTGAAGTCATGTGATTTTTGTCTTTCTCTGACTGACTAATTTTACTTAGCATAATACCTTCTAGTTCCATCCACGTAGTTGCAAAAGACATGATTTCATTCCTTTTGATTGCCAAGTAATACTCCATTGCATATATATACCACATCTTCTTTATCCATTCATCCATTGATGGACATTTGGTCTCTTTCCATACTTTGGCTATTGTTGATAGTGCTGCTATAAACATTGGGATGCATGTATCCCTTCGAAACAGCACACTTTTATCCCTTGGATAAATAACTAGTAGTGCAATTGCTGGGTTGTAGGGTAGTTCTATTTTTAGTTTTTTGAGGAACCTCCATACTGTTTTCCAGAGTGGCTGCACCAGCTTGCATTGCCACCAACAATGCAAAAGAGATCCTCTTTCTCTGCATCCTCGCCTACATCTGTTGTTGCCTGAGTTGTTAATGTTAGCCATTCTGAAAGGTGTGAGGTGGTATATCATTGTGGTTTTGATTGGTATTTCCCTGATGATGAGTGATGTTGAGCATTTTTTCATGTGTCAGTTGGCCATCTGGATGTCTTCTTTAGAGAAGTGTTTATTCATGTCTTTTGCCCATTTCTTCACTGGATTATTTGTTTTTGGGGTGTTAAGTTTGATAAGTTATTTATAGATTTTGTATACTTTAACCCTTTATCTGATATGTCGTTTGCAAATATCTTCTATTCTGTTGGTTGCCTTTTAGTTTTGCTGATGGTTTCCTTCACTGTGCAGAAGCTTTTTATTTCGATGACCCAGTAGTTCATTTTTGCTTTTGTTTCCCTTGCTTCCAGAGACGTGTTGAGTAAAAAGTTGCTGCGGGCAAGATCAAAGAGGTTTTTGCCTGCTTTCTCCTCGAGGATTTTGATGGCTTCCTGTCTTACATTTAGGTCTTTCATCCATTTTGAGTTTATTTTTGTGTATGGTGTAAGAAAATGGTCCAGGTTCATTTTTCTGCACATCACTGTCCAGTTTTCCCAGCACACTTGCTGAAGAGACTGTTTTTAGTCCATTGGATATTCTTTCCTGCTTTGTCAAAGATTAGTTGGCCATATGTTTGTGGGTCCATTTCTGGGTTCTCTATTCTGTTCCATGATCTGAGTGTCTGTTTTTGTGCCATGGAATTATTTTTAAGTAGAAATATCATAAGGTATAATTAATGTTGAAAAGTTTGTAAACTTTTATCTTACTTACATCGATTTAATTTACTTGTTCTCTAACAATTATGTTTAGATTACTTATGGAAATTTCATGAGATGTTAAACAGTCAACTATCATCTAAATTTTTTTTTCTGGAAAATTCTATAACACAGATAATGTGAACTTATTTGACCTTTAGTAAACCTAGAATTAAAAGAGCATATTTAATGCTGATAACCCTAAAGACACGCCTATTTTAATTAAATTAACAAATTTAGATTAGCTTTTATTTACTGAACAGTATCCTAGATCATATGAACTTGAAATATTTTGGTTATTTTCTATATTTCTAAGTGTATACTTGATTTAAATGACATCTCTTTGTCTTTAAGGCAATTAAATAGAGTTCTTCACAAAGTAATTTTGGCAATACCATCCAGAGGTAGAACAAAATCACACATCTATAACATACATATATAGACGTACATAAACATAGAGATAAATACAAATAGAGATCTGAGTTTTTGTTTAAAAATTTTAGCCATGGGAAGGATACAATGATGCAAAACTCACTAGCTTATAAAAATGATGGATCCAAATTAAGTTTCTGGCAGATGGGATAAGTTAAGGTTATCTGCCCATATGGATAAAGAATTTACTAATATTTGTGGAAGACACTTTTACTATTTTTCATAGGCCTAGTTTTCAAACTAGCTTTTTCTTTTTCTTTCTTTTTTTTTTCCTTGTTTTTCCTCCTCTGACAAGAATTGCCTTGTTTTGATGCAGAAAGAATGCAGGTTCAACCAAGAACTTTTATTTTCTAATTCCCTATCTTTTACAATATCTTCCAAACCATTTGAGACAAATAAAGAAGGTTTGGCAATTGGTAAAAAAGATAGGTGGGCTTTGAATTGGTTTTGGAGTTGCATTTATGTTCTCATGGAGACTTTATTTGTAAGAAAAGTACAGTTGTTCTTAATTCCTCAGAGAATTGGGTTACAAGCTGAATTATATCAAGGCTGACCCATACATCGAACTACATTATCTTCAGTTTACCTCTTTATATCAGGGAGAAGTTCTTCAACTAAGTTGGAAATCAAACAATTTCTATGCTCTAGATTTAGAGCTGTGTGCCTTTGGAATGTTTTAGTAAATCCTTCTACAAAGGCTTCAGAATGCCCCTCCCCCCCAAATACATATATATACAAATACATAGATAGATAGATAGATAGATAGATAGATAGATATAGATATAGATATATAGATAGATAGATATAAATCTAATAGATATATCTATTAGATATATAGATATATATAGATAAATCTAATAGATATACATAGATATATCTTTTTTATATCTTATCCGGTTTCAACTAGGACAAACAGTAAATAATCCTGGCAACATTGAGAAACCCCATGGCTACAAGAGGCATCTTTAAAGAGGATGCAAAAGACACCATCCTCTTAAGATATAGTGTCATTACCAAAGATAAGCAAAGGAAGGAGGACTTAGACAATTCCCCTGAGAGCTGGCAATAGTCAGTAGAATCTTAACTGTAAATGGAGTGCAATTCATACATCTTTCCAGCTTTATTTTTGGAGGCCCAACCTGATAGTTGTCAAGCGAAGCAGTCAGGACACAAAATGAGACAAGAAGGTAATAATAACTGACTAGAAGAGAAAGGATCTATAACCGATAGGTACTTGAAAGCAAATTCATGAGTCCCAATTCAAAGATCTGATTATTAGTTTTTTGTTGTTGTTGCTTGTCAATCTGAATTTGGAAAGGAAAGGACAGCATTAAATTTTATGTTCCCCTCTTAATCAGGCATCACAGACTGATATCTGGGGGAGCTGACTTTGGTAAGCATTCTCATTTGCTGGCTTCTGCTAGCTTTCTTAGGATCCTGTCTACAGTCTGTGGAATGCATGAGATGTCTCAGTCAGTCTCATCCTAGTCGCTGGTTATTATAGATGGGGAAAAATAATTTCCCTCTACTCTTTATTTTTCAAGTTTATTTATTTAGAGAAAGAGAGAGAGAAAGAACAAGCAGAGGAGGCACAGAGAGAGAGAGGGAGAAAGAGAATCCCAAACAGGCTCCCTCTGGGCTCTGACAGTGAGATCATGACCTGAGCTGAAATCAAGAGTTGGATGCTTAACTGACTGAGCCACTCAGTCACCTTCCTTCTACTTTTATGATGGGTACTTGACTGAGACTTTTTTTTTTTTTTTCTCTAACTAAGGTAAATAGATAAGATTACCTAGGTTAAGAATTCTCTACTATGGCCACTGTAATTCAAGATTTGATAAGGTTAGACTTCTTGTTCAGATTAAAATTTTAGTCACTTGAGGCCTCACACTGGACCCAGTTTTGTTTTTTAAGTCAGACCCCCTTTGACTCTGTGCCCAGTTATGGTCTCTAAGTAAGAACTATTGGACTCTGGACATAATTCAGTTTCGAAGTTGAACTCCAGCTGGTTTCCAGACCCAGTATGAAAAATGAAATGCTCAAATAAAGTCTGAAAGTACATAACACAAAAGCAACAGCTAGAACCTGAGAGGGACTTACCTACTATCTCCAGAGGCACTGAGAAAGCAGTGAGATCAAGGGACTTAATAGGTATCTATGCCTGCTTGCTTGCTGCTTCTGGAGCCTGCCAGGGGTCAGTTTCCCCTTTTGACACTAGAAGTGTTAAAAGGTAAACTGAGACATATAAAATTTTTAAATTTATTTGGGAAAAAAATTAATCTGAATTGGGCAGCATCTGATCTAGTAGATAGAACAGATCTCTCAGAGTTGCTGTTCAAAATAAAAGACTTATAGGCAGAAGGAAGAGGGAACAAGGAAGTTTATTAGGTGAAAAAGTGGGTTAGTTATTACAAGATTACTTTCCTTTAGGGGAAAAATCCACCAGGCAGATTACTTAATTTTGCTCAACAGAACATTCCTGGTTGAGTGGTTTAAGATTCCATTTCTGGGAGAGCCAAAACTGTAAAGTTTCAGTTTGGTGACACAGCGCTTAGCATAAGTGACTCCATTTTGGATCTGTTATCCTTTGTTTTTGTTTTTGTTGTTTGCTTGTTTTTAACATTAGATAAACCAATCTGTGATAGCTAAGCATCTTCTTACTCACCTAGGCAACATTATTTTTGAAAGTAGGTTAAATTTATCTATTTCTGGAATAGTACTTAATCAATGGCTCTATGAGAGAAATTTCAGATTCAAAGGTCATTTAACAAGGAAGATATCTGGGGTGAAGAAAGAGTCTTAGTATTACATAAATTTGATCTGCTATCAACTATGTCTACTTTGTGTCCTTTTAACATTAATTTGAACTATATAATGAAGTCAGAGGTAGAACTACTGATTCAGGAGAGAGTTGGAATGCTACTCAATTTACCATATTTTCTGCTGCTCAGCATCTACTTCTAATCAGCTGCATGCTGAGCGAGACATTATTATCTCTGAGACTGATAAAGGATAGTCCCATCTCCTGTTGTCTGTTTCCTGTTAAGCTCCTTGTTCATATGCAGAGAGCCCATAGAGAAAATACTGAACAACCTACAGGTGTCTGCAGACCAAGCTGATCACTGGAGTGAAACGTCTTAATGGCTGAACCCATTCCATTCTGTGTTTCTAATTGGCTCCAATATGCCTGTTACAGTCTTTTTGCCTATTTTTTTTTTCCTAACCTTTTGTGAGTTAATTTGGTTTTGTGGTACTTATAAAGAAAGATTGCATGCACCGTGTTTCAAGTCTAAAGATCACCAAGCATATTAGAGCTCTGCTTCTTTGACTTTCCTAAGAGGGCATCTGGAATAATACTTGTTTTCTGGAAAGGCTGATGTTTGCTAGGCAATCTTACCACTATGAGATGATTATTCTTCAATAATATTCTCTGGCTAATGATAATACATATTTTATCTCTGTGCTTGTGCTGATGGTTCTTTACACTTAATTGCTTAATTTTCTTTCACAGCTCATTAGAAACTGTTTTTCTCCTACTAGTAAGTATTGTTACCCTATTATGCATTCAACAAATATGTACTGACCACGTTCTAACTGCTAAGAACCACCTTAGACCCTAGGCTTACAATGATAATAAGCAAATGTAGACTCTGTTCCTATTGTAATGAAGTTTTCATTAGCCCAATTGTTATTTAAAAATGTAAAATTGCCACATTTATATGTGGATAAGGAGAAGTATATATGGACAAATATGTGTGAATTTTAGTAGATTTTACCACATCTGGAGATCAAGCAAGGCCTCACTAAGAAAATGACTATTGTGCCAAGCTCTGAATGCAGAGTAAAAGTTAAATAAGTGGAATGGAGGAGGAAAGGGCATGAGTAAATGCCCTGTTGCAGAATGAAACATGTATTATTTGAAGAATTTACGGAAAGCAAAAGAAGAGCTAAAGGTGGAAAGATTAGTAGGAATAAGATCATGAAGAAATGAACTGTAGAAGGATTTGTAAGTCATGTTAAGAATTTTAGTCTTTTCCCTGAATTATAACATTTCAGTGAAGCACTTTGTTATCAGTTTGGGGAACATAAGCAAAAGATTGTTCTGCCTACAGCATGGAGACTAGGAAAAAGTTTAAATGCAGGGTGCCCAGTTCAGAATCCATTACCATAGGAGAGAGTAGACATAAAGGTAATTTAGAATAGGCTAGTGAGTGTAGAACTTACTGGAAAGAAGGAGGCATATTCAAGGAATATACACATGTGGGGATTGATTGGATATGGGTGTGAAGGTTTTGATGAGGGAAAGGATGGTGTCAAGAATATTGCCTGGTTTTCTGAGCTGAGAGAACAAAAGACTTTGGAGGATACATCATGAGTTCTGTTTTGGACTCTGTTGAGTTTGAGATAACTTTGAGAAATTTAAGTTGAGATTAAAAAGAAAAAAAAGGTTGTGTGTGTTGGTTTCTAGTAGAAACAAAATGTCTAGACCACTGAAAAGCAAGTGTGAAACATCTGCTCACATGTGGTACTGAAATCTATGTTCTTTTGTATTAGTGATTTACAGATATATACTCATTTAATCTTTGTGATAACTCAATGAAATAAATATCATTTTAATCACCATTTATTTTTTTTAAACTTATTTTATTTCAGAGAGGGAGAAAGAGAATCCAAAGCAGGTTCCATGCTCAGTGTGGAGCCCAACGCCTGCTCAATCCCATGACCCTGCGATCATGACCAAAGCATGAAATCAAGAGTCAGACACTCAACTGACTAAGTCACCCAAATGTCCCTATAATCCCCATTTTAAAATAAATAGTAAAACTGAGATAAAAAGAGGTGAAGCTCTTGCCATGATTATAAAGCTCATAAGTGTCAAAGCTAAGATTTGCATCCAGGCAGGTGGGAAAATGCATTCATATTTTTAATCATTCTCTTATGCCACCTGTCATGAATTAGATTGTTTAAGGAGTAAAAATAGATTGATTAAAGAACCTATGATTGAGCTTTGAGGAATTCCAACATTCAAAGGCTAGAAGATGAGTCCAAAAAGGAGTCTAAGAAGAAGCCAGAAAGTTTGGAAGAAAAGCAGGAAGATGTGATGTCTTGAAAATTAGAGTGTTGCAAGATGTAGAGCATATCAAATACTCCCAAGAAATCAGCTCAGATCAGATATAGGGAGAAAACACAAACTTTGGATTTAGAGTGCTATAGTTTATCGATGAGCTTAGTGAGTCTCCTTCAGAGCACTAGTGGCTGTGAACCCATGAGTGAGTGAAAAAGTGGAAGAAGAGAGAAGAAACAACTCTTTTTAAAACTTTGACTTTAGCAACAAGACAGCTAGGTTTATAACTGGAGTATGGGGCGGGGGGAGTGCTTGCTTTATTTTGCCTTAATAGAAAGGTTTGGAATACGCTTCCAAGTCTAAGGATCTGGCTGAAAGGGAGAGGTTGAACATGGCTTCCAGGAATCCCACCCTTCTGCATTTTATTCTTCCTCACCACTCAATCTCACTTTTTTCTCCCGGCTTCTTCTCAGCTTCCTGGCTTTTCGCTGTGAGAGTGTCCTAGGGATCAGACCATGAACAGTTCTCTTCTCATTCTACAAGCAACCCCTTGGTGGTTTCATCCAGCTTTTCTAACACATCTAGAACTGAACTCCTAATTTTTTTCTCCAACGTGCTTTGCCCATACTCTTCCCTATATCAGTACATGGTTATTTCACCATTCTATTCGTTCCAGCCAAAATAATTGGAGTCATTCTTCACTCTTTTGTCTTTCTCTCCATTTCCAACTCATCAGTAAAACTGATAGTTCTAGCTTCAAAATCTAAACAGAGCTGTGACAAGTTTTACCATGTCCACTAACACCACCATGGTCAAGGTCCAGCTATCTCTCATTCAACTTACTACAATAGGCTCCAAGTTCTTCTTGCTTCCATGTGCCCTCCTTGATTAAATATGGACAAAGAAGCCACCAGTGATCTTGTTAAAAGGTGAGCCAAGACATGTCACCACTGTTTAAAAAGTTAAGGTATAATTTACGGAAAGTGAAATGGACCAATCTTAAGTGTGGAATTGGATAAGTTGTAACAAATACAGTTGTGTAATCCATACCCTTACCAAGAAATCAATTATTTCTATCCTTCAAGACTTTTTGCATATGCAGTTTAGTGTTCTGGTACTGATACAAGGGGTCCTGTATGCAGAATTCTGGAGCTCCTCTTCTGTACCCCTCTTTTTTCAGTGAGACTTTCTTTCTCTCTTTGGGCTTCCCTCCCCCACCTGGTGTATAAAGTGCTTCCATGCAGAATGATGGGAGAACAGTGGAATCACCTTCATAGTTTGCCTTCACTCAGTTCTGTGTTGCCTGTTGTGTAACATCTGAAAATATAGTTTCATATATTTTGTTTACATTTGCGTTGCTTAGAGAGGGCAGAGGGAAGGCTAGTCTTGTGTGTCAGTTACTCCACCATAACCATAAGTGGAAGATACCTTATTGTTGACATGTCATGTTACCTTACCACCTTATGGCCGAAAAAGTCTCTATATACTTATGTTACTCAATTATTTTTTAAAATTTTCCTGACTTACATTGGTACTTATTCTGACACGTGGACTTCTGATAAATACTATCTCTGCCTGTACTTTGAGCCATAGTTCTTCATTCATGCTTGTCTCTTGGCACTTAGCTCATTGGGGTAGCTAGTTATATGTGCTTGTGTTAGCCTTCATACAAGACTGTAAACTTTTCAACAGTAGAAAGCAGCATGCTATAAATATTTATAGGAATGAATTGAATATATCAGAGAACCAAGTGAATTAGAATGAATTTTGATGATTATGATTTTATGGTGAACTAACTGTAGGCCCAGGAGATGAAGAAATCTGTTAAATTTTTAATTACTTTTGGGATGTTGTGGGTATCTAATACATATTTATTGGCTGACAGGCAGGACAGGCACCACAATAAGGAACCCATGACAGTTGAGTTAAATACCCAGAAGTTCTGAGCATTTGCTGACATTCTATTCCCATATTCATGGGAATCCTATCCAAGTCCTATCCAAATATTCTCCCTTCTACAGTGTGAGTTGGTGTGAAAATAACCCCACTGTTTCTTTCAGCCAGTGTGTGAGTGACCTCTGCCAGGTTAATTTAATGGAAAGATGATTACAAAGGAAACAAATTTTTATTGTTGTTGTTGTTGTTACTTTTGTTTTGTGTGGAAGCAAAATCCTGTATGCCATGGAGGGGCTTGATTGGAAGTTGATAGAATATGCAAGAATAGACTATTTAAATTGCTTTCTCAAATGGGTTAGGCAATCTCAAACAGAACAAAAACAAAGCAAAACAAAACATATACACTAATAAGAAAGAGAATAGAAGGAAATTGATTTTCTGACAGTTGAGCCTAACCAGGTACTCATAAATTTAACAAAGTGGTCTATGGGGCCAGCTATACAATTGATTCTGTAACTCTGATATCAGTAATGTAATACATGAAAGAAATCAAATAAATGCTTTGATCTGGTGAAGTGCCACGAAATGAAATTATCTGCAGGTCTGCTCTGATATGGCCTTTGCCCCATGGTAAATTTTGTAGTATTCACAGTTAAACTACTAGTCAATGCCTTTAAAGTTTATGCTACTTCATTTTAAGTTGTAAATGCTTATTATTATTACTTTTTTACAATGCTGGATAGGCAAATAGTACTGTCATAATAAATGTATTTGCTTCCCAGTTTTAAAGGTTACTAAGAATATCTTAGAGATAACAAACAAAATCTGCCAGATTTGTAAATGAATGCTTTCTAGAGAAAAACATTGTTTGAGACATCTTGGAAGCAATAATGTGAGAATTATATATGTTGCTATTGGCTATGCACAGAAGTTTTTTTTTTTTTTTTCCAATTCTGGTGTAGAAATAAACGAATAAATATTGAAATCAAACTGTTCCAGAAGTGCATTTTATTTATAATGCACACTATACGTCAGGCCTTTGTTCTTTAAGAGACAGAATTATACACAGTTTTTTTGTGTTTGGGGTTGCAGAGTTGTTCTAGGCCTCTGACCCTACTAAAGTACTCACAATTCTTGAAAGATAAGCAGTAGTCTGATCTCTAGAGCAGTAATCTGACATCTAAAGAGGTATTTAAGCAAAAAGAAGGGGCATACTTTAGGAAAAATTGGTGTAATTATGGTTAGATATCCTTAGTTGCTCCTGATGAGCATATATACTTGAACCCTTCCTAAAGCTAATGTGTTTGGTTGCATCTCAATTATTATCAGTGCAAGATTCTAAACGACATTAACTGTATTTGTGTTGCTTTCTAGACAATTACACAAAAATAGGATCCATAATACACGCTTTTGTTATTAATGCTATCATAGAACTAACCTAATGTGGTTGTACCTCAGAAAGGTCAACAAGTTAATACCCACACAACCAAGTGTTGGAAATCCCAAAGGAAAGGGAAAATGAAGAAGCCAAAGTGCTTTTTCAACATAAGAACCTCATTAACATTGAGCAATGATTTCTACAAATTGGGGAAATGACGAGGAACAGATGGGAAGATGAACAAAATGGAGCACCTAAAATATCAAATTCTAGCCATGTAAGTCAGTGGTTCACAACCTTACAGATGGGAACACTTCAGGGACATTTTGAAAAATACCTATGCAGCAATGGCATTCCCCACTCAGTTATGATTTATTTGCTCTAGGTCCAGCTTAGGCCTCACAAGGCCTTAAGATCACCCCCTGGTGATGTTAATGAACCACCAACTTTGAGAAGCAGTGATTCAAGTCTCTGTGATGAAAATGTTTCATGCTAAGATAGAAAACTAGAGAAAGATTTTTAATTTATTTTAAATAAATACATAAATATGTATCATTAGATAAAGCCAGACTTAAAAAAAAAAACAAACAGCTTTCCCTTTTCCTAGTTAATATATTGGGACTAATTCTGGCCTCCTCCTTTTTTCTCATTCCCTCCCAGATATATTATGAAAATGAAGGATTCAAGTATCTGGCTGCTGTCAATGGATTCTAGGGCACCGTGCCAAGCTAACCCCAAATTACACAGAACTAGGATTTTCTGTTTTTATTACAGCTCCTTGTTAATTCTTTCTACATGGTGAAGCTCTTATAGAAAGGGGATTACTCATAATATTGAGACTCATTGTCTGGTTAGATAGATCGATGGGATTATACATTAGTGGAGGCATAATTTTTTTTTTTCCATTCACCTTTAATTTAAGGAGAAAAAAATCGAGGCCACATAATGCAGATTAAAGTGGTGATCTAATAGAATTTTTCAACTTAAGTGCTTGCAAAATAACATCACCACTTAATTGGGCTGATGGCTAGTGATTCATTAAATTTATTTCTGTGATAGTTAAAAATGAATGAGACTTTTGACTGACATATGGCAAAGAAAATAATCTTCAGTTAGTACATCTATTGTTTTCTACAGATTGGAATTGTCTATTAATTGTGCTTACTTGGTGAGAATTGCTGGACTATAATGTTCACTGTAGGCAACCTTCCTCCCTGAGTTTAGCTCTTAAATGAGCTAATCTTACCACTGTATAGACAACGAAAAGTTGTCCTGCTTTGTTATCAAGTTTACCTTAAAGGCAGTTAGCAGAGGAGAAAGTGAATGTCACCCAACCCTGTGTATTACTTGATGGTTATTCATCTGACATGTTTATATTTCTCCCTGGGCATACCAATTAAGAGAGTTCACCTGCTTCTGTTAGAAAATTGAGAATGGGCTGCTAAACCAACCACAATGCCCAAGGTCATTGTCTAATAGAGTAAGTGGTCCAATTATAGAGTCAGCTGCATAAACAATAGGGAAAACATGATAAAAATACTTTAATTAGTGCTGTCTCACTAATAGACTGGCTCCTTCCCACACTGTCTGGACAATAAGATTTAGCTGATCTTTTCATTTCTTCAGGCTGAAGTCTTGGCAGGATCATTGTTGTGGAAGGGTCTAACAACTATTCCAAGGCTGTCCATCTCACACCTACAAAATGCTTACAATAGCAAAGAGCTATTCTACACACTAGACATCTACCAACAAAATCCGCACAACATTCTGAGAGGGTAGAAGTTAGTATTGTCCCCACATTTTATAGATGAGGGGACTAAGTTATTGGGACCAGACTAGAAAGAAATGCTAGTTCAATTATTTTTTTAACTGAACTGAAATGATTTAAGAGCATTTTTTTTCTTTGATAAATATTTATTGTTGTAGTGAATTTAATTGCTTCCCCCAAAAGATCTGTTCAAGTCCTAAGCCTCAGGACCTTATTTGGAGATAGAATCTTTGTGTATGTAATCAAGCTAAGATGGGACCATATTGGATTAGGGTGGGCCCAACATCCAGTGACTTGTGTCCTTATAAGATAAAGGAGAGGGACATTTGGAAACAGAAACATGGAAAGGGAGGATGGCCACCCTTTTGTGAAAATAGAGACAAAAATTGGAGTGATGTACAAAAAGAATGAAATCTTGCCACTTGCAATAACATGGATTGAGCTAGAGTGTATTATGCTAAGTGAAACAAGTTAGTCAGAGAAAGACAAATACCACATGATTTCACTCATATATAGAATTTAAGAAACAAAATAGATGACCATAGGGGAATGGAGGAAAACAGAGAGGGAAGCAAACCATAAGACACTCTTAACTATAGAGAACAAACTGAGGGTTGCTGGAGGGGAGATGGGTGAGGGGACGGGTTAAATGGGTGATGGGTATTAAGGAGGGCACTTGTTGTGTTGAGCCCTGGGTGTTGTACGTAAGTGACAAATCAACAAGTTTTAGTCCTGAAACTAATATTATACGTATGTTAATCAACTGGAATTTAAATAAAAACTTGAAAGAAATAACAACAAAAGAAATTAGAGTGATGTAGCTATAAGCCAAGGAATACCAAGGATTGATGACAACCACAACTTAGAAGAGGCAACAAAGGATTCTTTCCTTAGAGTCTTCAGACAGATCATAGCCCTGTTGACACCTGGATTTTGGACTTCTAGCCTCTAAAAGTTTGTGAAAATAAATTTCTGTTGCTTTAATCCACCTGGTTTGTTATGGCAGCCCTAGGAAATTAATGCAATGTTGTTATTGTTGTATAGTGGTGTTTTTTTATTTTACACGTTTACCGAGATAAGGAGTTGCATGGTATGTCCATACTCAGTCGTTTACTCTTTCATTCTTCTTCTTATTTACCTGTCTTATTTCCTTCTTTTTTCAAAAATTTAGAATCAGAAAAATTTCCCCTGTGAAATCTAAATATACATGCAATTTACTTACTGACTTGTTTCCTTAATGTTCAAGAGTCTCCCTGAGATAAGTGACCTAAAGGATATTCAGGGAGCACTTAGGACATATGCAAACCTAGTACAGAAGAATAAATTGTTCAATTACATTTCCCTGTGCTGACAATAAAAACCCAATAAGATAAGGACTCCCAGATCAGGAAATCTTCACTTTCAACTACCCTCTGCTGCTCTGATAATGGCAATATGCTACATTTCTTTGCCACTGAAACTCAAAACTGATACAACTGGCCAAAAACATGGTGCCAGGAGTCGAATTAATAGCAACATAGCTTCATACCCAGATATTAGATGGAAAACTATGGTCCATTTTCCCCCTATGTCCTTTCTATTTATCTTTTGACTCTAAGTAATCTAATATTACCATTAAAACTAAATTATGACTTTTGTGCCTATTGCCAAGACAACTTCTTAAATTCTTTTACTTTACTTCTACTTTCACACCTATACTGGTAAATGGTTTTGTTCCTACAACATTGGTATCCATGTAACCTCTCAATCTGAGGCTTTTTATTTCCCTCTAACCCCACTATCAAGGGGCTAGTTGGAGGTGTCCAACTCCTGGTTCTCCACTGTCTTACTCAGATCATTGTTTTTCTCCATCCTATTCCATCCTTGTACCCATACACCATCTGGCTTTCAAAAGATTCTCTTCTTCAACATACAGATAAGCTTAAGTTACTCAAACCTTAGAAATCATCCTTGCTCAGGTTCTCATTTTTTTTTAAATATTGATTAATGTTTATTTATTTTTGAGAAAGACAGAGACAGAGCATGAGTGGGGGAGGGACAGAAAGGGAGACACAGAATCTGAAGCAGGCTCCAGGCTCCAAGCTGTCAGCACAGAGCCCGATTTGAGGCTTGCATTCATGAGCCATGAGATCATGACCTGAGCTGAAGTCAGACACTTAACTGACTGAGCCACCCAGGTGCCCCGTGATTCTCATTTTTTTAATAGCATCTTTTCTCACTTTCTAGAAGTCTTCCACATGAAGTTCCTTACCTCTAATTCATCTCTCAGTTCATATTGTTCTCACTTCCCTTCCCCACTTCACCAATACCCTTCCTCAGAGTGCTTCATCTCTTACTCTCCTAGTAAGATTCCTTTTTTTCCTTTGTACTCCTTTCTCTCTGTACCATGCATCTGTCCTTATATACAGTGAAATTAAGTTAAAGAAATGAGGTATTATGAGAGAAGAGAGAGAATAAAAGGGATCTCATTTGGAAGACAGCAAGAGGAAAGACAAAGTATTAAAACCTGAGTGTGTTTTTTCCTAGTGACCTCAGAAGGAGATCTACATCAGTGGCCCTAAAAGTATTGGTCAATGCACCCATGCCTCTTGGGGAGCTGGCAATGATAAATTAAACAGAGGAGGCACATCGGATATCATACCCCTGTCTACTCCACACGTGTTTCCAGAAATGACTCCTTTATTTAAAAAAAAATTAATATTTATTTATTTTTGGGAGACAGAGACAGTGCAAGCAGGGGAGGGGCAGAGAGAGAGAGAGACACACACACACAGAATCTGAAGCAGGCTCAGAACAGAGCCTGACATGGGGCTTCAACCCATGAAGTCCCTGATCATGATCTGGGCCTAAGTTGGACGTTTAACCAACTGAGCCACCCAGGTGCCTGATGACTCCCTTATTTAAAGATTTTGTACCTTCTGTGCTGTGCTGTGTGGCTGTGTGTGTGTGTGTGTGTGTGTGTGTGTGTGTATGGCATGAGGTGATAATATGAGGGTTTTAATAATGGGCTGTACTGTTATGCTTTGCTAGTACTATACTATATTTAATTCTGTGATAAATCATGTCTCTTTATGCTTTAAACTACCACCTGCAATCTGATAATAAAGACATATATGTCCCTAGCCACACCTCCCTTCTGATTTACAAACAATAATGGCTTTTTTGATGTGGCAATTTAGCTAGGCTTTTGTATTCAAACACTAATCTAGTTGTTACTTTGAAGGGATTTTGTGGATGTAATTAAAGTCCCAAATCAGCTGACTTTGGGTAAAGGATAATATTTTGGGTAATTTGGGTGGGCCCTACTTAATTGGTTAGACAGGAGACAGAGAGAGAGGAAGAGAGAAAGAGAAGGGAGAAGATATAGGTAGCTATGATATCCTATAGGATATATATATATATATATATATATATATATATATATATATATCTCCTACTGGTTCTCCTTCTCTGGGTGAACTATGAGTGATTCACTTCCTAAAATCTCCACTTGAATGTTCCATAGATGCCTCAAGCCCAATATATCAGCATTTAGCATTGCTCCTGGAAAAGAGCATGTGCTTATATAAATCTTTGCTGAATTAGATGTGTTAACAAAAGTCCAATGTTACATCATCTTCCTCTCCAATTCAGTCTTCTCTAGTCTCTATCTCATTATTGGTAGAATCAACCAAAGACCCATGCTTCATATTGAAACATTTCTTTTCTTTCCCAAGCCTGATCATTCAAGCTCTAAGTCCTAAAGAGCTCCTGTAGTTTTCATCTATTTTCCATCTCTATTGCCTTAGATCAGTTTAAGCAATAATGCCTTAACTACTTGCTTCCTCCAGGAGAACATTCTCTTCTTTGAATCTGAGTGTTCTTTCTCAACTGCAAATCTAATGAACCTACCTTGACATTTCAGTGTTAAATAGTTCCCCAAAACTCATTTGAAAATACAACTTGAACAACAAATGTGCTTTTAAATTTGGCTTCTGAGTGCCTCTAATCTTACTTATACATTCCTCACTCAAGTTCTAAGCTCCAGCCTTATAAACAAATTCCATTTTTTGAATTCCGCATGCTGTTTTCTAACTTTGCCTTCAGTCTTGCTGCTTTTTCTACCAAGAACACACTTCCCAATTCTTTGCCTACATAAAGCCTCCTCACCCTTAAGACTCACCTTTCAGCTTTCTTTCCTTAGGAAGAATTTCTTCTTTCTCTTCTCCCCATGCATTCTGTTAGCATTCCTTCTCTAAGAAGCTCTTGTTCCCACCTCTACTATGGTACTTATTACACAGTTCCCTAATTAGTGGTTTCCTTTTTTGTCTTCCTTATTAAAATGTAAGCACTTTGAGGTTAGGAAACATGTCTAATTCAATTTTGTGTTTCCAGTTCCTATCTTAGTGTTTGAAACTTAGGGTTCATAGGTATTTTTTGAATAAATAAATAAAATCTTCAGCTTGAAAATGACTCTCTTCACCTGCCACACAAAACTGTGTTCATTATTCACTGAGAGACAGAGTCATCATTTCTTATCTTCCCTTTCATCCTCCATGGAGCGTCTCTGGCTTTACCTTGTCTTGGGGGAAGCAGTATTTCAACTCCTTTTTAAGCTTATGAAAATTGTCTTTTTTTTTTCTTATTGTAATGTAACTCTCTTTCCCACTGACATTCTTTATCTCAATTTTCAAACATCTGGAGGTAACCTCTAACCTCAAAATTAGTCTCTAACCTGTTTCCTTGTTACGTTACCTGACTTGTGTCCTTCTTTCTTTCTCCCTACAAGCATGTTTTGGAATGATTTTTCTGTAGCCAGTCTCCATTTCCTTGAATCACTTTTATTTCTCAACCAATTACAGTCCAGATATCCAGTTGATTTGGTCTTTGGACAAGCTGACATTTCCAAAATACCTAACCAAACTAAAAATTAGTATGAAAAAAGCCCCTGAGAATTCTGTGGGTTGTTCCCCTGTCCTTCTCACTGTCATTGTGTGTATCACAGCCTGCTCCCAGCTCTCGTCTCATATCTAGTGAGTTCTCCTAGTCACGTTCCAGGCTTCCTTTCTTTGCCTTTTCTGATCACCTTTCACCAGTAATTCACATTTATGTTCATTATTTTGAAATATTTAACTATGAGTTCCTTCTGTTTCCAGACAGTTTCTAAATACCAATAAGGAATTTTCAGTGTAATTCATATAGGGCACTCTGACTTATATACCAAAGAGTTAAATTACTACCTACCTTCACTGCTAAACCTACTTTTTCTCATGTGTTCTCTGCTCAGGTACTATTGTACCTCCAACAGGTGATAAATCCCAAAAAGGCCTTTGAATTTTTCCTTATTTCTCCAACTTTCAATTAACCAAGTACTCTTTGTTATTTCACCTGTAAAATGCTATTCAAATGTGTTTTTTTTTCTTTTCTTTTTTAGCCGCACTTCAAGTCCCCATAATTTCTCACCTAAACAACACAATAATCCTCTTATTTGATGTCCCCTGATATATTTCATCATAACCATATTTGCTTTCTGAATTTGTTACTGTAATTGGACTCATTTAAAAATATTGCCATTGTTTAATATTTATTTGACAAAACTAATTTTCTTTATGTTCTTAGAGCATGCTAGACGGTCAACTCTGTAGATATTCCATAACCATTTATTACATTGTAGTTGCTCAGAGAAAGTAGAGGTTTAGTCTCTAGTTAGTACAACTCCAAAGTATTCTGTTTTCATTCTATCAAAATAAGAAAGTTATATCAGAGTGTTAGAAAGGAAACTTTCAGTCTATCTTCAGGAAAGAATAAATATTTAACCAATTTACAATCTCTTTCACAACCTTAAAGCTCTATAATGAGAAATGAAGTTCAGAATGGTAACACTGACATTAATAATGATAGCAAACATTTTGTTAACCCCTACATGGTGAATACTGGACTTTATATTATGTCATTTAATCTGCAATACAGCTCTATGTGGCAGGTAGCATTATATTACCTTGTGGCAGAGACTTCTGCCTATTCAATAAATTAATTTTCTCTTCTTCCTAGCCACACAGCCAGAGCCGCTCAGCCTCCCTTACAGTTAGGTGTGGTCACTGAATTAAATTTTAATCAGTGGAAGATGAGCAGAAGTGATATGTGATTAACACAATTTCCACACTTGATTCTGCATTCTCTTTCCTGTTTTCATAAGACTGGGAAGCAGTATGCAAGCAATATTGGCAGGTACAAATTGGAGATGGAAGATACTACTATTCTTCTGTCACTACTCTACCAATTCATACCCCACACCCTACTCCTCCTCACTACACACTCCTAGCTCACCAAAAGTATTTACTTTAGACTTGTGCTGAGTAAGAATTAAAAGTATAGTATGTAAGTTCAAACAGACTAAGTGGTGAAGCCTTAATTTGAACCCCAAATCTACCCAACTCTAGAGTTCACAGCTCATCACTACTGCCTTGAGACTCAAGAAAGAGATCAAACTAATACATATTAGAAATCTTTTTCAACATCAGATTTTCAAGCAAATGAATTTAATGTTTAACCTAGTGCCAACCATTTCCTTGGGGAAAAAACAATCAAACAAAAGATTTCTAGTTTGCCAGTACTTTTCTCTGATCTTTACATCCTGCTAAATTATCATTCAGATACAGGGATTGATGACGTGTTCTTTTTTCAAATAAAATTTTTTGCTTGTAATCTTGTCATTGCTAAGTCACTACATAAGTGTTTACTAAAATCCTGTTATAAGAAGAAAGTGAACCAAAATGTCTTTTATTTTGTAAGTAAATCTGTGTTACTTCATTTTTCATTCAGATTAATGATTTATTAATCACTTTGGCTATGTTGGTGCACTGGCACAAATTTTCAAGAAAATTTTGTGTTCTCACTAGGGAAAATTTTTTTAAAAACTTAAAAGAAATCATTAAATAAAGATAGCTATCTTGATAACCAACTAGCGAATTCACTAGCTCTGTTGGACCAAACTTGTATTTTGATAAAGATTGGAATCTAATATTCTAGTTAAGAGATTCTAGGCACCGATATTCGATATATATATTTTTTAATCCATCTAAAAGATAGAAAAAAAAATCTCTCAGCTGAGCCAGACCTTTTCGTTTTCACATGTTGTCGCTTTTATTTGATACTCATTTCTTTAGAGGAGTTATTCAGAAGTGAGGTACATAGTAGAAAGCATTTTCATTAGTGAATAAAGGATGGAAGTACTTGCTTTGGAGAGTGGTCAGACAACAGGTTATGCCCTCTTCTTCAAAATGGAAAGATGTCTCATGTTAATTCTACTATCATTCTCCCAGTTGAAAAGATCTTAGGTGTTTTCTCCTTGCAGATTGACGCACCCTTCTAGAGGCAAGTTCAGCCTTGCCCAAGAGTTTTAATCATAGTCAAGATGACTTGAATAAATTATCATTCTTTATTGCCTGTAAGATCATTCCATTTCTGCATTCCATATCTGAAGTCATCTAAGTGTAGACTCTACCCTTAGGTAGAATTGAGGCTTTCTTCTCAAAAATGTGATCCAAATTGATCTGGTTGATTATATTTTGTCAACAAGTCAAATTTAAAAAAATGTCTCAATCGTGATGAATTTCGTTAGGTATTGGATTTTGGCACCATTCATAGACATCAAAAAGAAATGTTGAGGATGTAGATATCTGTTATTACATCTTTCATTTTATCCATTAAAATACTGGACTAGTGTATGTTAAACTATTACTTTCGTCTCACAAAACATTCTCAGCTAATGTCATTTGTATTTTTCAAAATACAAATACCCCCTACATACTGTATTTTAAAGACCAGATAAATAATGGTAACGTTTTGCCACTCAAAGGGATTTAGAATGGTTTATATTTTTCTGATTTTCTTCACTTGTCAGTGTATGTGTAGGCCTTGGTAAGATAAAACTAAAATGATGCCTCTTATTTAAAATAAAATGGGATAATGGATAGATGTGGGTACACAATAACATAAACTTGAAAACAGAGCAAATATTAGTATTTATTGCCTAAGTCATCCTTGGAGTTTCATAATATGCTTTATAGACCAATAAAGTTTGATATAATTTTGGATGTCCAAGTTTTTTGTCAGATATTCCTTTCCTCAAGAAAATATTTTTCATAAAATGATTAAGGCTATAGAGTGTTTAATACATGAAGTTAAAAGAAGTTCCTTATATCTTTCCCAAGGAATCTAACCTCAGAAATGATGTTTTATCTATAGAAGAAAAGATGATTCATTGGTATTTTATCCCAGAATCACCAGCCTGAATTTAAAAACAAAATTTTAGCCAACACTAATTGTTAAAGAATAGTAGAATTTATATCCTTGAAATTTGAATAGTTAGATGAGAGAAGTAGTTAAGAAACCACTATATTTTGCATAAAAAATGTTCTTAACTAAAAATGACTATAAAATATGTTTTAAAGAAGTTATACCTAGGCATGCCTGGGTGGCTCAGTTGGTGAAGCGTCCGATTTTGGCTCAGGTCATAATCTCACGGTTTGTGAGTTTGAGTCTCACGTCAGGCTCTGTGCTGACAGGAGCCTGCTTTGGATTCTGTCTCCCTCCCTCTCTGCTCCTCCCCCACTCATGCTCTCTCTCTCTCTCTCTCTCTCTCTCTCAAAAGTAGATAAAAATGTTTAAAAAAAAGCATTAAAGAATAATAAAATAAATAAAATAAAGAAGTCATACCTACATATACATAAAATATATGTGTATTTTAAATATTTTTGTATAATTTTGTGTGGTGTTTATTTATATAGTCTATATATAGTCTATATATTATGGATTTGTAATTCTTCAATAGTTCAGTTCCTCCTCTTAGATCTTTGTTCCAAAGGTTAAAGATATTGGTTTAGAAATGCTACCATGTAAATAGCACTGTAATTGGCTTATGGAGAAAGGAGATTTTTTGCTTTCTTTTAGGAATAATTTTGGAAATCCAGAGAGGAGAAACAAAGAGAAAATCTCAGGTAGCTACAATATGGAATGTACAAAGACTTCAGGCTGGTAGCTTAAGGCTGGTATGACTGGAGAACCCTAAGATGATCACTGCTACTACAGTGGAGAATTTGAACCAGGGAGAATTTGTATCAATAACAAGATTGAATAGTTCAGATAAATCTTACTTGTCAGATGCAGTCATTCTGTCCTTTTCCACTGGACACTGTTTAGG
This sequence comes from Lynx canadensis, assembly GCF_007474595.2. Classification (NCBI taxonomy): domain Eukaryota; kingdom Metazoa; phylum Chordata; class Mammalia; order Carnivora; family Felidae; genus Lynx; species Lynx canadensis. Next base: position 124,863,308 of record NC_044311.2, read on the forward strand.
AGATTAGTGTCATGACTATAGTTGGAGGGATGGAAGAGCAAGTGGGAATGTGTTGAATTGCACACAAATTGAGGTTAGAGGTAATGAAGACATCAATGAAATAGAGACTTTATGAAAGGAAATTGAATTAAAATAGCTAACGTTATTGCCTTCATTTCTCTACTGGAATTGTTCCTTTGTCTGCTCACACCTATTGCCACTGTCACTACTCCTTGGTGCTTGACTACCTGCATTTCTGATCATTACTGAATTTTTCCCTTAAGCTTTCCTCATCTTTAATCTTTTTCTCGACCTTTGCCTAGTCTTGGAATGACCACACGTTCCAGACCACTCGATAGCTGCTGGCTTTCATATCCAGTCTGGCCATGGCAATAGAATTATAGCTTCCATCCAGATCCAATCTATTTCTGCACCCTCTCTTATTCCTCTTCTCAACTTCAGACCTCCTAACTTTTATTTATTTTGGGGTGTCCTATGTCTCATATATATAACAATGTTAATGAATGAATACCTATAACTTTTTTAAAAGCCAAAAGCATTCAACATGCACTTTACCATCACAGCTCCATTGAAAGGAGACCTCCTCCATAAACAAACAAACAAATAATGAGACAAACAAAACCCACATGATATTAATTTAAAAAGACAAGGCTATAAATAAGTAGATTTTTTTCTGACACTCCTTTGATTAACAAAATTTTGTGCTAAATTCATCTTATATTGAAGACATGTATGTGACAGTCTGCAACTCCTTCCAACATTTTTAACATGTTAATTGGTTAACGGAAAAAATGATTCAGTGTTGTTAAGGGGTCTCAAAACTAAATGGTCTGATTTATCATTTCTTCTCACCCTAAAAAGTCAGAGTTTATATATTTGCTAATTGAGTGGCTAATTCTTGGAATTTCATGAAAAGTGTACTCCCACATGCATTGGCATAGTAGTCTATGGACTGTTGGTGTACTTGATAAAAGTGTTTAATCAGCAGTTTGATCTAGAGTTGAAGAAATATTGAGTCATATTATATTTGTGTTTTTTCATAGAACCATTCATCACTGAAACTTCATGATTCCTGTTCCATACATATCACAACTGGCAGAAGACATTGGTCACAAGGCTTTTGTTAATAATTCCCTATAAATGTTCCCCTACATTTCAAACTCAGTGTCACACATGGAGTAGTGTTACCAATTGGTAACTTTTTTTACTTTGCCAAGTTTAGAAATCACTGATATTTAGGGTTAGCATGGTTACCTATCTCTCGACTTGCTGAATAGGTTTTATATCCAAGCTGAATAACTTACAACTGTTTTCACCTTTAAGAGGACATCATATTATCTCATCTGGTGTCTAGATGTTCACAGAAAATATGGAAATGAATTGAATTTTACTTGAAAACTATAGTTATTTAGAAAGTCTGATTTGATGCTGCCCAATAGAATATTCTGCAATGAGGGAGAAATTCCTTATCTGCACTGCCCATTACTGTAGTCTGTAACAAAGTGGCTATTGATCACTTGAAGGGTTGGTAGTGTAACTGAGGGACTGAATCTTTAATTTAATTTAATTTTAGTTATTTTAATTTTTATTTCAATAGTCGTGATAGTCACTGTCCTATTGGACAGTACAGATATAGAACATTCTATCAACTTTTTGACCTTCCTGTTTTTCATAATATTTTACTAAAATTATGCAGATATTTTTCTAATTAGCATATCGAACGTGACTGTGAGTAATCTACAACTGTCACCAATATAATTTTAAAAAGAGATCAGAGTTTGAATTACAAACCATGAAAACTCAATACTTTTTTTCTTTAATATTTGTTACTGCAACAAAGTTCTATTTTCAAATAAGTGACTCAAATGATGATGAATATAGAAGGACACATAAGTATGTTATCCAAATAATTTTCTTCCATAATTGTTTTTTTTTATGATCAATACATTAAACTTTTAATGGCATTTCTTTTTTTAAATGAATGACTTTTATAAAGACATCCATTACACTTTCTAGAACCAATTGACTTCTTGCTGGATGCCTATTTTTAAAAACACATTTTTCAAGTATTTATTTCAAAGCTTTTAATGATGAAGTCTTTACTTGATTAAAATATATGTTTCATTTGTTGGTATTTTGAGAGTGACAGACACAGTTTTATATAGCCAAAATAATTTATAAAACCTGTCACAATATTTAGACATTTATTATTATGTATGTAAGGAAATTCCTATCATAGGAATTGTCCCAAAGTGCTTCTGAACTGTGGGTAGAGTAACCAACATGCTGTTATTTGGAGCATGTTCCCCATATTAGTGACGGATGACATATATTAGATATAATAAAAATAATTTAAATTGCATTCTTAGAATTTTTAGACCATATTTCCTCTCCATTGTGGTTTAATGTGGTCATGTTATAATGCACTATTGCTACCTATTTTACTGCACTGATAAATTCTAAGGCTTCTATTTCTAGAGAGTGGAAACACAAGGGAAAGAAAATAAACATATTGTCTCAAAGATGAAAAAATATGAAAAATCACTGTCTTTAGTCATGATAAAGATACTTATTAGATAAGGAATTCCTGTTTTTGGTCACATTGTATATACTTATCATATGATCTTATTTGCCCAAAAGATATATAAAAAATTGAATCTAACATTGGAAAAAATTATATTTGCTATTTTAAATAATATACATTTTCTATTAGGGTAAAAATTTTCTTTTTATCTTTTGTTATTTAAATAAAAATTGTACACATGTATGTTGTACGATATGATGATCTGGTATACATATGCATAGTTAAGTGATTACTGCAGTCAAGCTGTATATTTTCAGGGCACATACACATGTATATAAACTATTTTACATATGTATTATTTAGGACATAGATTAGCTGAGAAATATTCATAAATCCTGGAAATAAACTTTCATATAGTGTATGTAAGAGACATTAGAAAAATCACATTCTGTACTGCATTACTTCATGCTGTTAGTGTATTTTCAGTTGGGTTAGTAGATTTCTTTTAGCATTCAGGGCTGACTCTTCCGTGTTTAATTCTGAAATGACAAATAAAAGAATTGCTTACTGCTATAAAATGTCATATTTTTATAAAGTTTGATATATTAGCATTAATGAATAGAAAGCAGTCATTGATCCAGAAAAGTAAACCATATTAAGTTGGACACACACTGATATTTTAAAATAATTATCTGTGTTCATAGGTTTATATTAATTTTTTTTCTAATTAAAAACATACAATATGCAATCACGGGAAAGGTCAGTTGTATTTTTAATTATTTTCCCCATGTAATTAGACATTTATTCTCTGCAGATTGGAGTTTGCAGGATTAAAATACTTATTGTTTAAAGGTCATGACTAAATATAAGCAAAGGGCATTATACATTAGAGTATATTACTAATATAGGTCATACATATATTTAAGTTGTATATAAAAGAAATGAGAATAAGTACACTAAGTCTACTGCAAAAAAAATAGACTTTCTAATGCTTTTCATTTATTTTCTATCTTTATCGAAAAAAAGGCATGAAATAAAAGTAAGCAAAGAGTAAAAATCAAACTAACATCAGGAGTGATATGGTGAAAGATATTTTAATTATATATACATATTAAATACATATATGTAATAATATTGTTTGTTAATTATATATTTATTTAACTATATAATACTAATTGTTTCTATTTATTTCAGTACATATTTTACATATGTGAGTTTTGAGCCCTCCCATCTATGCTGGTTATCTGTAGAACCTGAAATTACAAACTTATACATTTACTTTCTACATCTGAAAGACTTATCACAATGCGAAATACATGTTCATATGGGCAGAATTTACAGTATGAAGCCTTACATTTCTGCAATGAAGTTTAATTAATCCTATCCTGAATCTAGGAATGTTAGATATAGTATTTGTGGAGAATTTTGATTGGAATGTATCTTTAGTAAGCATAACTTTATCTTCTGTGTTAAAAGCTAAAACCAAAATTTTACAGTTTGTACTAATAGGAAGCAAGAGGTTTTAAAGGCTTGATTATCATCAGGCCATGGGAAAAGTGAGTAAAGAGTGAGGATAGATAGATAACAAAAGAAGAATCCAGAATCTAAATGATAGAGTAGAAAATTTACCTCATTAGGAGTACACATGGGAATAACAAGGGGAAAAAAGGAAGGTCAACACCTTGGGAGGATAAGATTGGATTGTTGACTTTGATAAATTGGGGAAGTTATGAAAAACAAATGGAACTGACATTCAATAGGAACAAGTGTAGCATAATGCAATTAAGACAGAGAAAGGAGTTGCGTGAGAACAATGAGCAGTAACGTAGATTGCTGCATGTAACATTCACAGCATTTGCAAATAGGAAGGCAAAGTGAAGGGCATTTTACAGAGGAATAAAGAGACGTGGGGAGCCTTCACAACTTAGCAGTGAAAGAGCCAGGAATATTTTAAGTGCCTCTAGGTTTTCAGCCCAGTAATTTCCCCTCAACACCATATTGTCCCTGAATCTAACAGGAAGTGGTTCAAGGTGTCATAATTGATCGACAGAATGACTCTCTACTCCCCAATATCTAATCCATCAACTGATCTTAAAGCACCACTAAAATGTATTCTGAATTTCATTACTTTTTTCATTTCTAGTATTTCTGTACTAGTGCAAGACATCATCACCCCATCCTGCCCTAACATCCATTTTCTAGATGGCAGACCAAATGACTTTTCACCTGATGAATCATATCATGCTACTGTGTCTATAAAACCTACAGTGGGTTAATGGCATGAGAACAAAAAGCAAACCTCCGAACATTACTAACAGTCATTCATATGATTTTACCCCCTCCTCCATCTCTTTGCATTTGCACCAGCTTTCTTTCTTTCTCTTCCTAGAACAAGCAATGTTCATATCTATCTTATGATGATATATTTTCTGTTCCCTACTTTTAAATGGTTTGGGATATATACAGTAAGTTCTAAGATTCTAATAACATCTTTAAATTTTTGCATATTTTAATAAAACATTTTCAGGTTTGTTATGAAAAATAATATACCCAAGTGTTTTTTAAATATTGAAAATCTATTTTTTAAGTTTATTTATTTATTTAAAAGGGACAGAGACAATGCAAGTGGGAGGGGCAGATAGACTGGGAAAGAGAGAGAATCTCAAGCAAGCTCTGCCCTGCCAGCGGAGGACTCAACGCAGGGCTAGGGCTCACAAAACCATGAGCTCATTACCTGAGCTGAAACCAAGAGTCGGAGGCTTAACCAACTGTGCTACCCAGGCACTCCTTAAATATTGAAAATGTAAAACAAACTTATAAGAAAACACATCTGCCTATGTAACTAAGCTAATATCTGGGTGACCGAGAAGAAAGAGCAGTTTCTTTACCCAATATGAATACATCTGTATTCAAGGTCACATTTTGTTTGAGCTTTGTCACTTTTCACATGAAATTAATTTTTCTTTGCTGACTATTGTCATAATAATTGGATATCCACTCCATGGAAAGCAATTCTCCGATGTTCCAGTCAAATCTCTGCATTTAAATAAAAACCTAACAGAGCAGAAAACAGAAGGAAAACCTGTACACTGAAGAGGTGCTGTGTGCTGCCCTAAGTCCGGGTGAGCCAACATTCTGCAGAGTAGTGTCAGCTCAGTGATGCCTACAATCCCTTTTTTTTTTTTTTTTTTGCCACCAAAGGTGGCAATTATCAGAACCAATTTCCCTTTTCTGCCTCCTATATCTTTGCTCAAATTCTCAAAACCTTAGAAGCTGCTCAAGGTAGCACATGTCTGGGGGAGCTGAGTGATACTCATTATATAACCAAAATAGATCATTAAAAGTAAAGTGACTGTAGGACTGTGGCTGCATGCAGCTGTCTGGTCATGCTTTGCCACAGCCAGGTTATTTTAAAGTTGGCGTAAATGAAGTGAGTTCCTTTTATAGCAGTATCTTCTGGGCTCAGGCATCTTTCAAGAAGGCAGGAAAATAATTAATTTTGGATTCGTACATATTCAGTACACCTGTGAGAACTACTTGGTAGGCTTTTATAGAAAAAAATTTTTCCACGATTTTCAGTTGGATGGGTGGGTAACAGCATTATATATAGTTCTAGAATTGTCAGCAGCTGATTTAGACAGATAATTTATATGCATTTTGAAAAAGTGCATGAAATCACTACTTAATGAAATATAACACATATTTTTGGTCCCCATACTAATATGTTATATTGAGAAATGTGTTTTTGTATGAAACATAAATGTTATATAAAATTGGTGACCAGATGAGTAAGAAAAAAGTTTCAAGGAAAAAACAGTTCTTTCGTTGTTGTTTCTGTTACAAGAAAGTACCAGCATTGCTTAGTATATATTATGCGAGAATGTTGCTAAATATGGAAAAATTGTGCCAAGTTTGTAATGCAAAAATAAGGGTGGTACAACTTTTCTACTCAGAATGATTTATTTAATAAATTATATACTTTTATACCTGGAAGGGACATTAAATATCATTTAGCCCATTATTTCCCGAATTGTATTCTGTGAAGTGTCCAAACACTGAGCAGAAAATAAAAATAAAATTGTCTGTAGTTAAACAGGTTTTGGATATTTGGAATTCAACCATTTACACTGGTTTATCTAATGCATGATTTCACACAACGTTTAGTACCATGATGTTCATTGAATCAGCACCATTTCCTAAATTGATTGGCTTGGTGCTACCATTAATATCCTTAGGAATGTAACTTTTCTCGTAAGCAAAGATCAGTCAGTAAAATACTGATAAATTACAAAATATTCCTACACTAAAGGAAATAAGTACAACGAGGCTAAATGGCTGTGCCAAAGCCACAGAGGGCTTACTGGTCATGCCAGATCTTTGGTTTCTAGAGCTCTGCTCTTTCTACTACACTACCTTACTTTTCATCAGCTGAGAAGGCCAGCATTTTGCCTCAATGTAGACACAACCTCTTTCCCACTAAACATAAATATCATGCTAATAGATAGCAAGATGCACCAATGCGAGGCAATCCCTCCAAGGATTTTGATTTGGGCAGCAGAGTGGTTAGCTTGTCAACTGCCCCTTGGTGTCAGATCAGATATTTCTCTAGTGAGGAATTTTTTATATGAGTTCAAAAATAATTTTCAGCTGTCACATAAGATACTTGTCCAAAAACACAAAGAAAAATTTTATTTCCAGGAAGGCATTTAACTCCTATGGCAATTTCAAAACACTTCTTCCTGTATGATCTATGTTGATATGTGTATAGCACATGCACACACATAAATCTTCTGCAAGGAAATGGAACATGTAAGTCCCTCAACAAGTGATAAGAGGACAATAACAAGATTCTACAGGGATGTTCCAGAAATGTTCCTTTATGCTTCTCAAGTACTGGTTGTCAGAAACCATATACAAGATTAAACTGTCTGTATTTCCCTGCAAACGTATATATCAGAGTCAGATTCACTAGCTTGAATGTTTTGCTGGTATTTTAAACTGTTCATTTGGAGTTAAGAAAATTAAGCATTGTTTTCTTATATCATCAAAATTATATATGTTGTCCTAAATATACACACAGCTTATTTGCCAATAATGTTAGGTGGATTTGTTTATTTTGAGGAGATTTTTTTTTTAATTTTTTTTTCAACGTTTTTATTTATTTTTGGGACAGAGAGAGACAGAGCATGAACGGGGGAGGGGCAGAGAGAGAGGGAGACACAGAATCGGAAACAGGCTCCAGGCTCCGAGCCATCAGCCCAGAGCCTGACGCGGGGCTCGAACTCACGGACCGCGAGATCGTGACCTGGCTGAAGTCGGACGCTTAACCGACTGCGCCACCCAGGCGCCCCGAGGAGATTTTAAAATAAGCTTGTGGCTAAGTGATGACTTCCTAAACTATAAGGCAATATTTAAAAGAGCCTCTTCTTTGACTGTATAATTAAATTGTATTAATATATCAGTATGACAATTGTTTTTTGTAGTAATTAACATGATAATTATTGTTATGTAGCATTAAGTTATTAAAAAGAATCCATGATTTTCTTTGGGAAACTACTATTTTTACTTTAGTCCTGGACTATTCTTGACTATTCAAATGTTTGTAGTTCTGTCAAGATAATTTTGAAAATGGTCAGATGTGCGTTATGGTATCTTTTACTTTAAAGGAGGTTTTATTCAAAACACAGATGAAAGAGGGTAAAACAGTATGAAAACATTACAAAGAAAAGCCTAATTTTGTCTCTCCACTGCCAATGTCGTGATCTAAGTCTTATGAATATTCTTTTTTTTTTTTTCAACGTTTATTTATTATTTATTTTTGGGACAGAGAGAGACAGAGCATGAACGGGGGAGGGGCAGAGAGAGAGGGAGACACAGAATCCGAAGCAGGCTCCAGGCTCTGAGCCATCAGCCCAGAGCCTGACGCGGGGCTCGAACTCACGGACCGCGAGATCATGACCTGGCTGAAGTCGGACGTTTAACCGACTGCGCCACCCAGGCGCCCCAAAGTCTTATGAATATTCTCTTACGAATATTCTCAGCTTTCCCAACGCTGATAGAAAGGGTTGATATTTAACTGCGTAGACTTTTCTGTTTTCTTTCTGCATCCCCACATACACATCATTTTACAGGAATGGGATTATACCATATAATCAAGAACTTTTTAACAACTCTCCTTTCTATTACATACATGCTCTTTTCTCACCAATCAGTATTTTCCTGATTTCCAGGAATAGTGTATGTTAATAGATGCTTCCTTTTTTCTCTGTCTATGCTTTATATATGTTTCCCTTCCTTCCTTGTTTCAAAAAGTTTTTGATTATTAATGAGAGATAATCATACACCTTTACATGTTATTACTTTTTATTGTTAATATCTATATCATTTTGATATTTCAAATATTTCAGTTTTTAACTTTGCATTTCATGAATTTGTATTCCTTAAATGTACTTCACCAAACTCATACAGGGAAGTGCTCCAGGAATATGCTCAATATTTAGTAAAAGTATAATTATGGCATTAGAAATTATCTTAATCCACACAAAAAAATATTCATATATAGATAATTGAGATTACTTTCATATTAGTATTCCTTTGAAACTTATTGTTTTATAATTAACAGAATATCCATACTATCAAATTGATGTTAATATCTATCCTTGCATATTTTCGTTAATTGATGTTAAATTCCATATTGTCTGGTATTCATATTTTCATATGTGCTTTGCATTTATGTTAACTCAATATCCCTTTGTCTATTAATTTTCAGATTATTAATAAAATCTATTGGATTTTCTACTATTTTGGGGTTTTTCTATTTTTTTATGTTTACTTTTGAGAAAGAGAGAGAGAGAGAGAGGGAGGGGCAGAGAGAGAGAGGGAGGGGCAGCAAGAGAGGGAGACAGAATCTGAAGCAGGCTCTAGGTTCTGAGCTGTCAGCACAGAGCCCAGCGTGGGGCTCAAACTCACAAACTGTGAGATCATGAACTGAGCCAAAGTTCAATGCTTAACCAACTGAGCCACCTAGGCACCCCAACTTTTTTTTGTTTTCTTAAAATTTTTAAATTTATTTTGATGGAGAGAGAGTTCACACAGACAAGCAAGAGAAGGGCAGAAAGAGAAAGAAGGGGAGAGAGAATCCCAAGCAGGCTCTGTGCTGTCAGTGTAGGGCCCCATGCAGGGCCTAAACTCATGAACCATGAAATCATGACCTGAGCCAAAGTCAAGAGTTCAATGCTTAACTGACTGAGCCACCCAGACATCTAATGATTTTCAACTTTTAATGGAGAATTCAGCATAATGACCTATATACTTGGTATTCCTTCCACTTAAATTTATATTTAGGTTTCATTTGAGTTGGTTGTTGTCTTTTTCTTCTCCTTATTTTATAAGATATAATAATATAATACTTCTTTTTATGCCTCCATGTTAATTTGGGAATTTTCCTCTATTTTTTCCCATTATTAATGGATATTTTCCAAAGTTCATAATCAAACACAGTGCTCTTTACTCTTGTATGAAAATAAAATTCCAACCATTGATCCTGGCAATATTCTTTCTTTCTCAACTCTTTCCCATCTGCTTCCCTTCTCATCACCTTCTAAGACCTTCACAATATTTGCATGTATCAATTCTTTCTGCTTTACCTCTTCCCCAACAGATAAGAATGTTAGATTACTTTTGATCTCTTTAAGTTTTGCTGTCCTAGATTTAATACATATTTTTGTAAACTAACATAAGCATTTTTATTGTTACATGTCTCTTCCAATTTAAGGATCTTTCAGCACTTATATTAAGTATACAGAGATTTGATTTCATCCATTTAAAATTAATTCTCAGGTTATAAGAGGGGTCTGTTTCCTTCCAGTCTTTTATCTCTTCCTTATCTTTGTCTCTATTAAGATTTCTGTGCTTATTCATTATTTTATTAATTTATTAAAGTCATTTCTTTATTGTTTACTCAGAACGTGTGGGTGGAATTTTTTTCCTTTTTACATAGCAGATTCTTTCTGTTTGTAATACATTCTCATCTAACTTATAGTTCAGGAATTTTATCAAGGTGTGTGTGTGTATATATATATATATATATATATATATATATGTATGTATGTATGTATATATTTCTTTCTTAAATCAATCACAACTAGAACTCTATGAATTTTTTCAATCTATAGAACCAGGTCTCTCTATCTCTTTCCTCCATATTTTTTCTTTGTATTCTTTAAAGTCTCTTATTTACCTATATTTTACCTCATGTATCTATCCTCTGAGTTAAAATTTATTATTTCTATTTGGTTATTTCTTTTCTGAATTTCAAATTTCTTTTAAGCAATATGAGACTGACGTGCTACCTACTGCACTGAGGCATCTGCTTTTAATCAATATTAAATACAATCCAACTCCAGTGTAATAGAAGAAACATAACATGAGATCTAGTGATATTGGTTTTAATCTGGACTTTAATGCTATTTTGTTATTTTGAGGCATAATTCTAAGACAACAAGACTTGTCATCCTGCATTTTGACTCCATCTGCACAGACTTTCGATCTTTTTTGGTTCTATTCTTAATGTATTTCTTTTCTTTATACAAAACTATTTCAGTTTACTCAAAATAAGAGAAAAGCATATAAAATTACAGTGAGATATCATTTCTTTTCTCTCAGGTTGACAAAAAATAGGAATTTAGCAACACATTCTGCTGGCAAGACTGTGGCACTTTCTTTACCTGTTGGTGGTAATGCAGATGATAAAACCCTTGCAGTGGGCAATTTGGCAATTTATAACAAAATTACATATGCATTTCCTTTTTTTTAAACTTTTGTCTATTTATAATTCTTGTATGATTAACATACAGTGTTAGCTTCAATTATACAATATAGTCATTCAACAATTCTATACATTACTCAGTGGTCATCATGATAAGTGTACTCTTTAATCCCCATCACCTTTTTCACCCATTCCCCACCCCCCTCCCCTCTAGTAATTGCTAGTTTGTTCTCTATATGTAAGAGTCTGTTTTATTCTCTTTTTTTCTTTGTTCATTTGTTTTGTTTTTTTAAATTCTACATGAGTGAATCATATGGTTTTGTCTTTCTCTGACTCACTTATTTCACTTAGCATCTAGATTCATCCATGCTGTTACAAATGGTAAGATTTCATTTTTTTTGTTGTCTGAGTAATATTCCTCTGTGTGTGTGTGTGTGTGTGTGTGCGTGTGTGTGTGTGTGTGTGTGTGTACCACATCTTCTTTGTTTATTCACCCATTGGTTGACACTTGAGTTGCTTCCATAATTTGGCTATTGTAAATAAACATAGAGGTGCATACCTTTTTGAATTAGTGAGTAGTTCTCTTTTGAAAGTAAATACCCAGTAGTAGAACTACTGGATCATGTGGTAGTTTTATTCTTAATTTTTTGAGGAAACTCCAAACTGTTCTACAGTGTCTTCACCAGTTTGCATTCCCACCAACAGCATATGAAGATTCCTTTTTCTCCACATACTCACCAATATTTGTTGCGTCTTGTGTTGTTGATTTTAGGCATTCTGACAAGTGCTGAGCATCTTTTCATGCGTCTGTGGGACATCTGTATGTCTTTTTTGGAGAAATGCCTGTTCATGTCTTCTGCCAATGTTTTAATTGGATTGTTTGTTCGTTTGTTTTGGTTAAATTGTATAAATTCTTTATATATTTTGGTTACTAATCCCTTATGAGACATATCATTTGCACATATTTTCTCCCTTTCAGTAGGTTGTCTTTTTGTTTTGTTGATTGTTGCCTTTGCTGTGCAGAAGCTGTTTATTTTGACGGAGTTCCAAAAATTTATTTTTACTTTTGTTTCCCTTCCCTTAGGAGTCATATGCAGAAAAATGTGGCTACTGCTGGTGTCAGAGAAATTACTACCTGTGCTCTCTTTGAGGATATTTTATGATTTCAGGTCTCACATTTAAGCTGTGAATTCGTTTTGAGTTTGTTTTTGTGTATGGTGTAAAAAAGTGGTCCAATTTTATTCTTTTGCATGTAGCTATCCAGTTTTCCCAACACCATTTGTTGAAGAGCATTTTTATCATTGTGTATTCTTGCCTCCTTTGTTGAAGATTAATTAACCATATAACCATGGGTTTATTTCTGGGCTCTCTATTCTGTTTCATTGATTTTTGTGTCTAGTTTTGTGCCAGTACCACACAGTAATTTTGATTACTAAAGATTTGTAATATATCTTTATACCTTGGAGTTCAGTAACATTTCTCTCCTTCAGAACTCAAACCAGAACCCTGATGCTTCACTCATACCTTTTTGCCCTACCTGCCTTCTCAGGCCAGCCTTAGCTTGATTCAAAAAAGGCAATAGTTTGGATTTGGCAGTAGAAGGATGCTAATTTAAAGTGTCATTTTACCAGAATCTTCTTCAAATTTCTTTTAAATCTATAACTTTGATAGATTACATCTCTATCTTTATCTATACACATATATCTATATCAATCTACATCTGTATCAGCTATATCTACAGATACCTTTGGTAGTATGTAGTATGTCTATAGTATCTATAGATTTATACAGATGTAAAACAATGAGAAGCTCTCCACAATCAAATGATATATCTCTACAATTAGATGAAGAACTTCTCATTGTATTTTCTTTACTTAGAATCTCTAACATTTGTTGTTTCCCATGCTATTGTATTGCTTGTGTTTGTTTTGTGATTCTTAAATAACCTTTTATTTTTCTATTAACAATATTATTATAATGGAAGATAGAAAAGAGATCATTAGTATGAAGAACATGTATAAGACTTTCACTTTCACTTACATCCATTTAATATTTTCTCATGTGTGATAAAAAATGCTTTCTTTCCCTTTACTTTTTGATAGTAACAAAATATTTGATAACGTTTTTTAGTTTTCAGGTTTATTCATACAATAAATAATTAAAATTATCCTGGGAAATAGTATTATTATAGTAAACATTTTAAAGATTTGTATGGGTTAATCTGTCTTCATAGATAATATGTTACTGAAATAGAATTTGTTTTGTTAAATATAGACATATGGTGCAAATAAAACTTGTGAGCTCTACCTTATCTTGCAAATGGAAGAATTGACTAACTGTTAGAGTCTAAATATTTACTCTTTAACGTGTAAATTTATCCTCTCTGAGAGAAATTGACTGGCCATAAGCACCTTTTTTGAAGGTTATGAGTTGAAAATAAAACCAGTTATTTATCTAAGACCAATAAATGAGTTGAGCAATTCCTAATTCTAGTTGTCTCTGAGAGATTGTTTTTAGAACTATGTACTAGGAAAAGCTTTTCTTCTTTGAGAAGTTGAAATGTGTTCTATTGACAATGAGCATTTTATAACTGAGAATATTTTCCTTTCTCTTTGGTCAATGAGGAGCTACGATCCAAAGTATGGGTTAATTCTAGAAACCTTGTTGGCCTTTAGGTCTTGCACATTTGTTTACTAGGATTTCTCTCATCCCATAGCACTTCCTTTCCTCCATACCAATTTTTACTTTGACTTCGTAGTTGACTATACTTTTCTTTATGTTGGTTTCCTATATGTTGTGGAATGATAGAGTATAAAAGCTAACTAAATAGATAAGTAAAGTAGTTATTGAAAAACAAAAATAAAGATAAATTATGGCTTAGCATTTTTACCTATAAGTTATATTTTATCCATTACACTCATTAAATGAAACTTCAAGGACATATTAAGAGTTGAAAGATTTTAGAATAGGTAGGGAACATTTCATTAATCATTAGTCCAGTCTTTGCTGGCAGATTGCTGGTTAGATGTCTGTCAGGTAAAGAATGCCTGATAATGTGCTATAGATAAAGTCTAAAGTCAGGGTGTTAGATTTATTGAGAAATTACCACCAAACAAACAAATGAAAAAAAAAATCATTGACAATCATTGCATTGTTTTTGGTGTGGATTTTTTTTCCCTATTGGAACACACACAATCATATATCCATGTTTTTCTAACAGGTACATTGTAAGAAGATAAATGAAATAAATCATATTCTTCTAGGTTTTGTTCATCTTGAGATGCTAGGTAATTCTGTCTTCAGAGATTTTTAACTACTCTTGACTATTCATCTCTTACAGTTAAGAAAGGATGATCTTTCTAAATTCAAATTTAAGTCATGTAAGTTTTCTGCTTAAAATTATTCACTGTATATTTTCATATATAATTTAAAATCCAGAATTTTCATTGTATAAGTCTTCCATTAGTGGGTACTTGCTATCTGTCTGGGTTAATTTCTGAAACTCTCTTCAACAAACCTTGTAATCCAACAATAACAAATTATATGCCATTCCCAATACACAATACATTCTGTCTTACTTTACCAAAAAAAAAAAAAAAAAAAAAGAGTCATATTATCTTCTGGAAGTGTCTTTTCTTTGCTGTACAACCTGGTATACTCATCCTTAGCTCATAGGGACAAATTTTTTGAATTTCGCAGGAAATATCAGTTGTCTGTGCTTTTCTGCTACTGTAACTCTATATGTACATGTTGAGAAATGGTTGATGACCCAAACATATGTCACCCTACCCCTACATTATCATAAAATAACTTCAGTCTCTTTGCCTTCCGTAAGTTGTTTGTTTAAGGTTGCAGTAGATGTTAATGTAATGCATAAATTTTTAGCTGCCTTGAATATGGACACGTATAAGGCAAACATTATTAGAAAAAAAGATGATAGCTTTGGCTACAAGACAGTGTGGGGGAGGAGAAGGAACATGACAGCAAGAAGATGGGTGAAAACATATCCTCCACACCCAGAAAATTATATAACAAATTAAGGTACATGAAAAATTACCACTATTGCTGTGCCCCCAGAAGGGACAGAAAATGAAAAACAGGGAACCTGTGTAAAATCAGTGGAATCAGAATTAGAGGAAGTAGGGATGGAGATGTACATTTTGATTATTGTTTTTGTAACATGAACTACTCATCTCTAAACACAGTTTTGATGCCATGACTTGGAAACAGTACTAACAAATGTCATAGACAAATTGGACTCTAAAAAGATTGAATGTTTCTGCACATGGAGATGGTCCTATACCTGGGGAAATGCAATAGAGAAGAGACTCAACTTACCTCTATGATAGGTCTTATAATTTTGTATTAAAATTAGTAGTTTGCATCTCCCTTTATATAGTTCCTTTAGGGAGAATGCCTTGACTATTTATTTTTACATCCTTAGAATATTGTATAATATTGAAATGTTCAGTGAATGTATGTATGACTGAGAGAATAAATAATAGTTGAATAAAGGCTTTGCATTGGTAATTGTTTCTGCCAGTGGAGGGAAAAATATTAATGTTTGCTAAGAATTGAAGCACTTGGGGTATTTAATTGTTAGATTGCACTGCAGAAGGGATGTGGATCCCACTCAGAAAAGCAGAATTTAACATAGTGTAGAATAGTCAACAAGATAATATAAGAATAGATATTTCATATTATCAACACTGAACATTGATACTTCTCCATCAATTAAAATGGTATTTAGGTCTTCTGCAAAGCTTGAAACATAGCTACTAAGCTACTATTAAAATTCCATCATGCTATCTGGAAAGGAAAATTCAAGTTAAGTATTAGATGCTGGGTTGATAATTTAGTTTCATCATACTGAGAAATGTGCATAAATAAAATTCCTTTCCCTGTCATATGCATAAACTGCTTCTGCTAAAAGCACATGAAGAATAAAAGTGTTATTAATTACTGACTGCATTAATGTCTTTGTAGAATACTAGAGAATTTTGTCTTTTTTAAACTTGATTATTATTTTTTAATGATCTCTAATGTGAGTATGAATTCAGAACTCTTACTGAAAGTACTGATTTGGAGGACTGAAGTGATGATGTTAAATACGGCACACACTTAAATCTCTTTGTGTAAAGTCGTTCTTGTAACCATAATACTAGCTTTTGACAAAAATGGTGTTCTTCTCAGTTAGTGCTTTTTTAAAAAATTTATATCTAGGTAACCAAAGTAATTCTCTCACTGTTTAACATATTGTAAACTTTGCAAGTAGTCTACCTTAACTTCATGTTCTGATTGCTTTTTATTTTTATTTTATTTTATTTAAAAATTTTTAAATGTTTATTTATTTTTGAGAAATAGAGAGACAGAGTATGAGTGAAGGAGGGGCAGAGAGAGAGGAAGACACAGAATCCAAGGCAGGCTCCAGGCTCTGAGCTGTCAGCACAGAACCTGACATGGGACTTAAACTCACCAACCATGAGATCATTACCTGAGCTGAAGTTGGATGCTTAACCAACTGGGCCACCCAGGCACCCCCTGATAGCTTTTTAAAACTATCATTATTGAAGAATAGTTGACATATAATTCTATATTAGTTTCAGGTGTACAACATAGCGATTTGGCAATTCTATACATTATACAATGTTTGCCATGATAAGTATAGTCACCATCTATTTTTATATGCTAAGTAGGATCATGCTGAGATTACGGAGGCAACCACAGAAAATGGAGATGTAATATATTAGTTGGGAGTTACAGGACCAGCCAAACTGTTCACCACTCACATACCAGTAATGCTGTTTGTTTCTTAAAGAGTCTCTAACTAAAGCAAAATTAACATTAAAACACATTTTAATGTTTATTTCTTTTTTGAGAGAGAGAGAGAGAGAGACAGAGTGTGAGCGAGGGGCGGGAGGGTGGGCAGAGAGAGAGGAAGACACAGAATCCAAAGCAGGCTCCAGGATCTGAGCTGTCAGCACAGAGTCCAATGTGGGGCTTGAACTCAGGAACCATGAGATCATGACCTGAGTCAAAGTCTGATGCTTAACCTATCCAGGTGCCCCAAAATTAACATTTTAAAAATAAGTCTCACAACAAATATTCTATTATACAAAAAAAAAAAAAGGGAGAAATGGATTCTTCGGCACCTGAACGATGCATATTAGAAGCACATTTAATTGTAGTGTGATTCTGAAAGTAGTTACAATAAAGTGAATTTCTATGAGAAAATAAAAAGAACAGTTTTCATCTACAGATGAAATAATTTCTTTAATTATATCTATATTCTAATTTTACTATGAATATAGAGTAATAATATTTTGCTTCTTTAATTATTATAGCTCTTCTTTTGATTAGAATATGCTTTAAAAGAAAGACATTGCTGGGGTGCCTGGGTGGCTCAGTCGGTTAAGCGTCCAACTTCGGCTCAGGTCATGATCTCTCAGTCCATGAGTTCAAGTCCTGCGTCGGGCTCTATGCTGACCGTTCAGAGCCTGGAGCCTGTTTCGGATTCTGTGTCTCCCTCTCTCTCTGGCCCTCCCCCGTTCATGCTCTGTCTCTCTCTGTCTCAAAAATAAATAAACGTTAAAAAAATTTAATAAAAGACATTGGTTCCTATTTTTCTTTAAAATCTTAACTATGAAAATATCCAAATACATATTATAGTAGAGAAAATATTTAACAAACACACATATAACATATCTAATACCTGTTAACATTTGGGCTTATTTTGCTACTTTTTTGTTGTATTGATGTATTTATAAGTAAAGATATCATGGTGAAATAAAGAATGTTATAACTGACTGTATGTAATAACTTCAGACTTTCAGCTACACTGCTTGTAAAAACTTGTCATAATCAGTCCTTCTCATTTTCCCAGTGAATGGTTTTGGAGAAGTCCTTTTCTTGTGCAGTCTCCTGTGTGCTGCTTTCTCTCTCTCTCTCTCTCCTCTCTCCATGATCAGAGCGCCCTCCCCTCCACAGCTCCTTTGACTCCTTTCTCCCCCAAATCACATCACCATACCTCCTACCTTCCATAATGTGGCCCCTTGTCTCCCTCTAGTTGTGCAGTTTGTTCACTCAGTCCTCAGATCGATTTCTTGGGTGTTCAGAATGATTGACAATTATCAGAATGATTGATTATTATATGTGTATGAGGGATGAGGCAAGAATAAGTTCCTCCTTCTTTCTACTTCACCATCCTGCTTTTGGCCAGGGGAATGCTGTTTTTAATCACTGAATTAGGGCTCTGTTTGTTTTTCTAATATGTTGATGAGAACAAAATTATATGAAGTTATGAGATAAGCTTCAATTTTTTTTTTTAATTTTTTTTCAACGTTTATTTATTTTTGGGACAGAGAGAGACAGAGCACGAACGGGGGAGGGGCAGAGAGAGAGGGAGACACAGAATCGGAAACAGGCTCCAGGCTCTGAGCCATCAGCCCAGAGCCCGACGCGGGGCTCGAACTCCCAGACCGCGAGATCGTGACCTGGCTGAAGTCGGATGCTTAACCGACTGCGCCACCCAGGCGCCCCAAGCTTCAATTTTTTTTTACAGAAATACAAAATGTGTGAGATTCAAATGTGCTTTTATTTCCTCATTGGATTCAATCATTCACTCACTCATTTTTTCAATGAGTTTATATTAAATTCCTGGACTGGGAAAGATTTATAGTTGGTTTATACTTGACTCAATCCTCAAGTTGTTCCATGGAATGAATAAGCTTGGAAGAGGAATGAATAAGCTTAGGAAGTTCAGAGGAACAGTACAGGAAATACATTCAGAGAGACCAGGGAAAGCACCCCACTTTGCTGCTGAACTATTTTGCCCTTTAGATGCCACCTTATCATCCAAGGCCCCAGTAAATATGTGCATCCTAGATTCCACAAAAAAAAAAAAAAAAAAAAAAAAAAAAAAAAAAAAAAAACACCAAACAAAATCAAACTAGAATCTAATGTTAAATTAAGATAGATCATTGAATAAGGTCGTGGACACACATAGCAATCAAAGAGGGACTTATGTGTTTTCCTGTTACTCCATGTTACATGTTGGCTGAAGTTTCCAGAATAAAAGCAATACATCAAGAGGAGAAGATTGTGTGTTTGAAAAGGGTTGCATCTTTTAGAAGAAGTGGTATTTGGATCATCTGTTGGATGCCTCAGATTCAATTAACTGTCTTGAAATTAACACTAAGGTCTGGCATGAACAGCCAAAGCACAAGACATGGCTGTTACCTGGTATTAACTCCTACTAGAACCTTAAGCTCTTTTCCTGGGAAACAGTAGCCCTCATAGATTTGGCCTTGTACTTATAAAGCCATCAATCAAGGGAGAACATCTTACTCCAGGCAATTAGTTTTGACAATGGAATAGTAAATAGACCCTAATTAATGATTTTTTTTTGTAATTATTCTTCCCTATGTGGACATTAGCTGGTGTTCAGGCATTAATTGTGACATCAACATGATTGCCTATCAGTAAAAAGACCATTTTGCAGCTTAATTATGTATTTCAGAGACTCATATATCTTGTGGATTTCAGGATCATTTTCACCAGACTTTATGTTTTCAAAAGGACTAAGAAGTCTGAAGAAAGTCTCATTCATTTTAATTTTTTATGCCATGTCCACCCAACTCGTCTTGCTTTATACCCTCCTGCAAACACACATACAAATACTAAAGAATCATACTATACAGTATACTAGCTACAGGTTTAAGTTTAAATTTCTTAAAATTAAATACAATTAGAAATTTAACATTTAGTCAAACTAGCCACAATATTAAATGCTCAATAAACATATGTAGCTAGTGGCTAGCTAATATATTGAATGTGCAGGTATATAGGATTTCCATCATCATAGAACATTCTACTGACCAGTACAGCATAGAGAAAAAGCTTCATGAAGGCGAAGTTTTGTCTGTATGTTCACTGATGTATTCCTACTGTCCAGAATATTTCTAGGCACAGATTTGGAGTTCAAGAACTATTTGTTGGTTGATTGAATGACTGCCTTCTTTCTCTTATTTTCTCCTCATTTGTTTTGGGATTACGTAGAGACACAAAGTTCGGGAATACCTGGAGGCACCTAAAGCAATCTCTGACAGAGATAAGAATGAGTAATGGAAGTACTTACTCATTTGAACTCTCCTTTCTATCTAAACTACCAGAGAGAGTGCACTAATTAGGTTTAATAAAATAAGTGCTTCCAGAAGAAGATGGTATGCATTATTTTACCAATTATGAGAGATTCATGAGAGTAAAAGGGCATGAAATATTGACTATAAAAAAGTCAGCAGCAGGGGCGCCTGGGTGGCTCAGTCGGTTGAGTGTCCAACGTTGTCTTAGGTCATGATCTCAGGGTTCATGAGTTCCAGTACCTCATGGGGCTCTGTGCTGACAAGCTCAGAGCCTGAAGCCTGCCTCAGATTCTGTGTCTCCCTCTCTCTCTGATCCTCCCCTGCTTGCTCTCTGTTTCTCTAAAATGAATAAATGTTAATTTTTTTTTAAAAAAAGTCAGTGGGGATTTTGTTCAATTATATCAGGTTACAATAATTTTTTGATGTTTGTTTTGGAAATATATTTGGCATACAACATAACATTGTGTAAATTTAAGGTGTACAGTATATTAATGTAAACACATATATGTAAGACGATCGTCATTGTAGTGATAATTAGGACCTCCAGTAAAATATATAATTATCAGAAAACAGTTATTTTATCACATCTAGATTGATATATTTCATATGCATCTAGTATATACTTATAACTTAATGAAGTGAAATGGAGTTGGGAGTGAATTGCAAATAATGAAAGATTTATAATATGATAAAATAAGTGAGTCATCCAAAGAAAACCAGTTCTTTTTTCCCAATTAGTGTTTGAGAGTGTGATTAACAATTTTTTTTAACGTTTTGTTTATTTTTGAGACACAGAGAGACAGAGCATGACAGGGGGAGGGTCAGAGAGAGAGGGAGACACAGAATCGGAAACAGACTCCAGGCTCTAAGCTGTCAGTACCAGAGCCCAACGTGGGGACCGCAAGATCATGACCTGAGCCAAAGTCGGACGCTTAACAGACTGAGCCACACAGGCACCCCAGCAATTTTTAAATACTGTCCTTCAAAGCAAAATGATTTAGAAATACTATGATCTCTATCAATCAGTCAATACTATCTTTCTACTTTAGAGAAGTTCAAGTCAGATGTTCTTTTTCTATACCACATAAAATTTGTGTAATATTGGCAGGTGATAGATTTACATACAAAATGATGTCTAAATGTTAATCAGACCAGATTCAAATGTCTATGACTCAAGAATGGGATTCTCAAAGTTGTGATTTATGGAAATACTTAGCTCTGACTTAATACCAGAGTACACAATAGCCCAAAGTTGAGAAGCAGTGGTTAATAGCTATCAGCACAAATGGTCTTGGCTTAGAAGAGGATTTCACTAGAAACATAATTTGTCTCTTAGTCCTCCGGTTGGGCAGCTTCCATTTCTCTGTTTAAGTGAATTCATCAAAGAGTTATTGAATGCCTCTTTGGCTCCAAAGCCTGTAGGTACTATGTACTGGAGTCCCAACATTGTACAAGTTGAATGTGATGATCATTGTCTTCAAGGAACTTGGAATCTATTGAAGAAGATAGGAAATTCAACATATTAAGATAATTGTACTACTATTTCTAAGGGAGATTAGTATGGTCTGACTGGATGAGTGGGATGGTTGATGTTGTGATTAAGGTAATGAGAGATTATTATAAGCTTATATAAAATATTTACCTATGTGTCTGAATTTGCTTAATGATGTCTAAGCACTAATTGTTTACATTAATTATCTGATTTATAATGGAGGCTAAGGTGCCATCTATTATTTCTTTTTTAAATATTTATTTACTTTTGAGAGACAGAGAGAGCAGGGGAGGGCCAGAGACAGACAGATACTCAGAATCCAAAGCAGGCTCCACGCTCTGTGCTGCCAGCACAGAGCTGGTCGTGGGGCTCGAACTCACAAGTCATGACATCATGACCCAAGCCAAAGTCGGACGCCCAACCGACTAAGCCACCAGGCGTCCTGAAGGTGCCATCTATTAAGTGACATTGAGAAATAAAAATCAGGTCTCAAATATATATGTTTAAATATTTTGAAAATATA
This sequence comes from Lynx canadensis, assembly GCF_007474595.2. Lineage (NCBI taxonomy): Eukaryota > Metazoa > Chordata > Mammalia > Carnivora > Felidae > Lynx > Lynx canadensis. Next base: position 124,885,754 of record NC_044311.2, read on the forward strand.
TTAAAAACATTTATCTAATCCCCAATATGGAGTTATATATCAATTAATAGAGTTATCAAGCAATCATATATTAGATGTTATAATGAAAAATTAACTTGAGTTCCATGGGTATACTAATTTTTAATATTTAAGAAAAATTCATACAGACTGAGAATTCTTGCCTCAAACAGAAAAGATTAGAAGTTAAACTTATTTTTATTACTTATTAACTTAATGTAAAGTTTCTTATGCTACAATTGACTCGAGTTAATCTTCAATTTTTATAGTATCTGGTCAATGTAGCATAACTGGAAAATTCACTTATACTCTAAGAATGTCCCAGTGGACTTTGAGGTGAGCAGAAACCTGGAAAGTTCACATTGCATTCCACAACATCGCCTCTTAAAGCTCTCCCCAATAAATAAACCCAAAATTTAACTTTAGGAGCATACTAATGTTCTAACACATTAGGGATGAGCAACCCACTCTGCTTAAATTAAGAACTGACCTACACCCTCTCCCAAGGTTGAGGCTAACTATTGGGGATGAGTGATTCCACTGTTAAACCTTTGCAGACCTAATTATATCTTAATTCTAGCCAACACCGGTGCTTAGAGTTTCTAGAGAAGCCATCCCCCATCCCCACCCAGAAATAAGCTAGCTGGACTAGAAAAGTTTTACAATCATAGGAGTTGATACTTCCTGACAAAAGGAGAAAAAAACTATTTGAAAACAACTTTGTGAATAAGTCTAGAAGAAATTTGACTTTTATCTGAATTATGTTAATAATTGTATGAGATACTTCAGTAGACAAATAAAGCATATTCTTCAGTTTTTCCCCCCTAGATACTTAAGGAATTCCAGAAAAGTTTATTTTCTTTAATTAAATCATCAAATAACATATAGAATAAGTTTTTGGCCTCTATTATCTTAACTAATTCAAAATATCTGTGACTTGGGCAACTCGACATATAAGAAGGGACAAAATATCCTGAGTTTTGTATCACTAGTAGACATTTGATTTGTAGTTTTAAAATTTTCCCTTGTATCCCTTTACTTATTTGAATTCACGCCCCACTTTACATATGAGTTTTCTGAAAATTCTAGTTCCTATGAATCAAATATTTTAGGAAAAAGTGGTATCTGTTTATGTTGCCTCACACAGACCTCACTTTCTCCAGGCGGTTTCATGAAAACTGCTCGTGAGTACTGTGAAAAGTTTCTGAGGTCATTTACTCTAAACCCTGGTATCGTTACAATACAGTCATACCTCAGAGATAATGTGGGTTCATTTCCTGACCATGGCAACAAAGCAAATATCACAATAAAGCAAGTCAAACAAATTCCTTGGTTTTCTGGTGCATATGAAAGTTATGTTTACACTATACTGCAATCTATAATGTGTGTAATAACATTATGTCTCAAAAAACAATGCACGTATCTTAATTAAAAAGTACTTGTTTTCAAAAAATGCTAATTGCCATGTGAGTTTTTCATGAGTCATAATCACTGGTCACAGAGCAGCATAGCAAACACAGTGAAAAAAATTAAAATATTGGGAGAAGTACCAAAATGTGACAGACATCAAGTGCAGCGGACGTGGTTCATGGAAAAGTGGCACCAATAGACTCGCTCCACACAGAGTGCCACACACCTTCAACTCATAAAAAATGCAGTAACTGCCAAGTGCAATAAAGTGAAGAACAATAAAATGAGGTATGTCTAAATGTAGTATTAGATCACCTAAATCAAGTGGCTTTCAGATCACAGGATGCATTTTAGGTTGGTGATTGAAGGTAGAAAATTGAAATATTAGGTGGTTGGGGATGCAGGTGGTATCATTTAAATTCCCTTTCTTTCTCCAATTTCACTTGTTCTAAAGAGTACCAAATGCCCTCCTAGAACCAAGTCTCATTTCCTCAATAATTATTGGTCTTTGTAATTAAATATTTACAGATTTTTGAGTTCCTCTTCCATAGAACTTCAATATACATTCAGTATGGTGTTTAATTTCTGTCAGTTGCCGACTACCCAATACATCGTAAGCTTTTAATGAAATTTGCTTCAGCTCACTTCAAATCAGTTCAGCAAATCACATAACTGGGTAACAGGTATTAAAACATATGCTATACCCTCATAACTCCAGCTATTATAGAAGCTCAGAAAATAGTCACTGAATACGTGAATTTAACTGAGGTCATTAATTTAGCAAATATTTTTACATAATAAATGTTTGCATTAGCTAACATTAATACCATGGTGTTTAATTGTTGGAGTTTTTAGTGTAGCCACAACAGTAAATTAAATTGACCAAATGGCTGCACGCTCAAGGTCATAGTATCTTCTCTTTCCCTATCTAAATTGGCACCTCTTATTCTCTTACGGGATTAGATAGAATAGAAATGGTTTCCAAAAGAGCTATAAAAGTTTGAATTTCTCCTCTCCTCAAAATTTCCAAGCATACATGAATGGATGTGTATGGCCTTTTTTTCTCGTTGTGGCAGGCAGACCTCATTCTCAGTGTGATTATCTTTCCCTTTAAAGCAGTTAAGCCAAAGTAGAGAGAGAGGGAGAAATTAGGATGTGTTTAGGGAGAGAGCAGTTCTGCCCTCATAAGCAAGACTCTGCAGTAATTTTGCTGTTGTGGTTTTGAAAGGATGCTTACTCATGGTGCAGTCAAACGAATGCCTAAAATTTGATCAACCCAAATCTTAGACTGTCTATCAAGGCCCTCATTGCTGATCCTATTTATTTCAGTGGAGACTCAGCCTCCACAATCACATTTCAATTTAGTTGGGGCTTGGAACATGCTGAATTGTTATCATTAAGACACCTTTTCTTTCCTAGCCCAGAGAAAACAACCAAGGCACCCTTTCAAGCCTACGTCTCATAACTCAGCTTCTGAACTTTCATTGCAGGATTAGGGCAGTGAGAGACTTACTCCTCAACCTCCTCCCTCACAGGTCAGACAAGAACATTCACAACCGGATCATGGAGTGTCTTCTTTTTTACCTGCACCTGCCATCGGGATCCTTATCTTTCCTTATGCAGTAAACCACGTCTGCTAACATTTTGTCCTTATTGAAGAATTGTCAAGAACTATGAAAACTCTGAGATTTTAGCCTACTAACAGGCTAATAAGTTGGTCTGTTCCAATTTCATCAGTGCTGAGAGAAGACAGTTTTTAGGTCAGGGATAAAGGAATTTATATCTCAAGTCAGGGCAAGCAACATGTGTGTTAGCACATTTCTGTCATATTCTCTGGCCTCCAAATCCTCTAACAGTGATGCAAAGGGCTTACATACTTGTAACACATGGTATGTGTTATTGGTAGCATAAGACTGTGGTGCTTCAGGAGCCCTGTGATTTGGAAAAGCAAATATTTTATCATGGCTTAAACATGCTCCTTCTTTTCTCTAAAGGAGACACTATCTCTGTCTCCTAAGATTGTTCACTATAGAAACATCATTGAAAATATAGTTTGTGGGGCACATGGGTGGCTTAGTCAGTTAAGCATCCAGCTTTGGCTCAAGTCATGATCTCACAGTTCATAGGTTTGAGCCCCATATCAGGCTCTGTGCTGACAGCTCAGAGCCTGGAGCCTGCTTCGGATTCTGTGTCTCCCTCTCTCTGCCCCTCCGCTGCTCGCACTATGTCTGTTTCTCTCAAAAATAGTTGAACATTAAAAAAAATAAAATAAAATATAGTTTGAGACAAATGGCAGAGGTAGGACTCAATTTTTTTAAATCTCTTGAAATTTGTGTTATATAAATATATTATGTACTTAAAACATAAATAAAATAAAAGTTGAAAATCCCATGTGAAATTAATAATAGCTTAAAATAATTACTGATATTAGTATTTAACATTTTTCTATAAGAGTTTATATTCCAGAAAATGTGTTCCCTAATTGAACAGAATGATGTCCTTGAATTGACATTCCAAAAAGATGTATTTACTTTCCTGCTTCTGTTATATCCTGATACCTCAGCAAAGAACCTACTGTATTCTAAGAATACTGTGGTAAGAATATACTTGCATAATTAATGAGATTTTAAGATAAAGCTACCTGTAAATATTTTGCCTACTTTTCTATATATTTATGCCCTAATTGTGTAGTAAATTACATTTGTTTTTATGATTTAATGTAGATTTAAACATCTTATATTACTGTTTTAGTTGTCTCTGTAAGTCCTAAAAAATTTTCCTTACTGATATTGTTATAGGAGGTGATTCATTCTCGTGGGCCCTAACATAGAATGGAAGTAATATTTTAGCATGCAGAATTGGGCCAGTAAAGAAAATACATCTTTTACAGAATACTTCATTAGTCAAACTTGGTCCCGTCTAGGCTTTTTGCTCATTATACTGTATTTTCTCATATCTGTTATTTAGGAATCAATGAAAATTTTGCCTCAGGTACAGAGAAAGAAATTAATGCACATAAGGAAAAGTCTTATTGTTAGAATATGAAATATTTACAATGGCACCTAAAAGTTATGTGACTTCCTATCACATAGTATCTATACACCTACCTCAATGCCAATATGTATTAGAATGATGAAAGTTGTATGAATCAGAGTATAATTGGATAATCTGTCTTTTTGTCCCTACTCTAGTATGTTAAAAGAGGAACCTCTTCCTAATGCTTTAATAATTCTCTGTCAGAACCTAAGACAATGCTTAACTAGATAATTTGTCAAATAATCATACCTGTGGCACAGTCACTACCAATATTAAGGTAAATAGTTACATATGCGGTTAACCTAATAGGCTATAGGACTGAAAATCAGATATAGCAAGATTCTATGTAAAATCTTATATTAAACTGTTAAGAAACAGTGAAAATGGAATTATTGAAATAGCAATTGGGTTTCTATATTCTTACATAATTTCCATAATGAAATTATTTTGAGGAAAAAATAAAGAATTTATAGAAAATATATTTTTGTTTTTTAATTATCCTACTTATACCAAACATTTTTTTCTTTGTTAATAACCTATATGTTTATTCAATAGTATAAAATAATTTCTTTTAAGGATATTTTCTCAGTGTTTTACCTAGAATTGTGATGTTTAATGTAATTATGAAGAATGCTAAACAAATGATATTGCTTGAAGAAAATAAAATTACCCCCAAATTAATTTTGAGCTAAATATTACTTTTTTAAGGTTTATTTATTTATTTTGAAAGAGACAGAGATAGTATGAGTGTGGGAAAGGCAGAGGGAGAGGGAGGGAGAGAAAATCTTAAGCAGGCTCCACACTGCCAGTGCCAAGCCTGACACAGGGCTTGAACTCCTGAAACTGTGAGATCATGACCTGAGTTAAAAGCAAGAGTCAGACACTTAACCACCTGAGCCACTCAGCCTCCCCTAAATATTACTTTTAATAGTAAACAATTAGCACATGTTATGCCCTTTTGGATTAGATGAATTTTATAATAAAAAATTTGAAACATGAAAGAAAAAGAAAATATAATTTATCAATGTCTACTTTTTTCACAAATAAACCATTTCAGTGGAATATTATGTATTTATGTTTTAAAACAATCTCTAGGGGCGCCTGGGTGGCTTAGTCGGTTGAGCGTCCGACATCAGCTCAGGTCACGATCTCGCGGTCTGTGAGTTCGAGCCCCGCGTCAGGCTCTGGGCTGACAGCTCAGAGCCTGGAGCCTGCTTCTGATTCTGTGTCTCCGTCTCTCTCTGCCCCTCCCCCGTTCATGCTCTGTCTCTCTCTGTCTCAAAAATAAATAAATGTTAAAAATTAAAAAAAAAAAAAACAACAACAACAACAACAAAAAAACAATCGCTAAGGGGCACCTGGGTGGCTCAGTCAGTTGAGCGTCCGACTTCAGCTCAGGTCATGATCTCCAGGTTTGTGGGTTCGGGCCCGCATCGGGCTCTGTGCTGACAGCTCAGAGCCTGCAGCCTGCTTTGAATTCTGTCTCCCTCTCTCTCTGCCCCTCCCCTGCTCATACTCTGCCTCTCTCTGTCTCTAAAAAAATAAATAAATTTTAAAAAAATAAAAAAAAACAATCTCTAAAAGAAATTATATTTTAAAACTGCAATTCTGATTTTATCAAGATAAAATATGTATCATCCTTAAAATGACATAAATGTGCTATGTCTGTGTATCATTCAGGATGATTCCTCCTAGACATCTGGTTTAGGGCGAAGAGATGTGGGATGTGATGGCTCCCTTGAGTGAAAAAATGCAGGGGAAATATTTAAGCAAGAAAATTGCTTCAAGCAAGGCTAGATTCTAGGGCTCTCACAATGTCTTGAAAATCCATTTTCTTTCCCTCATCTTTTCTCATCTAATCTTGTTCTCTCCCAGGTCTTTTCTCTGCATACTTCTTCAACTGTCATTGTACTGTAAAGGGGGCAAGTTTTGCCACATGAAGATATACTTCTCTGGCATATTTATAATTTAGGCTGATTATATATAAGAAACTGGAGACACAAATGAGCTCTGAAAATCTAGTAAAAGTTACCCTTTTGGAGGAGATATTTACATGTATAAGGGAAATCTGCATTGGTAAGCTTGTCTCCTCCAGCTGTACCAGGAAGCTGGGAAGGACTTTAAATCTTTAAGAATTTATCAATGGAAAAGGTTTGAAATTAAATCTACATAAAAACCTTACTCTTATTTCCTGTGCTTTTTCTGGTAACCTGTCGTAACTGATTCCTCGCCTCCCACATCTTCTTCATCTTCTTTCCCCCCGTATGTTCTTTTGTCTTTACTTGAAGATGATACTTCAGGTGATAACTTAAGCCATTTTGGGGAGTTAATCAGATTTCCTGGGTCTCTCCCATGTTATATGGGAGATATACATGTTATTAAACTTTTGTATGATTTTCTTCTGTTAATCTGTTTCATGTTAATTTGGATCTTAGACCACCTAGAAGAATGTTGATGGATAGAGAAAAATGTTTCCTACCCAACAGTATCAGCCAAGCTTTTTTCACATTTTATCCCTTATAGCTTCAGGCGTAAATTCACAGAACTACCAAGCACAGTAGATAAATCATTTTCTCTAGGTTACCCAGCTAAAATTCTAGGAATATGTCTGATTGGACTAACTTGAATTCTGTGACCTTCACCGACCTATAGTCAAAAGAGTTTAGCACCTTGGTTGCAAAAGGCAGAGTCCACTGCTGCTTTCCTCTCTTAAGGCAGTGGGGGTGGGGGGTGGGGGGGTGACAACAGTGCCATTTAGTGCCACAGTGAGTGGAGAGTTAGGAATATATAATTCCCTGAGGAAAATATAAGTTTATCCATAAGGTGAAAAGGAAATGGGTACTTGACTTACAAAACCTCAAATGTTGACTCTAATTTATTTCTAAAATAGGAAGATTAATGTGTAAGAAATTGGAGAGGGCCATCATTGATGGGGGAAATTAGATAAGAAAATAATTATATAGCAATTCCTGTGGTACATTTAGGTGACAACGAGTATCAAATCAAACTGGATCTGAGAATATTTTTGCTGAGAACAAGGATCAGGGTGGCAGAAAATTAGATCAAATCTTGATAAGGAAGGCATGGAAAGCTTTATCTCATCATCACAGAGAAACTTTGAACATTTTGTGTATAAAAGTAAAAGATTAAAACTATTATTAATTGTTCAAGGGAAGGCAAGGCTTTCTACCTTCCTACCTTACACAGCTGAGTCTATGAAATAAACTGACAGCAGGCATATTAACGAGAAAAAGTCTATGAATTTATTTATTTTTAATATTACTAGAGGAAGGGGAGGGGCAATGTAGGCAACTTAGGGGAGTGTAAGTTATTTTTAGGAAACATGAATGGGCCCTTAGAAAAATAGATGGGCAGAATGATAGTTTGTGACAATTTGGGAGTGATGTTGACTTCTCTCTACCATAAAAAGAGTCAAACTTCCCTTGGTTGATGAAACTCCTTGGGAAGGGACTTATTACAATTGAGTTTTGTTTTTGTCGTTTTTGTTTTTGTTTTGCAGGATCCTTCTTTAAGCAGATAAGGGGCGTTTAGACAAAGTTTGTCCCTGCATTTGTTGTTTTTAAGCACCTTCAGATCAAAATGATCAGTATATCAAAGCATCATATTTTGATGTAGCATGTCCTCAATTTCTTCAATTGACAGTAAAAAATTTTATAAAGTATACAAGAAGACATCTCTGGTTTTATTAAACAGATATATAAATGTCAACGTGATGCCAGGGTGGGTAAAACAGCTAAGTGTTTGACTTACCCATACATGAGAAATTGATAACTATAGGTGTCTTTATTTCTGGTGTTACTCTATGTAATACATTGTGATAGTCTCAAGGCACTGTAACTAATATATTGACTGACTCTTCTCCTCCCACTATAATTTTCTTTAGGAGAAGATACCTTTCTTAGTTTAGAAATAAGATGGAGTTTCAAAAACAGGGTTATGCAAATATTTTAAGATTATTCATCTTCAGGACTACAAACAGTGAAATCATTTAGGTTGACAAATGGCTATAATTTTCGTAGTGTCTGAACTATGAAGTAAGTGGAAGATAGTAGCATTGTATCTGTCTACAAATCTTTGGGGGAAAAAGAGCCCAAGTGACATGTTGTAAAATATTTTTTTTAATTATTAAAGCTGTGAGGATGCTAAATAGGTAGCGCTATGAAGATTATATATATATAGTCTATATATACATATATGTATATATACACATATATATAGACTATATATACATATATATACATATATGTATATAATTTGCTTTATATTGGATACACACTCACCACATACACACAAATCTAATGGCATTAGGAGTTCTAAAGATGAGCTTATGAGCTGAGTGTTTAGGATGATAATTAATGGAGAAAACTTTCATTGGATCAGTTATATCAGAATATAGTGCCACAGACCATGCCCATACCTTTGTACATGTTCTGATATTGTAGGTACCTAAATATAATGTAACTTTTGAGCTACAAATAAAATATGTTAGCAACGAAAAGTACAATTGTCTTTCATACATTCCTGAGTATGGTCTGGATCAGAGAAACATTTCTAACTAATTACCGTATCGCAAATAATAAGTGTTTCATCCCTTCTTGCCCCAGAACTTACCTCTAATGACATGATGAATGTCAGCTGGAAAAATCTTCTACACAAGTGGCCAGATACTTAATTGGTAAAAGACAAAAACAGGTGTGTATGTATACATATATATATATGCATATAAATATATATATGCAAACATATATCTATATACATATATACACATAGTATGAATATACATGTGTGTGTGTGTGTGTGTATGTGTATTTTCCCAAAAATATAGATTCCTGAAAGAAGGGAAAAACACCTTTGTTCCTTTGATGAAAAGGTGTTTTGATCTCACACTAACTTTTGGAAAGTAAATTCATTTTTCCAAGGACTAAATGCCTGCTGTCTCTGGCTTTTATGATTTAGAGATGTCTCTCAGGTCTCTACTTCATTCTTTGGAAATATAAAGATCTAGGAAGATAGCATTCCAATCTCCTGGCACTTGAGGGAGCTTAATGTAAGAACCTAGTCAGGTCTACAATCACTTGACGCTCTTGGGGAGATAAAAGAATACTTATTATCCTTTCAGATAAGAGCAAGTGACCATATAAATGGCAGCTTTTCACACAGAGAAGATGAGTTTTAGGCAAACAAAAAATAAAACCAAAATGTGATATTGGTTTGCTTTGTACTTTTCCTTGCCCTCTACTAATTGTTTGTGACTTAATCTGAAATATATATATGACTTAGGGCAGTGAATGTGTTTGTCTGTTTTATTTGCTTTCAGAAAAAAGGCTAACAGTTTTTCTTATATTTTCTGGGTAATTGATATTAAAATGAGTTTGATGGTCGTTATCTACTGACTTCCTTGCCTTATACTCAACCTCTGGACATTTAATTCAAGAACTAAAAAAAAATAAATAAAAATATACAGGAAGAAAAAAAGGGGAGACTTGGTAATAAGTTAAACAATATATTATAATATCAGAAAGTAGTACATTAGGTTTTATTGAAAGTATGGAAGGAAGGAAGTATGTCAATAAATTTATTATAGTAATATTTGTAATCAAATTAGAAATAACATTAAATAGTATTTCAAGGATAATTTTTTTTCACAACCATTGAGTTTCTGGTAGCACTTTCCCAGCTCTCCCATGAAACAATTTGAAATACAACCTTGAGCTAAGATTTTGGCCTCTACTGCTCTAATGCCATTCTTCACTAAAAGAACCAGGACTCTTAGTAGAATAACTGATTCCGTATTTGAGATAGGAAAACTCAAGGTGAGCCTTGCTGGGAGGAAAATATTTTTTCATGGGTACTGAAGATTGTATTTAGTAGGATCAGATAGAAATTTCAACTTATAGGAAAGAAAACTAGAGACCAAGAGGGACAAATTGAACATTAAAACAAAACTGAACTCTTGTTTTTGAGTTAGGTATAGTTGGTCTTGGCAGGGCATTGCTTTCTCCGACAACTACTAGAGAAGCCTGGATAAGTTCCAAAAATTGTATTTTTAAAGCCAAGAGCAGTGGAAAGACTAAAGTGAATGAAAGCTCCAGAGAAGGGAGAAATGTTCATATGTGAACTGACAATTGGCAGCTATTATTTTTCCGTGTAAGCATTTGCTGGTGCTAGGCATGGATTGTAGACAAGAGCATGGGCCAAGCCAAGAGCCCCTCCTGGATCAAGAGCCAAATCACCAAATATTTTAATGGTGGTATGAGTTGCTGAAATGACATATTTGGAGATTTAAGGGCCTTGAATATATAGTTCCTTACATCAGAAATTTTCTGAGTCTAAAAGGACAAGCAAAATTAGGAACAAAAGGCCCACCCACCTGCGTAAGGAGTTTGATAGCAAGAGAGGAAGATAGCATTAAAGGTAAGGGTGTGTGACATTAGGGATTTAGGGTTAGTTTTTGCTGGTACACACTAATATGGAGCTACTTAGAGACTGAGAACCTGGGAATAGTCCTGGTCAAAAAACACAGCTGAGGAATAGAGAACCAGTAGGATCTTTGGCCTTCATATGTCGCTGAAGTGGGATATGAGAGACCTTAAACACATACCCATTTTATACCTCAAGACCTTTCCCAGGTTTTGAAACTGTGTGAGGTGAAATGTTAAGGAGCTGATCTAAAAACCTCTGAAGAGAAAAATTCAGTATCCTGCATTCTTGCAGTAATGAGGAGATAAAGATCTGTAAGCCTAAGAAGAGGGGCACCTGGGTGGCTCAGTCAGTTAGGCGTCCATCCAACTCTTGATTTCAGCTCAGGTCATGATCTCATGATTCATGAGATCGAGACCCATGTTGGGCTCTGTGCTGTCAGCTTGGGATTCTCTCTCTCCCCCTCTCTCTACCTCCCCCGTCTCAAAACAAATAAATAAATTAAAAAAAAAAAAAAGCCTAAGAAGAAAGGTAATGCTTTAGGAACAGAGGTGCACCAGAAGTTGATAGAGTCTTACCATTATAGTGCCCTGCCCTAACTCACAGCTAAATTTAAAGGGCATGACATAATGATAAAGAATTCAATTTGAAAGGAAGATATAAGAATGCTATATCTGTATGTTGTATGACTATTATGTCATCTAGAAAGATGTAGAAAATCATAAAAGTATGAAACAGTACTTAGGGGAGTATTCTAGGGCTTAAAATATTTGAGCAGAATGAGCATTCAGTTAAAGTTAAATGTCATATATTTTTCTAATGCCTCACAGTATTCTGAATTATCGGCTAGTTTTTGTCTTGGCATCCAGAACAACAATAACAACAACAACAGCAACAACAACATAAATGGTGGTGGTAATCTAAAAAAAAAGTCCATTTAGAAAATGATAGTGAGAAAATAAGAACATAGGTGAAAATGTCTTTTGTAAAACACATTTAAGCACAGCTACGCAAGTGGCTTGGAAAGTCTAGAAGTGAACATTTATTGATACCACAGAGGACTATTAATAAGTTCAACAGTAGAGGGGAAGAGTTACAGAGTTTGAAGAGGGAAAACTGGGCATTTTTGCTGCGTTCCTATGGGATATACACTTGATGGTGGTGTTTATTTGGAACGGAACCATGAACAGGGGAACACAGTGGTGTCACTGAGAGGTCAGGTTTGGGAGCAAAATGTGGGGGAGGGGTTAAGGACTAGAAGCCTGAAATATACACAAGCTTATAATCAAGAAAGGAAACGGAGTGAGAAGTAAGGAGAGGTAGTCAAGGTTTTGGATTTTAGGGAAACAAAAAATGAAGCACATTTTCATCAAACCTTCATAAGCAGTTACTTCAGGTAAAGGTAAGGAACTAGTTCATAACATGGCGATTGGTAAGTGTGGCAGCCAGGAAAGGGATTGCTCTCAGGTGACTGTTCACTGAGGAAAGAGAAATGCCTAGATATTCTGAGGATTATTGCACACAGGATTTGAGTTGCCATTAAGATCTGAAGTGTCATTATGATCATTATGGCCCTCCTCTAATGGGGTTATGTGGAGGATGGGTGACAAATGTCTTCTTCATCAATGTCCAACAGTAGCTAAAGTCCAGTGGTTCCAGTGGTTCTGTGGACCAGTCTGGTAAATGTTTACCAGTTAGTGAATATATAATTGGGGTTGAGATATCATCACACATGTATACGCATATGAGCATATATTATGAATATGTCTAGTATACATATATATACATATATACATATATACATATATATATATATATAATTCTTATTTTACAGAAAAAGAACAAGGCACAAAGAAGCTACCTAATTTTACACAGCTAGTAAGTGACAGAGCTGAGGATTGACTCCAAGCTTGTCAGGCTCAGATGTCTGAGTAGTCAACCCTTGCGAGGCTACCTACTCTGAGAGTATAATAGAGTATCTACTTTTGGGTTCACCAAATTGTGGAGTAAGCATTGAACTTAAACCAGAAACACCCATTTCATCTCAATTCTAACATGTATTATATAGTAAAATAAATAAATAATATAACAAAGCAAGTCATTCTGCTTTATAAAATTGTAGCGATTTTTTTCATCATTCAACATATAGTCTGATTTGGGCAAGTTTATTGTGCTGCTGATTTTGAGTGCCAATGGCCTCTTGAAGAAAATTGGCTTTTGCAAAATAGTAAGTTTTAAAGCAGTCACATTGCAAACCCCTCCAGCAGAAAGGAGTAAAAATGCTATTACATTTCTTTTGTAATTTCTCTTTGGATCTGTTCTTCTGGAAAAGATGAAATTGAGCCAAATAGTTTTCACTACATTGGAGGTCACAGAAAAGAATCCTTTTCTTATGGGAAATGCTCCACGGAGACAGCGCCCAATGGCATCCAATTAAATTGCTGGAAAGGTTGAGCTGAGTCTGCACGACCACCCCTGTATTGCCACATTGCACCCCAGATGAAGGGAAACAATTTTATGACTCTTCCAACATTATGCTGAGAAGTGAAATAAGTGATCAGTTTGCCTCATACATTTTGTTTCTCTAAGGTGAAACGTTCTCTAAGAAGAAGAATCCCAGATAAAAAAAAGAACTCTGAATAGTATCAGCCCTAATAAACATCCAGGTTGGTAGGGGATACAGAACCATAAACAAAGACATTAAAGTAATGTATAAAAAGTGCTTTAATAAGGTTGTGTGCAAGTATCAGAAGCAGTACTGTGGAGAGAATGGTAAACAACCTCTCTTTATATTTTTCCCCTTACCTCCAGACTTTTGCAACTCCATCAATACAAAGACAAAACACATATCAATAATGAAAATTTAAATGGAAAGTTTATTAGCAGCTTCAAAAAATGTGTACAAAATAACTGGTAATATCTAAATTTGAATTTAGCTTGGTCATTACACTTTGTTTCTTCTCTCAAACATCATCTCAAGGATCAGTTTTTAAAATGTTTAGTTGTGCAATAGATATGTTCCAACTTATACATTATTATGTAACAGTTTTTCATACATTTTTTAGGAATAGATTTTTGATTCACAATGTAAAATAATTTCTCAGGATTGTTGCTTAGTAATTGCATTACTTCCTGAATGAAAGGCTTGGAACCTTTAGGGTTTCTTCATAAACTACTAAATGGTCAAATGACTAAGTAGCATCTTCTGTGGCTGAAGTAGCTAAGATGGCTAGGAAGCCATTTGTAATGTGATCCTGTGTTTTTATTATGCCTTGTCTGAAGCATAAACATACCTATGGCAGTGAAAAGACTGAACAAGAGGATGTAATGGACATCTTTTTTCATTTGCTTATCATCATGTCTTTGGGGATAATAAAATAGGAAATAAGCACACACTTTTCCTTTGAGTGAACTGCTTCTTCCTCACCTTAACTTTGTTTCTTTTTTTTTAATGTTTTTATTTATTTTTGAGAGAGAGAGAGAGTACACACAAGTCGAGGAGAGGCAGAGAAAAGGAAACAGAGGATCTGAAGCAGTCTCTGGGCTGGCAGCAGAGAGCCTGATGTGGGGCTCAAATCCACAAACTGTGAGATCATGACTTGAGCTGAAGTCGAAGTCGGACACTTAACTGAGCACCCAGGTGACACTTAACTTTATGTTAACCCTGACTAGGAAACCCTGACCAGGGGCACCTGGGTGGCTCAGTCAGTTGAATGCCAAACTCTTGATTTTGGCTCAGGTAACGATCCCAGGGGCATGGGATTAAGCCCCACATCAGCTCTGTGCTGAGTGTGGAGCCTGCTTGGGATGCACTCTCTCTCTCTCTCTCTCTCAATATCTCTTCCTCTTCCCCCCTCTAAAAAATACATACATACATACATATATACATAAAATGTTTAAAGAAAGAAAGGAAGGAAGGAAGGAAGGAAGGAAGGAAGGAAGGAAGGAAGGAAGGAAGGAAACTGACTAAATTGGCCCAGTGTAGTGCTGCCATTTTTCTAGCTGTCTTAAGTGCCTTTTTTGTGTCATACTGTTCTGTATTAAGCCCTTCATTGAACCTTTACTTAACTAAATACATTTTTTTTCTTGATGGTTCTCTGATTCCCCCAATGTAATTTAAAATCATACACACACAGAGAAAGAGAAAAAGGAAGACATACAGATAGACAGACAGACTTTGTATTGTCCATTCCTTTATACCTAGACTGAGAACGTGACCTGGAACATAATAAGTTTTTATATAATATTTACTGAATTAATGGACTGACACATGAAAAAGAATGTGACACAAGATACAATCAAATTCCTTCACCTGGAGTTTTCCAAGTATAGTTAGTTGGTAGGGAAATTCCCTTTTTTCTCAGGTCCTAAAGTCCTGAGAACGTGGTCTCAGAGCCATCAGCTTTCATGTCTCCACGGAAAAGGCTCAGTGAATAAGGGGGCTCCAAATAAGAAGCACAGATGAGATGGGAAAAGGTAATAAGAGTAATTCTTGGATTAAACATAGTTTTATATGACATCCCTAGAGGAAGCCCGGCTTCTGTAGATTTTCCTTCAACTCAGTGTTACCCCAATATTCTTTCAATAAAGAAGTGCCTTTTAGCAAAACCTAGATTTGAAAATCCAATTTTCATGCCAAACAATCCTGATTAATCAGGAGAGAAGATTTTGGAAAGTGGTTGGATTCATTGAGTCACTGTAGATAGAAGTAAAAACTACGCAAGTTATACTCATAATATTTTCTACTTAGGCAGCACTTTAGAGTATAAATAACACTTTCACATAGAGTTGATAATTAGATAATCTGAGATTCATAACATTTCTGTGAGGAACTCAATGTATCAATGGACTCATTTTCCAGATGAAAGTGGTGATACTCAAGTAACACTTAATAATATTGTAATGATAATAAGAGCTAACATTTATTGGATACTTAGGATATATGCCAAAACTTGTACTAAGCATGTGTATCAATTACCTCTTTAATCCTTATGAAAACCCTGGAGATAAGTTCTATCATAACCTCCATTTAAGAATCAAGAAAGCTATGACATAGAAGGGTTAAGTCCTTTCCAGAAGCACACAACTAGCAGTTAGATGACCAGCCAAATTCAGCTAGTCACTGAGCTAGCCAGGACCCGAACTTATCTACTGTAAAAACAATAATTGAACAATATCTGCTATAGTTACTGTAAGTATTATAAATTATTCATATGTGTTTTATGGGTAACTTTTTTGCAAAAGTGATTTTATGTAACATAACTGATTTCTATCTCAAGTGGATTACTTCTGTATCTAAATCTCTTTTCCTAATTTCATTTCTGATTTGATGAACTACCTGAACACTGAGTAATTCGCCTAGACTGGAGTATAGATTATATGAGAAGGGAGGTGTGAGATAAGACCAGGGAGGGTAGCTACAAATAAGCAAAAAGGGGTCAGTGAAGGGCCCTTTGTGAAGGGCCTTAACTATCAGGCCAAGGGTTGTGGCCATTATCACCAAGTGAAGGGTCCAGCAGGAACTATGCACTTGCTTATATTTCACAAGACATGGTTCTAAAATAAATGTCTTTAAACTCTCTTGGACTTTGTAACTTGCCTTCTATGTTAATTTAATTTTCCATCATCCAATTTTAAGCTACTACTCCGATCATGTTGTTTTCACAAAACATCTGTGTCTCTACATGGCCTACAGAATAAAGTCCAGATACCTTTCCCTGAAATTCACTGACCTGGAACTAAAATTTCAGAGGCACTTGCCCTATATTGCTGAGATTTCACATTTGGAGGAATAGCTTCCCTCAGGCTTCATTCAATATAACCTGAATTTTTTTAATCTTGGGTATTTCCTATACCTTCTGTGGTCTCTGTTGACATTCCTTTATGGGAACATTTTCTTCATCTTACAGTGTCCATGGCAAATTTCATTTTCTCTCTTATACTTGTTTTCATCTTTCAGTGGAAATTAAATTCTCTAATACATCTTTTCTTATTTGATGTCTCAACAAACTTTAATCTTGTGAAAGAATTGTGCTCTGTAGAAATTAGTTTGTAAAATGTTGGGTTAAGCAAACTCTAATCAATGTTTCTTCTGACAAACCTTCCAGAGGCTTTTATATGATAATATGGATGCATCTAGGAATGTACCATCCAGTATTTTCCAAATTGTTTACCTACAGAACTTTGTGTGCATGTGTGTGTGTGTGTGTGTGTGTGTGTGTGAGTGTGAGTGTGTGTGCCCCTCTTAACATTTTCTAGCATTGCTAGGATACTATTTGGAAGGAATAGCAATATTTGGCATTACATTGTTACATTTATTGTTTGTAATTGTGTCATAATTATTCATGAACTTATATTCCTTCCTTTACTTGATTGCCAATTCTTGAGGGCAAAATGTTTATCCTGCTTACACAGTTGATCCTTGAACAACACAGATTTGAATTGCGTAGGTCTACTTATATGCAGATTTTTTTGAAAAAATATAATACAGTGCTGTCAATATATTTTCTCTTTCTTATGATTCTCTTAGTAATATTTTCTTTCCCCCCACTTACTTAATTGTAAGAACACAGTGTATAACACATATAACATACAAAATATGTGTTAATCAGCTGTTCATGTTATCAGTAAGTCTACTAGTCAATAGGCTTATTAGTGGTTAAGTTTGGGGGAGTCATAAGTTATAAGTGTATTTTCAACCACAATGGGGGTGGGCAATCCTAACCCTGTGTTGTTGAAAGGTCAACCTTACTTATTTACCTTTAAGAACTTGGCAAAGTTTTATAGCATATGGTAGTTGTATGTTAAATGATAGGTGAATTTAATGGAATTTTTACCATATATTTATGTTTTTCAATAACACTATTCTTTATTGATGTATATTTTGAGATAAACACTTTTTATACATGTATCATAGATCATAAATATTTCTTCTATATAAAAAAAGTTCTCATTTGATATTATACCAGAGAGGAATTGAATAATACCCTAAGCCCACCATTTTTACATAAAAATTTTAAATAACTAATAAAATATTTGGCTTCTACCCTAGAATTATTTAATAATTTAAAAACAGGAGATATTCAGGGTGCCTCGGTGGCTCATTCAGTCAAGTGTCTGACTCTTGATCTCAGCTCAGGTCATGA
Organism: Lynx canadensis; assembly: GCF_007474595.2. Classification (NCBI taxonomy): domain Eukaryota; kingdom Metazoa; phylum Chordata; class Mammalia; order Carnivora; family Felidae; genus Lynx; species Lynx canadensis. The sequence goes on from NC_044311.2 coordinate 124,903,783, forward strand.
TCTCATGATTCATAAGATTGAGTGCTGTGTTGGGTTCTGCACTGACATCGCACATCCTGTTTGGGATTCTCTCTCTGCCCTTCCTGGTTTGTGCTCGCTCTCTCTCTCTCTCTCTCTCTCTCTCTCTCTCAAAATAAATACATGAACTTAAAAACAACAACAACAACAACAACAACAAAATAAAAACAGGGATATTCTTGCTTTTCTGGGATATTGAACACTCTGGGATAGCTAGGTATCTCCTTAAAGTGTCTTTGTTTTTTTTAATAACCTTCAATTATAACTTCCACGCAAGCTTATGGTTCAGTCTTTTCTCATTCATGCGTGTGCAAATGATATCCTAGTTTGAATATTAAAAAATTGAATAAGAGGATTGTTTTATTCTTATGGTAGCATAGAGGTAGATTTAAGATGTGTGGGCAAGTGAACCAAATTGAAACAAACCCCAGATATTTTTTTATTTGATAAATCTCTAGGTGTTTTTAACTTTTTCTGTCCTCTATATCAGTGGTTCTCAGCTGGGGGTTATTTGGCCCTGGGGACATTTTGGCAATGTCTGGAGACATTTTTGTTTGTTTCAATTGAGGGAGACATACTACTGTATTCAAGGTAAAGGTCAGGGATGCTGCTAAACATACTAAAATGCCTGGGACACCTGTCCACCACACACAAAAAAGAATTATCCAGCTCAAAATATCAGTAGTGCCATGGCTGAGAAACAAGGCTACAAATAGTTTATCAATTGTCACAAATGTTTGCTTGTATTGAAATAGGAATTTTTCGTTATTTTGCCAAGTTTTGTATTCTCGTTCTCATTCAAAAATACTTTGACAAGTGGTGCCTGACATAATTTCTGAACTACATACACATAGCAGGGATATAAGAGGGGTATCTGGATGGTTCTGTTGGTTAAGCAACCGACTTGGACTCAAGTCATGATCTCGCAGTATATGATTTAGAGCCCCACATCAGGGTCCGTGCTGACAGCTCGGAGCCTGGGCCTGCTTCAGATTCTGTGTCTCCCTCTCTCTGTTTTCCTCTCCTGCTGGCACTTTTTCTGTCTCTCTCAAAAATAAATAAAGATTAAAAAAAAAGAGAGAGGGATATAAGAAAATCTCAGTAATAGCAGCCATAGGCAATTTACCAATAACTTACTTAAATCTAAATTTCCGGGGTCCTCACTTAAAGCTGAGCACTTTTGAGATACTGGGAAAGACCCCAGCAATGTGTTTATTCATTTATTATTATTATTATTATTATTATTATTATTGTTATTTTTTTTTATTTTTTTTTTAATTTTTTTTTATTTATTTTTGGGACAGAGAGAGACAGAGCATGAACGGGCGAGGGGCAGAGAGAGAGGGAGACACAGAATCGGAAACAGGCTCCAGGCTCCGAGCCATCAGCCCAGAGCCTGACGCGGGGCTCGAACTCACGGACCGCGAGATCGTGACCTGGCTGAAGTCGGACGCTTAACCGACTGCGCCACCCAGGCGCCCCTATTATTGTTATATTATTGCAACAATAAGATGGTTTCACAGCAGTCAATTAAGATTGTTATCACACTCCATTTTGACCTCTCCTGTGTCATACTTAATCTCATGGTGGGTAGCACTGGAATGACCATAGTGGTTATCTTTTTAAATTTGTGATTTGCTGTGATTATTTTTGGGGTTTTTTTAATGTTTATTTTTGAGAGAGAGAGAGAGAGACAGAGACAGAGCGTGAGCAGGGGAGGAGCAGAGAGAGAGAGGGAGACACAGAATCTGAAGCAGGCTCCAGGCTCCGAGCTGTCAGCACAGGCCCGACGCGGGGCTTAAACTCAACGAACTTCGAGATCATGACTTGAGCTGAAGTCAGATGCTTAACTGACTGAGCCACAGGCACCCCTGATTTACTATGATTCTTATTATTTAATTAAATATGTGCTTTCATACTTAACATGGAAGGAGCTGTCAGTACCCTTCTTGTATTCCTGACCCCAAACTTACTCCAGAAGTCAACTGGGTAGTTCCTGTACACTTCCATGGTTGCTACCTTAAGCCCTATGGACTTCCTCTGGTTGTGTGAGTGTGCATAGCCCATGGACATCACAAGCATAAGAGAAGGTCCAAAATGCCAGGGAGTTACTAACCGTCAAGAATAATTTTCAATCAAAGAGAAATAGGAGAGGTACCGACCCCAGCTTCCTCGCTCATTGATGTGGCATTCTGAGGTGTGACCTAAAATCCCACAGCGAGGTTGAGCCCCACTGCTCAAAGCAATGACTCTATGATTTATGTTCTTCTTATTGGCTTTCACCCTTCTCCATGTCATTATCTCACTACCTCATTGTCCGCATTGGTCCCTTCCCACATAAATTAATCCTGCCTATGTTCTCCTTTGGAAGTTTGCTTTTGGGAAACCCAAACTAAGAGATCTAGTTTCTTATTTGCAAATTATATTATTTTTCTTTAAAAGGGCCCCCTATATTGTGTAAGCTTCAAGCGCTACCCTGGACTCTTCTCATGTGGCACCCTTACTTTGGAAAAAAGAATATCCTTAGCTAATTCTGAAGGCTCCCTAGGCAATGTGAATCACTGTTACAGAGTTACATAATTTTTCTTAAAAAAAAAAAGCCAGAACTTTTCTCTTTTCTTTTTTTTTTTTTTTGATATTATGAGATATCTGAAGAAAACCCTTTAGTTTTATATTAAGAAAAACATTTTACAACTCTGCCTTCATCATTTCTCAATAACAGGGCTTAGGAATTGAAGCAGTGAACTTTGCTACAGTTTTGACCTGATTCGGTCAACTGCCATGCCCCTAAAGCTACTGTTAAATTAGAGAAGTTAAACCAACAAAGCAAACAAAAACAGTAAGTAAATGCCAATTTGGCTTACATTCCCATAAACAAAGCAAGACTTCTATAAATAAAAGCAAGTCAGAATAGGATAGGGATGTCTTCAATGGCTCACCGGATTGGTAATGGGATATGTGAAGCCTTTTCTTTCTGGGTCAGCAGTCTGAATCCAGTCCAGGTCAGTTGAATCCAAAAAAGTCATTTTTATTTCACAGCTGATTTATACACTCTGTGGAATGAGTCTGGTCTCACTCCAGGTTGCGGAAGACAGGTGTCTGCAGTCTAGCACTGCCCCTTACACAGCTCAGTAATTGGCCCCCTTGTTAGCTGCCTCGACAGAAAGGCCAGGGATGAAATGAACATTGAAGCTGAACTGTACTTGTTGTGGCCAGCTCAGGAGCCTCAGTCCACTGGCCAGACAGGATTGATGGCAAAGTAGTATTTTCCTTTTCCTGCCTTGCCCTGTGTGGACTGAAAGGGAAATTCAGAATACCAGACGTCAGCTTGCTATTTATCCAGGGCACTTAAAACATTTTGAAAAGAAAAGGCTTTCAAAGGAGCTTATCAAAAATTGCTTTTGGTGTGGAGCTGTGCTTGACATGCTTCAACGTAAGAGTAAGATGCCATGGCCGAGTTATAAGCCCTGAATACGTAAGTTCATCATCACCACACTTACAAAACCCACACTGAAATAGTTCTCCTTCAGGCACTTGGGTGAAAAGTGGGGCTACATTGGATTTCCTTCTGGTTGCATGATAGGTAATAGAGTGGTCATTTTCGACCAGTTCATAAATTAAGAAGTAAAAAATGGATTTTCAATTTCCATAATTTTACTTAGGGTATCTTTTGAAGTGTGTATTATTAGTTTGTCCTAATGCAAAACTACCAACCGACACTAATCTCCCTAATGAGGTTCATTTGTCCTTTGACAATGCAATAAATAGTTTCCTCAAGAAAAAAACTTAACTAATAGTGTGGCCAGTACCTTATAATTAATTTTCTTCCCCAATCCTTGAAAGCATGAAAACAAACAGTAAATTTTTCATTTGTTCATCTCTTTAGAACAACTGTTTAGCAGAGATATGCTTGATTAATGGATTTAATTTGTTCCTTTCTTCTGTAGTCAGTTTTCATATTACATTGGTTATCAGAGGATAGGACAATAATGTGGGCATTCTCATTGCAGTCCACTCCATCAGTGTCAGCACTGGCTTCTAGCTCCGGGTCTGCATCTTTAACCTTTGTCGTCCTGCAGAATCTTTCATCAATCTGTGTTACAGTCACCTTGGGAAGAAAAGGCAGAACCACTCGGTCAGCACTTACAGGTAGTAAAGTGTGTCATTATTTCTAACAAAATGCTGGCAGAGGCGCACCTTTCATTTCCAACCGAAATATGATTTGTGAGATCAGCAACCCGACTGTTAAAAGAGAAAAATGGAGGGTACCTGTCTGGTCACTACCAGACCCTCTATAAAAACCAACACCGGATGTCTAACGCTCTCCTGAACTGAGCCCTTTCAAAGGACTGGGGCTAGTTTTGCAAATTGAATATTATTGTCGGATAATAGATGTTTGTATGTAGAGGTCAAATAGCATCATAAATATATAATAGCAGACTTTGTAATACTGACCATTTCATAGCAGGAGAGAAATCTCCATGATTCAAATCGGCAGTTCACTTGACTTTTCAGTGTGACATAAATTGCTATAAACTCTACCTTGAGGGGTTTTTATTATGTTTAAAGCTATGTGGAATATAGGCTTTGTAGAAAAAAATGAAATGTTTAAGAAACTCTAAGGGATGCCTTTTTGGTAACTTTTCCTTCATGAAACTAAAAACTAAAACATAGGTTTAGATATGTTTTGCGAATAACATGTACTTATATATTGCATAATTTTACCAAGGGTGTTGAATTTCTGCACATTAAAAGATAAAGCCCTAAAGTAGTATTTTTAAAATTCAGAAAATATATACTAAAAATACATGCTGGTTGCTTGAAGAAACTTTCACGAATTATTTTGAATTCTGAGTTTCATGCTTTAAAAAAAAAATCACGTTTCTCAAAAGGTAGGAACTTCCTGATACTTAAGACAACATTCACAATTTTAGATTTGAATTGATACAGAGTGAAGATCTGGGCTCTAGTACTAGTTTTGTTACATACTATTTTCAAGTTATTAGGCTAGACATTCGTTTACGCGAGAATAATATATTTTTGATAAACCTCTGAGGTACGCAAATGTGAGGCTTTGTTATATTCCTTTGCAATACAACAACGTATTAGTGGCTCCTCACTGGGCACTAATTTCATCACCATTCGCAATTTTGGCATGCAGGGTACCCCACAATCTAAATTTCTAGCCACTTATCACACCACATACCACATCTCTCCTTTATTATGTATGTATACAACCCTCCAGCCATCCGGAACTTCTTACTTTTATCACTATTCTCCATGTATTGTTATGGCTCTGTCTCTGTATGGTGTCCCTGCTTGGGTAGTGCTTATTTATCCATCTTCTCTCTGCATCTCTGCTCTGTAAATTCATACCTATCTTCACAGCTCAAATAAAATACTACTTACTCCTTGAAATCTCTACCCATGATCCCACTTGGAATTAATTTCTTCCATCTTATAGTACTTTTAGCCTTGTAAGTCTTATGGGACTCTGTTTACCACTCTTCTAAGTACCAACCACAGTTTGATTTGAAACATAGTTGTGAGCATATGTATCTGCCTTGGCTATGTAGGAAGGAAGACCTTCCTCTGACTTATGATCCTTCTAGCTGAACTTAGAATGAAATTGACATGAAGCACATTAACAGGAGAAAATTAAACTTAATAGCACATATACAGGAAATCTACACAGACATGGAAATTCCAAAGACAGTGGGGCAACGGAAAGTCTTAAATGAGCTAAGCAGAGCAGTAGGGCCTGAGGATACAAAGGGAAGAAAGACCTTTAGCAGGGAAGATGAAAGGAAAAACAAGGTTCCCCTATTATACAGATTAATTCCTTAAGTAAAGGGAAGTCTTTGTTAATAGGCTTTTCCTGTTATAGGCTCTCCTTTTCAATCTAAATTTAGGCATTGAGGGGGAGGCAGAAGGCTTTTCCTGCATTTACCAAGTTTTGATTACTTTTAACTCAAAATAATTTTTATGCCAAAGTGGCCCACCTAGGGGCAGTCTACACTGGCCTTTACAACCACCAACTTGCAAGATGCTGAAGTTTAGGGACACCTGGGTGGCTCAGTTGGTTAAGCATCCAACTTCAGCCCAGGTCATGATCCTGTGCTTCGTGGGTTCGAACCTTGCTTTGGGCTCTGTGCTGACAGCTCAGAGCCTGGAGCCTGCTTCAGATTCTCTGTTTCCCTCTCTCTCTGCCCCTCCCCTGCTTGCACTCTGTCTCTCTGTCTCCTAAAAATAAATAAACATTACCAAAAAAAGGATCCTGAAGTTTAGACTACATGCTTTTCTAATTTCTTCCTCACCTTTGACCTGCCCTACAGGCAGAGCTCAATACAAATATATTGAGTGGATACATAAGTTATTGATCCTAAGTTACAATTTTTTTTTCTTGCTTTCAAATCACAAATCCATTTTTCCAGATTTTGATATAATGCTAATATGAAAGGTAATCCACATAAAATGTGAGAAAGGTCAATAATCAAGAATTTAGTTCAAAATATCATACTCATTACATATAACTTAATATATTTAATTATTGGGATTAAGGTACATGCTTCCTTAATATCTAAATTTAAATCTAAGAATTATCCCAAAAAGGGTACAAGGGATAATTTTTCTAAGGAAAATAATATGCATATAACATCTCTCTTTCTTTGTATTTCAATAGATATTTTTTTTTAATTTTTTTTTTCAACGTTTATTTATTTTTGGGACAGAGAGAGACAGAGCACGAGCAGGGGAGGGGCAAAGAGAGAAGGAGACACAGAATCGGAAACAGGCTCCAGGCTCTGAGCCATCAGCCCAGAGCCTGACGCGGGGCTCGAACTCCCGGACCGCGAGATCGTGACCTGGCTGAAGTCGGACGCTTAACCGACTACGCCACCCAGGCGCCCCTCAATAGATATTTTTTAAGTAGATTTGTGTAGCAAAATATTGCATAATTGTTTCATAAATATGTTTATATGCCTGGAATTATCAATTTTTTCCATGGCCATTATCTCTCTTACTCCTGTTCCTCAGATAAATGTTACCAGACCCTATCCACAGTATTTTAAAAATTATAAAAATTTGTTCATGCAGCTCAAATTTAAGAGAGAGAAAGCAAAATAACAAAACGACTTATATATTAATTTTAACTTCATCTGCTACTGGGAATATGAGTTTTGATAGTGGATAAGGAAAACAATTTTAGGGAAAAATTATTATTATCTGAAGAAAGTCTTCAATAAAAGCTATTTGATTTAAGTCAAGGGAGTCTATGAAATCCCTTCCACTATAGGTCAGTGAACATTTAATAAGTGGTATCACTAGGCCTTTATCATAATCTCAAGGATTGTCCTTCAGGTCTCAGAAATTTATGGAAACAAAAGAGGTCATAAAAATAAAGTCCATATTTGCCCGGTTCAAGTAAACAGGCTTTCCTTTGATGTTCCCTCCTGCTCTGTCATGTCTAAGGAGACTCCAGTGGTATTTCAGTGATGTTTAAAAAAGTCAACTGTTGGGGCGCCTGGGTGGCGCAGTCGGTTAAGCGTCCGACTTCAGCCAGGTCACGATCTCGCGGTCCGTGAGTTCGAGCCCCGCGTCGGGCTCTGGGCTGATGGCTCGGAGCTTGGAGCCTGTTTCCGATTCTGTGTCTCCCTCTCTCTCTGCCCCTCCCCCGTTCATGCTCTGTCTCTCTCTGTCCCAAAAATAAATAAACGTTGAAAAAAAAAATTTTTTTTTTTTAAAAAGTCAACTGTTGGGGCGCCTGGGTGGCGCAGTCGGTTGAGCGTCCGACTTCAGCCAGGTCACGATCTCGCGGTCCGGGAGTTCGAGCCCCGCGTCGGGCTCTGGGCTGATGGCTCAGAGCCTGGAGCCTGTTTCTGATTCTGTGTCTCCCTCTCTCTCTGCCCCTCCCCCGTTCATGCTCTGTCTCTCTCTGTCTTAAAAATAAATAAACGTTGGAAAAAAAAAAAAAAAAAAAAAAGTCAACTGTTATTTTTATACAAATGTAAAATGAACATATGTCAAGTATTTTTAACTCCTTAGTTAATGAGGAAACTAGTAAGAGTTTAAAATCAGTAAAATAAAAATTTTAATCACAGAGATTTATATCCTTTACCAGTTAAACCTCATTTGCACAAATGAGAACAATTTTATTGCTATAAACAAGAAAAATCTCTACTGTTTTCAGTTTTCTACAAGTTAACATCTATATCTACAGAATTATAAAACAGTTCAGTCAATGACATTCAAAGGTACATATTCTACAGAAATCCCCAGAGATTTTCCACTATACAATGCCCAGCATTATATTGAAAGAAAGCCCAATAATCTCTTTTACCTGTTTCTAAGACTTTCACAGTTTTTCCTATTTTTATATTAAAAAAATCCAAATTATCCATAAATACTAAATCAATCACACTTTTGTTTTTAGTTATAAAATGATTTTTTTTTTAATTTTTGGGAGGAGAAATGTTTTCTTCTGCTTGTTTTCAAAGGACACTTTATCCTTACAGTTAATTCCTTCCCTAGGTATTCCATGCTAAAGTGTTTAAATATCTAAGGCATGTCACATATTCCCTTAAGAAAAAAAAATAAAATCACTCAAACTTAGAAATTTAACATAGGTAACCCTTCCTTGAAGGAGAAAAACTTTGGAAGATATGACATTGACATGTTCCCAAACTCTAGAGAGAGTGAGTCATATTTGTAAGGACAGAAATAAAGGCTTGCTCTGAGGGGACAAAAATAATTCACATCCCTCCGAGTTCTCAAAGGTTTTTTTTTTTTTTTTTAAGTTAATTTATTTTTGAGATAGAGTGAGTGTGTGTTGGGGAGAGCAGAGAGAGAGGAAAAGAAAGAATCCCAAATAGGCTCTGTGCTGTCAGAACAGAGCCCAATGCAGGGCTCCATCTCAGGAAACTTGAGATCATGACTTGAGCTAAAATCATGAGTTGGCAGCTTAACTGAGCCATCCAAGAACTCTCAAAGGGTTTTAAACCCCCCCGTGAGAATCAGTGCCAAAAAAGATAATAAACTCTTAATTGAAGACATATTAATATGCAGATTAAGCTATGAAAGCTAAATATTTCTTTGGTGTCTAAATTCTAATGGATAAGAGAAAGAAGAAGATGAAAAATTCTAATTCTGTATTTCTTAGATACTGTTCCTGGTTAGTGCAATAGACATTTTTTATTGTTATTATTATTATTTTAATTTTAGGGAGGGGGGAGAGTACAAGTTGGGGAGAAGGGAAGAGGGAAAGAGAGAGATAATCCTAAGCAGGCTCCACACTCAGCACAGAGCCCAACACGGGGCTTGAGCGTATGACCCTGGGATTGTGGCCTGAGCCGGAATCAAGAGTTGGATGCTCAACTGACTGAGCCACTCACACACACAATAGACACTTAATTATTAAGTCTGGTATAATAAAGGGAGCCACCTTTTAGGACAAAAAGAAGTTTTTGTTTTGTAGTGGTTATTTCATATAATTTTAAATATGTCCTTGAGGCCATACAAGCACGTGAATGTGTTTGTCAAGTTACTGGTTGTGTTGAAATGCATGGATCAGGCAAAAAAAAAGAATAGTAATAGGGCTTTGAAAAAATAGAAGTGTATATATAGCTAGGCCCCTTTACAAGGATATTCAAATCCAGGACAGAAAGGGAAATTGCTATGAGATAAGCCTTGGGCTGTTAGGTGTTCAGTCTGAACTAGTTAGAACTAGAGAGAATACTACTGAGGATAAAGTGCATTTAAATGCTGCCTGTAAATAAAGTGGGATGGATTTAATGAGCCACAGGGAAGTCCAGTTCCCTTTTCTAATTTACTAAAAGTTCATAACTTATAAGCATTAGCAAATAACAAGAATAAAAAAGAAATTTAAATGTAAATAAATTTAAAATAGAGTACTTTGAGCCCATTATTGTAAGTAATTTCTATCCTGACCTCTGGTGTAAACTGTGTATTAATAAATAGTCATCTTTTTCTGATGACTATTTTCTGATAGTCATCTTTTACTACCAACCATGGCATGTATTTAAGAATTTGATCTTGTCACCTTGATACATCTAGTAGCTGAAAGGAAGTCATAAGTGAAAAAGATAGATGTGATAAACAGTTCAGGGATATTGTCCAAATCTTATCCACTCAAAATTGAATCCATGTTGAAATATTCGTAGACCTAGGATGTGTGTAGATTTAAGAGTTATGGTACTCATTATCATAATGATTGAATAGTCAATGAGTATTTCCATATGATATAAAATACTAACATCTTCTTTAAGGTTAGTTAGGATAAACCAGATATCTCTTTAGTGGAACTAGAGTGTATGCTGATTAATTCTAAAGTCATTTTTGTAAATACAAATCTCAATAAAAATAAGTATATATTTGAGCATGTATTGTGGAGTTTTTCACTACTGTGTTAAAAGATTGAACATAAGACATAACCCTCAATGAGCTTACAAAGAGATTGAAACTATCTGCTTAAAAGAAGGTACTTAAGCAGTAAACAAAGGGCTAGCCAAATGACACTAGCTCTAAATATGAAAGATAATTCATGGTGCTTGGGTGGCTCAATCGGTTGGGTGTCTGACTCTTGATTTCTGCTCAGGTCATGATCTCATGGTTCGAAGGATCAAGCCCTGGGTCAGGCTCTGTGCTGACAGTGTGGAGTCTGCTTGGGATTTTCTCTCTCCCTGCGTCTCTCCCACTCACTTGTGTGCACTCTCTGTGTCTCAAAATAAATAGATAGACTTAGAAGATTATTCAAGTATCAAACCCCTAAATAAAGTTGATGAGTACTCTTCTTTTTAAGTTTATTTACTTATTTTGAGAGAGAGAGAGAGAGAGAGAGAGTACAGGATGGGAAATGAGGGGTAGTAGAGAGAAGAAAATCCCAAGCAGGTTCTGCAGAACCTGATGTGGGGCATGAACCCACAAACCGTGAGATCGTGACCTAAGCAAAGCTCAAGAGTCAGATGCTTAACCTACGGAGCCATTCAGGTGCCTCTACTCTTGAAAGCATCAAAATTGTCCCTTTTCAAGATACAGTCATTGCCCATAATTTTCTCTGTAAGTAACATTAGGAGACAAAACAATGTCATTTATACACATATAAAAGGAAAGGATTAACTTATAAAACTCGAGGATTGCTTTTTAATTATTGTGTGTGTGTGTGTGTGTATGTGTGTGTGTGTATTTTTCATTTCATGGGGATAATATCTCAATTACTGTGTTGCTGTTAACAAAGATGTATTTGGAATACAAATTAGTTTACAATGTCTATAACTAATGCTAATTTTCAATGCTTAAAGGGAAGCCCAGTAAAGTTTCTATAAAAATTAAGGACAGCAAAAAACCAATATAGATTGATTCATTCCTATGGCTCCAACTTCACAAATTTAACCATGGGTGGCTGGAAATATTCTGTAGATCACTTAAGGTAATAAAGTAAATGGCTAAGTTTTGAAAATCACACACAAATAGTGAGGACTTTCTACATCAGGAAAAGAACAAACAAACAAGTATTCAAAATTCTCTGAGTTGAAAATAAATTAAGAGTAAAGTTAATATGATTTAGACAAGTATATTTCATGACTGACAAAAAGTCTTTTTTTGTTTGTTTTTAATGTTTATTTTTGAGACAGAGAGAGACAGAGCATGAATGAGGGGGGGTCAGAGAGAGAGGGAGACACAGAATCTGAAGCAGGCTCCAGGCTCTGAGCTGTCAGCACAGAGCCCGACGCAGGGCTCGAACTCACGGACTGTGAGATCATAACCTGAACTGAAATGGGCCGCTTAACCGACTGAGCCACCCAGGCGCCCCACAAAAAGTCTTAATGATCACAAAGTTATTGATTGTATGGTCCTTTAGGTAAAATAAGTAAATAAAATAAGTGGTTGTCATTGGTGCTTTAGAAATTGAATCTAAAAATTAAAAAAAAAAAGACTGTCTAAAATTGTTTTATTTTATCAGAATTACATGAATTTTCAAATGATGGTTTTCACATATTCCTTAGAACAAGAAAAAAAGAGGTTAAAGGAACTTAAAAGTAGACATCCTGGACAAGATTGGCAAAATAACAATTCAATATGAAATATCTAAAATGTGCAAAGAAGTGTAGAAAGAATATTGGCTTCTAGTTTGAAGTCTACCATAAATAAGCCATATAACTTTCACAAAGTAATTTCAAAATTTTTTTTAATGTTTATTTATTTTTGAGACAGAGAGAAACAGCATGAATGGGGGAGGGTCAGAGAGAGGGAGACACAAAATCTGAAGTAAGCTTCAGGCTCCGAGCTCTCAGCACAGAACCTGACGTGGAGCTCGAACTCGCAGAGTGTGAGATCATGACCTGAGCCGAAGTCGGATGCTTAACCGACTGAGCCACCCACGCATCCCTCAAATTCTTGAAATGCCTCTATAAAAGGAAGAGATTAGGCTGAATATTCTTGAAGGCTCTGTCTAGGAATCAAATCATTTTATTGTATAAAAAAGTGTAAATATGTTTCTGATTTTATGATTAGATTAATTTCCAACTGAATTATCTATAGTACCTCAGCATAACACAAACCATAGGATAATATTTGAGCCACACTATTGCTAAAATTTGTGAGACACTTCCACTAATTACAAACTAAAATTTATCCAAATGTACAGAGTGTGCTGATCATGGATGGATCACAATTAAACTTGCTGGCCCTCTTCTGTAGGCACGAGATCTATCCTATGACTGTAAATTCAAATGCCTGCTAGAGGCAGGTAGGCATCATAAACATGGAAATCAGACTCTATGTTCATCCATAGGGAAAGTTGGGCTCACATATAAAGCAAGTAAATAGCCTGTCTAAAAGCATTCACATAAAAAAAAAATCTGAAAGAACTATGGATACCAAATTCGATACTTCTTTAAAAGTAAAAAACTCCTGGTCAATAACCAACTAGAAAAGTGCCACTTTAGTATTGGGAGCTACTATCTATGACCTACATTTTCTTTTTTCCCATTTATACACAACCATAACATTATTTTTCCCATCCTCTCTTAGAAATACTACAGATCCACGGTATAAATGAATAGGCCTTGCAATTTTACATAAAGCATACAAATTGAGTAGTGTAAAGAATGTATGTGGGGAAAATTTGTAGGAAAGCTGGTTGCTGAGAGATCTTGATTATCATTCATATTTTCTCTCCCTCTCTCTCCCTCTCCCTCTCTCACTTTAATAGAAGGAAATCAGACTGTTCAAGAGAGCCAGAAAGTCCAAAAAAAAAAAAAAAAAACCAAAAACAAAAACCAGTATTATTTAATCCAACAACTACACAATATTAAATAAATCTTCCTACTTGGAATTTAGTGATGAGTTGTACATGTCTACCAATTGTCCAGGCTATTACATTAGGTAGTACTTTCTAATATCAAAATATACAATTAGAAAAGGAAAACATTTCACCCTGTTTATGGACAAAACCCTGAGTACTCTCCTGACTGGGAGATCTGTCCTGAGTAGGAGAGATCTTTGTGGCTGAAGTTCTAGGACACTGAAAATAAGTAAGAGTGAGATCTCTGAACATGTTATGTATCAGAAAAGGAGAAAATAATATTCAAGTTGAAGAGTGACAACAGCAAAATATTTATAAAGCGTCTACTTTATGTTGTCAATTAGACTCATAGACCAAAGAGAAAGGGGCCAAAAAAATTGGAGAAAGTTCTAGCTATTGGGAAAAAATAAAATTGAAGATATATGAGATAAAAAAGGGTAAGAAAACTAAAAATGAGTAGCATAATTGATATTTACATTAAAAGAAATAAAACAGAGAAATGTTATTAAAAACCAAAGATGGGGAAAAGATAAGAATTAAAAATAGCAATAAAAGAGATGATAAAGATCTCTAAAAGAAAACAGAAATCCCAAGTTTACAATTAGTATTCATGTCTAAAGAAGAGAGAAGTTGAGGGGCGCCTGGGTGGCTCAGTCAGTTAAGCATCCGACTTTAGCTCAGGTCACGATCTCACGGTCCGTGAGTTCGAAACCCCGCGTCGGACTCTGGGCTGATGGCTCAGAGCCTGGAGCCTGCTTCCAATTCTGTGTCTCCCTCTCTCTCTGCCCCTCCCCCGTTCATGCTCTGTCGCTCTCTGTCTCAAAAATAAATAAACGTTAAAAAAAATTAAAAAAAAAAAGAAGAGAGAAGTTAAACTCAATAATTAAATATATAGTAAAAGACAATATTTCTGTACTTATGAAATTCTAGATTCTGAATATAAAATGGGATTGCCAAGTTTAAGGTAAAGTTGAGGTTCAGATATAAAATATGAATTTCAAGCACAAATAAAATACAATTCAACTAGAATAAACATTTAAAAAAAAATCTAAAGGAAGAAGAATCAGGCTAGTCTCAAATGTAAACACAACATTAGAAGCCAGAAAGAGAACAGAGAGACCGAGAGGTTTAGAGGTTGTGACAATGTAGTTGCAATGTATTATACTCATCTGATTCATTATTTATGATAAAAAATATATAAGCTTTGATAGTCAAGAACATATTCCCTATCAGTCAAAGCCTTATCAGATGGCATGTTTGGGAAGCCACACCTCACCCAAAGGATGCCATTTTTGTGCAAGGTTTTTTAACTTTATTCTGGGAAGTATATATTTCTCCAATACTTAATTGCCTTTCAAATAGCACAGAATATTCTGGTATTAGAAGGGTCTTGGCACTTCAAATGTGTAGTGCTTTGTCTCCTTTTATTAAGAAATTTTAAACATTTTCCTGTCATCTGGCCAAAAACAACAGAAATCCCCACTCTAGACAAAGACTACTTAAAATAAAAAGTAAAATCTAAAACAAAGAAAAAAAGAGAAATCATATTCTATTTATTCCATAACTTGCCATCTCTGTATGATGGAGTTAGTGACTGATATTTGTATGACAAACAAAGACTTCTTTTCTTTCTCTTGCATGCTGCACTTTTTAGGGTACAAATGCATGACTACTGCATAGAAAATGTTCATCATGGGCTTATATTAATATATGGAAGAGATGTAGAGTCCACAGGTATAAATAAAATAAGGTTTAAATACATAAAGAGTCACAAGGAAGTCAGCACGGTCAGGAGACACAGCAGCATGATCAGAAACATTCTCCAAAGGAGGTGTCAATTTTTGGCCCCCAACAAAGCATGACCATGAGATACAAGCTTGTGGATCATGGTCTAAGACATTAAGATGATTTCAGGCCATCTGGACGCTCCACTGCTATCATCCAGGCTCAACCTGGCATGCATTAGGTTGATGGAATTCAGCAGAGGGATGGATCTGGTTTTGTGCCAGGAACTACCTCAGCTGGTCCAGGTACACCTCATAAATCTTGGCATTATGAGATATACATTAGGACTACAGAGTACCACGAAGTACAGTGCACACAGGCATGAAGTCAGCCTGCATTTATCACTCTCAGCTCCCACTGACTAACAAAAGATCCAAGGACTTTCCTGAACTTCACCCAAGAACGAGATAGACAAAAAGATCTGTTATCCAGACATTTTTGGAATTATACTAACAGGCCCTAAGAGCAGCCACAAGTCTTGTTTTACAGCCCCCTTGGGTTTACTTGAAATTATATATATATATATATATATATATATATATATATATATATAATATAAATATATAAATATATATATATTTCAAGTCCTTAAACTCTTAGTGACTGATTGCTAAAACATAGGAAATTCTATTCTGTTAATTATGAACAATTTACTTCTTTGTTGTCCCTTCCAAATTTTGTAAAATAAGATATTTAAATTTTACAATCAGAAAACATATAAAATATGTTAATGAAACTTTAGCTCTCAGAATATGATATAATATGATATTTGGGATCTACAAAGGTATTAACTTATTTGATTCACTTAATGAAATAAACAGAACTGCACAGTTTAGTTAAGAATGAAAGGCAATTCACTAGCCATTTGTATGAATACTGTATGTTAATGATAAGTATTTCAGTCAAATTAGATTAAATTGTTTTTGTAAAATACTCTGCTAAAGGCCTTCAAACTAAAAGTGCTAAATAGTTTATGATTATTTGGCCTATACTATTTATTTTTTTATTAATTTTTTAATGTTTTTATTTATTTTTGAGACAGAGAGAGATAGAGCATGAGCAAGGGAGGGGCAGAGAGAGAGGGAAACACAGAATCCAAAGCAGGCTCCAGGCTCTGAGCTGTCAGCACAGAGCCTGATGCGAGGCTTAAACTCACAGACTGTGAAATCATGACCTGAGCTGAAGTCGGACACTTAACTGACTGAGCCACCCAGGTGCCCCTGGCCTATACTACTTAATAACAAAACATACAGAGAAGCAAATAGTATGTGGGTTACTTAATTCTCTAACATCATCATGTAAGTAAAGCTCAATGTTTGCAGCAATTTGCATGCAAATGATCTGTGTGTTTTAGTTCACCACAGCTCAATAGTACTCAAAAACATTCTAAAATATAACACAGACTGAGACTGCACCAATAATTATGTTGTATCCTAGTCATGGTTAGGAATGTTTTCATTACATGCTAAACTAGGCACAAAAGCATTTTGCAAATTGATTTTGAGTCAAGGTAACACATTTTAGGGGGGAAATGACTTAATCGAAACAGAGAGCATCCATGGAAAGAAAGGAAAATAGTAGACAGTCCAGATTTTATTTAAGAGGAGTAGTTTAGGAAATGAGGTGAGTTTAACTCAGAAATAAGAAGACACAAGAGAAAAGAAAAGAGCTGTGTCTGAGTATGTGAGGAGTTGTCAAATGTAAGAAAGAAGATGCTTAGTATTATTCTGAAATCAAAAATTATGAAAATGCAGATTTGGAGTTGATATACACATAAGTTTCTATGCTCTCTTTATCATTAGCAGTCTACACTGTAGTTGGGAGCTCCCACTTGATGATAAAGATATAAGCTGACCATCCATCTCATGAAGGTATCTGTGAAATTGTTGCCTTTGTTCCAAGAGTAGTCTAGAAGATATCAAGGTTCCTTTACCTATAGATTCCAAGGAAATTTAGTGGTTAATAAATAATGTTTAGTCTGTCTGGAGTGAACCTTGAGTTATGGATTAAAAAAATCTTCAATGTTAATAACTGTGTTCTAGAAGGTGAGGTCATACCAGTTTTGTTACTTCTAAAAAAATAGTACTAATAAAAAGAAACAAGAGGAGGTATGATCAAGACTCATAAATAAACTCAAACCAGCTTAATCCCAAAAGAAATTTGTAAAGTCACTTAATGGTCTAGTCTTGGAAGTGAGTAGGTAAATTCAGGCATCACTATATCCAAGTGATCAAATGATATTAGAAACCTTCCTTTTCACTGCACTTTTTCTCTCTCTCTTTTCTGTTTCTTACCGTGGGTCTTTGGTCTGTTGTGCTTCATTTTCTTGAAAGTTCTCTTCACATGCCAAAAATATGACCATAAATACATCCAGAAATACGCAGTTCTTACATTTCTTGACCTCAGAAAACATAAAGACTCTACTTTCCCAGCATTTAGAGGGATCATAAAAAAGTGTTTTTGTTGGCTCTTTTATGTACTTTTTACTGTATTCTTAGAATAATCACTGTGGTTCATGGAGTAAACCTAGATCAAATCCACAGTATCTCATGTTTTATCATTTGAAGAATTGGGTGAAAAAAATCACACGAAATAAGAAATAGTTCTGGAAAAGAATACAAGAATGTAATAAATAGCTAGTACATTTACAATTGAATAGTTAAAATAAAGCACATTTCCCATAGAGGTGCTCACATGAACCAATCCCTTTCCTATTTATTTCTTAGTCCTTTTTTTCCCCTGAACAAATTACTAGGCCCAAATTCCTAGTTTGGGAATGGTAGCAACAACGCTGTGTAAATGGAAAATAACTTAAAGAAAAACCGAACTATTAAGCATGGAAAACTTTATATAGTACCTGTGTGGAGTTTTCACTATACATACTTTGTCAATATACTCAGCCAATGGCCCTAAAGCAACTTATTTTTTAGTTATTTGCTCATTAATCAAACATCTTTTGAAGGCCAGCTACATGTCAGTGTTTCAGGAAAAGATAAAGCATGATTCCTGACCTAGCAGAACACAGTCATAATGGAAATAGATAGCCAAATATGTAAATGGAGTCAATATTATATATTATATTTTAATGTCCTATCAATATTATATATATCATATTGTCATATTGTGATTGATAATAAGAAATATATATTTGGTCTTCATCCAGTGTTTCTGGTAAATAACACTTAAAACCCCAGGAATTTCCTGGATGATGTGAGGTGTAAAAGTATCTTTTGTCATTTTAATAAGGGGGTTGATTGACACTGTAGCCAACCATGTGATTAGAGGATTGGAACTTTCATTCTTATCCCCAACTCTGGGGAGGGGAGAGGGGTGGAGGTTTAGTTCAATCAGCAATGGCCAGTGAATTAAATCAGTCATGACTATGTAATGAAGCCTCCATAAAAACCCAAAAAGATGTGGTTTGGAGAGCTTCTGGGCTTGTGAGCAAGTGAAGGATCTGGGAGAGTGGCCTGCTTGGAGAGGGCATGGAAGCTACACACCCCTTCCAACACTCCTTACCCTATATGTCTTTTCTATCTGTCTGTTCCCAATTTATCCTTTTATAATAAACAGTAATCCATTAAGTAAAATGTTTGTCTGAGTTCTGTGAGTTGCTGTAGCAAATTAATCACACTCAAGGAGTTCATTGGCACCTCTGATCTATAGGTAGTTTGGTTAGAATCACAAGTGACAACCTGGACTGGCGATTGGCAACTGAAGTAGGATTGAGGGATCAGTCTTGTAAGACTGAGTCCTTAACCTCTGGGATTTGTACCTGTCTCCAGGTAGATAGTGTCAAAATTGAGTTAGCTTGTAGGACATCCAACTGATGTTGGAGGATTGCTTCGTGATGTGGGAGCAAACACACACATCAGAATTGGTGTTGGAATTGGATGGAGATATATATAAGTATATGTGTGTATACACACACACACACACACACATATTATTTCTTGTTTATAGTTTTTAAAGCCTTATATTACTTTAAAAACAGAATTTTCACCTGCATTTGGCTAATATTGTTTATGTTACAAGTTGTGATCTACTCAATCAAAAAATTTTTGGAAAATGTAAGTAATTTATGTGTGCCTTATAAGGAACATCAGTACCTTTAGGCAACAGTAAACACTCTGAGAACAGAACTCCAAGGCTTGTTTTTTTGTTTGTTTGCTTGTTTTTTGTTTTTTGTTTTGCACTTTCTCTCATTTAACATTATTTATCGTTCTCTCTTCATCTCAACCAATAAACTCACATTTCCTACTTGAAGTTTGCCTTAAATCGGTGAATAAGGAAACTAGAAATTTGGAGGTATAGCTCTATGAGGCTGCAGCTCAGATTTTCAGGGAGATGACCTTGTGGTAGCATCTCTGAGGCTGTGTCATGAGGCTGATTTTAGTAGTTTGGGAAGTATGATGGTTAATTTTATGTGTCTACCTAACTGGGCTAAGGGATGCCCAGAGGGCTGGTAAAAGCTTACTTCTGCATATGTCTGCAAGGGTGTTTTTGGAAGAGATTAGCATTTGCATCAGTAGACTGAGTAAAGAATACCTCCCATTACTAGTGGGGGGGGGGGCAGCACCCAATCCACTGAGGGCTGGAATAGAATAAAAAGTCAAAAGAAAGGTGAATTCGCTCTCTATCTTTTCCTGCCCCTGGATGTCAAAGCTCCTGGTTCTTGGGACTTTGAAATGTGAGACTTATACTAGCAGCCCTCCAGTTCTTAGGCCTTCAATCTTGAAATGGGACTTGCACCATTGGCCTCCAGGTTCTTGGGCCTTCAGACTTGGACTAAATTTTGCCACTGGTTTTCCTGTTTGTCCCACTAGCAGAGGGTAGGTGATGACACTTCTTGAGACATTTAAGTCAATATAGGAGATGATCTTTTCAAGACTATTACATATCAAATAAGCTGTACATGATACTAGATTTTTCACTAATGGTATATTCTGTAGACTTTCCTATTCCTATGTTTACCTCTTTACTCATTATTCATTATGGTAGCATTCATTCTAGATCTAGGTCACTGTAGTAGTAGAAAAAATTCTGAACTACAATTTCCCTGTCATCATTGTGATTTAGGCAATAAGGGCACATCTCTTAATTATTTTCAGCCTCATTTTCTTTCTCCATTATCATAAGAATTTAGATGATATTCGTTAATTTATTTAGTCATTCAACAAATATTTATTAAACTTCTAATATGTATGGGGTTTGTGCCACATGATGAGATATAAAAAAAAAAAAATTGGATGATATTGAGCTGCCCTCAAGAGAGGATAAAAATTTTAAAGTGTCCAAAATTGCACTGGAAATATTTCCCAAATGTGCTGTACTCATACCAAATAATAAAAGGAAAAATAATAAGTGAAGTTTATATTTACAGAAAAGCCATAAGCCAAGCTTACAATCATTAGCTAAATATAATATGATGCTTGGAATTATTCTGCTAGATACATACAAATATTACAAATATATGCTTAATATATTTTTAACACATCATCATTATTTTTAACAGAGAAATGCAGTACCAGGGCAATATAAATTGTTATGATCTAATGAAAACACAAAATAAATCAAGTGCATTAAAAAAATGTAGTACAGTAGAAGAGTTTCACATTTTCTATTAGTCATCAAATTTCTGAAGTTATGCATAGTGTAATGAAATATGATTAATGACATATGGTCTAGAATTGTAGTAAAAATAGATCCCTTAGACTCAGTTTTCACTATTTCCATATGCATTACTAATCCTGCTATATTTCCTTTTTACTCTTAGAGTCACGACCCTTTGTGGCTCTCATAGATGCTAGCAGTATTAGATATTATTTTGTCCTTTCTTCCATTTTGTTTGGTCTTGGTCATGTGACTTGCTTAGGTCAATAGGATGATGAGCATGCATCCATGGCTTATGCATCCTGATGAGAAGATTTTAGAGACCTTGTGAGTTGTCATGAGCACACTATGAAGGTGCACACACGAGTTGTGTCTTTCCACTATGTCAGTTTTATTCAGTCATAAAACAAGGTTAACATAATTATAAAGTATGTTCAGGATTCCAAGCACAATGACATTTCACTGCACGGTTAACATGGCTTCTTGTGTGGAACACGAAGCAGAACACAAGACAAGTCACAGAACAAACAATATAACACAGGTGGTAGGAAGTTAAGGAACCAAACACGAAGTCAGTCTGTGGTGCGCAGTTGAGATAAGGCCTCAGTTTGGTCTGGATCAGCTTTTGGCACTTGTTTATTACATTCAAGTAATGAAGGATCTCAGTTCTCTTCGGAGATGGATCAGGCTGAGCCTTCTGTGACAGCTGCCTTTTTGAGTTGCTCAGACATAGAGGGGTCAGTGTCTGAGGAGTCTACAGTTTGCTGCAAAAATCCACCCTTACTAAAGGCATTTAATCAGTTGTGGACCCTTGCAGACCTATTCTGCTTCTGCTAGTTATTAGTTCTGAGGTATCGTCAGCTGGTACTGGTCTTGGCGATATCTGATATCTGCAGTATACTTAACTACTTGCATCATTGCTTGACAAAGGCCTCTGCTTGACAGGAGTGACTCCATCTTGCTCTCTATACCTGGTAAAAATAAATATCTACAGCATACTTCAGTTTAAAGTCATTCAAAGTCTCCTCCAACACCCAGTTTTCTAGAGTCTAAAAAAAACGTAGCCCTATCATTGCTTCAAATTCATGATAGTTGCTAATTCTTGGGGGTAGAAAAGAATCTGCAGACAGTGCCTGTGGGTAATATAGGAAAAATACGGTAAAGGGTATCAGAATATGCCCCCCCAAAATATGCCCTTTTGGCATAAGCATTATTTTGAGGAAAAAGAGACGATAGAAGAAGTTCTGAAAACAAAGTAGAAATTACCCTTTTGTAGGGAAATGTACATTTATAAAGGAGATCTCCATTTGTAAGCCTATCTCTCTCTGTACCAGGAAGAGAAGACAAGTGTAAATCATAAGAAAATCTTAACAATGGAGAAGCCCCTGCTTAAATCTGCATAAGAAAACTTACCATTACCTTACCAGAAAAATCTTACTTTTCCTGGTAACCTTACCATAACTGGCCTTGCTACAACTTTCTTTTGTCTTCAGCTGAAGATGGCATTTAAGCTAGTATCTTAGTCCACCTCAGAGACTTATTCATTTTTCCCAGGGTATGTCCCATATATACATGAAATATACATGTTAATAAACTATTTTCCTCTTATTAAGCTTTTATTACAAAGGTTTCAGCCAAGAACTCAGAAGAATAGAGGGACAATTACTTTTCCTCCCCCATGACAGCCAGGTAATACAGCAGGTTGAAAAAGTCTCTTCTCAGAGAAAATGAAGGTAGAACTTATGAAAAGCCATCTTGTGTTCCATAGACATAAGAAGAGGCACTAACATTGGTAGGAAAGTCTCAGAAAAGCAAAAGCTAGGAATATGTTGTATATTGAAAAAAAAAGTCAACAAAGACACTGAACAGAGGTCTTTAAGGTCAAAGTATGAAGGAAAAGGGAGGGATTTCCCACTGCTTTGATAATTGTGTAATATTGATATGACAGAGCAATGAAAACAATACATTCAATACTTTGCTATATCATTCCTATCACGTAGATATAATGTTCCTACAGAAAAGGAGTATACCAAAATTATGGATTAAGAGAATCATTTTATAGGTTTCTAGCCATTTTATATAATTTTAACTCTTTGATATCAAATTTAATACAATTTAACATATTGAAAGAACTACTGATATAATTAAAGAGGTAAATTATTGCTTCACTATAAGATTCAAAAAGTGTAAATATTAAATGATATGAAATTTGTTTGCTTTAAAGTCTCTTTTTATAAATGAGAGAATTAAGGCATTGGAAATTTAGGTCCATGATCATAGATCAGCCTGCTGGGCAAATGGCAAACTAGAACTAATATCTAGTTTGAAGTAATATCTACTAGAAGTAATATCAACTTCCTTTTATAAGACAGAAAATGAAGCTCATAGTGATTGAATTACTAGCCAAATGTCACATAGTCAATAAGTAGAACAGTTGGTATGTTTCATGTATCAAAATGGTACTCTGTTCATATTCCTAACATTATGCATTAGTCTAGTACATTTAAGAAATATAATTCCTCTGTTAGCATGTCAGCCAGCAATGTATGTACAGATTTTCTTATCAGCTTGTTTACTTTTTATGGTATACTGTAGATCACTGATCCTCAAAATTCATTGCACATATGAATCTCTTGGGGATCTTGTTAAAATTCAGATTCTGATTCAGATATGCTGGAGATTCTGCAATTCTAAGTGATGCTGCTGCTGCTGCTGCTGGTTACAGACCATGTTTAAGTAGCTAACCATTAGTTATGCTATAACACAGGGGGCTGTGGACCTGTAGCAGTCTGGAAACTATTTTTCTGCAATGAGATAAGAAACTTGTACAAGGATCTAAATAAATGTCCATCTTTTTTCATGGAGAAAGTTGTTAAAATAATGACAGATGGACTAAAGGGTGTTCTTAATGACACAATAGATTTATAGTCTGACCCAAACTCCTTACTTTAATTAACACCCAATTCACAGAGAAGCTTCTTTCAAAGCACATACATTGGGGGTTAAGAGAGTATAAGAATTTTGAATGTAGAGGAGGAAGAATAAAATAAATATCTCTGAAAAAAAGCACTACCTGTAGGGAAAAAAAAAAAAAAAAAAAGCCATGCTGTGAAGAGGCATGAAGACTGCATACCTGAGATAATACCACCAAGGGAAGGGGGAAAAAAGAGTTTGGAAAAAGGGTGGTTGAAAGTCAATGATAGACTTTTCCTATTAAATCAATTTATCTTAGGCTGTGGAAGAATGTTCTTCCTTTCTTTCTGGCATTAGAGTCTAGGAAATGATGGTGTTAGTAGTTTTCAAGTCAGACTGTACATTAGAACCAATTTTGAGAACTTTAAAAATTATCTCCACAGAGACTGTGACTCAATTGGTTTGCATTCAAGTGCTTGATCATTAGAATTATTTTAAGTTCCTCAGGGGATCTTAATATCCAGCAAAGGTAAAGAGAAAGATAAGCAAAGGTAGAAATATCAACATTTCAGATAATTAGGCCTCTGAAGGCTAACTTGTGAACTTAAGTATTATTCATAACTTCGTTTCTAAAGGAAACAATATTAACTTCCAAAATTTGCTAAAGAATTCGAAGGAATTAGGTTGTGGGAAGAGATGGACCAGTGAGGAGTGATTGCTAGGATACAACATGAATTCAGTGAGTACTAGTTGGGGCAAACCAGCCTTATTTACTTTTTTTGGTAGTTATTTCATCTGAGACGAATGGAATTTGCCTGATAATACTACCTCTTATCTTTTTTAGCTCTTGAGCTCTGTGATATTCACCGCAATTCTGATTATTAGGCAAATAATACATTATTGATTTTATTTAGACTGAATTCCTGAGATGCTAAGGGACTTGCCTGCCATGACAAAGTTAGATTTACCAACATTACATTTGTTTTCCTATAAATCTTGGTGCATAAAAACCCTGCTAAGTCTTTTCTTACAACTTTTGGACAAGATAAAAAGCTGTGGGCTAGAATATAAAACAAAGAGGTGGATTTCTGATTAAATATATTTATCCAAAGAGTATTGATTGATGGTAAGCTTGATATAGTTCTACAGTGAGAAGATCAGAGTCTGTCCTGGTTCCACATTTTTAAATATTTATTACTAATCAGTGTGATAACGATATGGAAGTTAGGGTTATCAAATACACAAAGCTGAGACTGACAGCTAGTATTCTGCACACCATGATCCACAGTTAGATTCCTGACAGACTGGAATAAGAATTCAACTACAGAAGGATAAAATTTTACATGCACATAAAATTGTGCATTCGATTTAAAAACTACCAAGTACGTTTAAAGAGAACATATTAAAAATTAACATATTAACAATATGTGAGGGCTTTTTATGTAGAAAAGAAGTTTGATGTAGTTTGCACAGATCTCAAAGACAGAAATAGGAGACTGAACAAAAGATGAAGGTAGTTTGTAGCAGAACATGAGAGGACTTTTTGGCAAAATACGAGTTAACAATTTTAGAAATTTTGTCCATATAGCAGCTTGGTGTTCTGCTACAATTATTCTACTTAACCCTTATAACATTGCTGCCAGGAAGGTATGATAAACCCAAACTATAATGATGAAACTGAGATGATGTAGGTTAAACTTTTGTAAAATGTCACACGTGGAAAATGAGGTAAACTCATAATTGGGACTCAAGTTGGCCTGCTTCCATTTTGTACAAAATAATTAACAAATTAATAAATTCTTCATTATAGGAATTTGTCAGACATGTCAAGGGGACTATTGTTGGGAATCTTCCAGAGAAATTTCCTTAACTGGGCAACTGAAACAGATTAATTCAAGTTTCCTAATTTACTTGTAATTGTTGTACTAAGATTAGGGATTGCTTCCTTCTCAATCACATGATTATTGTGGGCATTGCAGATTTAATATGATCTGTTCCCTAGCCAGAGTTAGATGCTCCCTGCCTCACCCAAGGCATAGTTAGTTGATTGACCAAAGGATGGATATCCATTGGCTTTATACTAGGCAATGAATTCATTCTATGAGATTTCTACACTTGGAGCTAGAGCATATTATTCTTTTTACAGATTATTCAAACTATAAAATCTGAAACTCAGGAACTGCTAAAAGTCATGTTTACTTTCTAGTTAGAGGGAACTGGTCTAGAGCTAAAGCAGAGAGAATCAGAGATGAAAGGTGAATATCAGTGGCATTCAAGAACCTGATTGTGTATTTGTGAGACTGAGCTATATTCTGGCCACTAGTTCATGATACCACACTTTGTCTTTGGCTTCAGCTAGTCTGAGTTGGGTTTCTCACCAGTACAATGCACAGTCCCCAGCCACTTTCTGCCAAGAATGCTAGTAAATAAACCTTAACATACAGAGATGTCATAACACCTTTAAGGATTAAGTCTTTGCATATAAAAGTCATAATAGTAAAGTAATTTCTGATTTTATTGTTTCATAAACATTGTTGCTTCATAATGTAAAGCTTGATATTTATCCCAGCCATTTTTTTTTCTTGGGAAAATGAGTTTTGTGATCATGTTGTTGAATTTTCACAATAAAGTTGCCTTAGTATTAATGGTGTAGAGTTATGGGAAACCCGAGTTACTAATAAGGTCTATATGATTGACTCTTGTGTGTATGTGCATGAAATCAGAATTCTAATTTTAGTTCCTTATACTACTCTATAAAATTAAACTTTCTATTAAAGAAATAACTGTGACTGAAAGGGTTTTTAATTAGAACATATAAGCTATATTTCCAGCATTTGACAGTGGGGCCTTAACATTAACCTTGCAGTTAATGTATTTAATTAGTTATTTTATATAAAGCTTATTAAAAATGTAGGCTTTTAATGTAGTCTCTGCTCCATTTTACTGTCAGCGTCTTGTACTGTATTCAGAATGGTGAATTAAATGATGATAAAATAGTTTGAATTGTGTCTATAACCATTAACCTTTTAGCAATGGTTTTTAAACAGAGCCATGCATCAGAGTGGTGAATTAATTGATAAGAAGTCACTCTGATGGTTTTTATTCAATATTCTTCTTATAATCATCACTCTTTAATATATTTCTAGAATCACATTTGGGATATGCATATTATGCCAATATATTTATAATTTCCTACCACCTTGTTTTCTAAAAACAAATGTCATTGTGTCAGTTTGGCTGCTGATGTTTTACATGTTTAGTAAAAACAAGTTTTAAGTGGATATAACATATTAGGAAATATAAAGACATTATCTTTTAAGTTTTAATAACAGATACTATGTTGTGAAAAACTTAAAGAGATGGCACAAAAATTTTCCTGAATGCCAACAGAAGGTGGGGAAATTTATCTTGTGGTTGTCTTTCGTATACCTGAAAAATGTGAAAGCAAGCACTTCCTGCCAGAAAAAGGATGAAAAATGCTTTTATTATTCCTTACTTTTGGTGAAGTAATTGTACAACATTGTTTTGAGAAATGAACCAAAATGAAAATCATAGATGTCTGAAATATAAGTTGCTACATGTTCGTATATTTATATATAAGTAAAATTATTAATTACAAATTACTATTTTAAAATGTTTTCTAAAAATATATTAACAGTCATCAGCAGCACTTGCTTTTCTTTTGGTGATATAACCACTCTTTCACGGTGGTTATGCTCTTTCCTAGTTTAGTTTTTCATAGCACTGGGGGCATGAGGGTGAGAACTGACATGTTAATAAGCAAAATAAAATCTAAACCAATATGACTTTCTCTTTCTAGAATAAAAATCTCAGAGTGGTATTTAAATTTAAAGAACTTGAAAATGAGCATTTCTGTTTATAAAATTCAAAATTCTGTACTTTTGGAGATCTGGTTATATTCAGATTTCCTTATGATTCTGTGAACTATCCAGTGACATTGAATTTACTTTTTCACATCTCTTTTTTTTCTGCTTATCCATGTATGCTTAAGTAAGTGTGAAACTATTTCTATAGTTTAACAACACTTTTTTTAATTAATAAAAACATTTGAAAGATATATTTCAAGTATTGAAGATAACTAATTAAGTGTTCTTTTACTTGTGAGTTTGCTATAGACTTAATGTTTGTGTTCCTCTAAAATTCATGTTGAAGCATAATACCCAATGTGATGGTATTTGGAATTAGATCCTTTGGGAGGTGATTAGGTCATATGGGTGGAACCCTCATGAATTGGATTAGTGCTTTTATAAAAGAGAAACCAGAGAACTCTCTTGCTCTTTGCCATGACAGTATGAAACCTAGAAGAGGGCTCTCACCAGAACCTGACCATGCTGGCACTCTGATCATGGACTTCCAGCATCCAGAACTGTGAGAAATAAATTTGTGTTGTGTATAAGCCACCCAGGTTATGGTATTCTATTATAGAGGTCTGAGTCAATGAAGACAAAATTGCATATATTTCTTGATGTTTTAATAATGTGTGACTTATATGTGAATGATTTTAGAATTAGATTTTCCTTTCAATATTTAAAAAAAAAATAGTACTTTTCACAGAACTAGAATAAACAATCCTAAAATTTGTATGGAACCACACACACACACAAAAAAGCCAAAACAATATTGAAAAAGAAAAGCAAAGCTGAAGGCATCACAATTTTGGACTTCAAGTTATATTACAAAGGTGTAGTAATCAAAACAGTATGGTACTGGCACAAAAATAGACACATACATCATTAGAACAGCATAGGAAACCCAGCAATAAACCCATAATTATATGGTCAATTCATCTTTGACAAAGCAAGAAAGAATAGTCAATGGGGAAAAAGATAGTCTCTTCAACAAATGGCGTTGGGAAAACAGGACAGCAACATGTAAAACAAGGAAACTAGACCACTTTCTTACACCATACACAAAAATAAATTCAAAATGAATCAAAGACATGAATGTGAGACCTGAAACCATAAAAATCCTAGAAGAGACCACACGCAGTAACTTCTCTGACATCAGCTGTAGTAAGTTATTTTCTAGAAAGATCCCTTAAGGCAAGGGAAACAAAGCAAAAAATAAACTATTGGGACTATATCAAAATAAAAACCTTTCAACAGTGAAGGAAACCATCAACAAAACTAAAAGGCAAATTACCTAATGGGAGAAAATAGTTGTCAATGACATATTCAATAAAGGGTTAGTATATAAAATATATAAAGAGGTATAAGTACCTCAACACCCTAAAAACAATCCAATTAAAAAATGGACAGAAGACATGAACAGATATTTTTCCAAAGAAGACGTATAGATGGTCACATGAAAAGATGCTCATCGTCACTTATCATCAAGGAGATACAAATCACAACTACAATGAGATATCATCTCACACCTGTATGAATGATTACAACCAACAGCACAAGAAACAGGTATTGGTGAGGATGGGGAGAAAAGGGAACCCTTTTGCACTGTTGGTGGGAATGCAAATTGGTTCAACCACTGTGGAAAAGAGTATGGAAGTTTCTCCGAATTTAAAAATAGAACAACCCTATGTCCAGCAATTGCACTACCGGGTATTTACCCAAAGAATACAAAAACACTAATTCAAAGGTATACATGTGCCCATATGTTTATAGCAACATTATTTACAATAGACAAGATATGAAAGCAGCCCAAGTATCCATCGATTGATGACTGGATAAAGATGTGGCTAATATATATATATATTATAGAATGTTATTTAGCCATAAAAAAAGAATAAAATCTTGCCATTTGCAATGACAAGGCTGGAACTAGAGAGTATAATGCTAAGCGAAATAAGTCAGTCAGAGAAAGACAAATACCATATAATTTCACTCATATGTGGAATTTAAGAAACAAAACAAATGAGAAAAGAGAAAAAGAGTAAGAGAGACAAACCAGGAAACATACTCTTAACTATAGACAGCAAACTGATGGTTACCAGAGAAAGGGTGGGTAGGGGTCTGAGTTAAATAGGTGATGGTGATGAGGGAGGGCACTTGTGATTAGCATGGGGTATTGCATGGAAGTGTTGAATCACTGTATCATACATCTGAAACTAACACTGTATGTTAAATAATTGGAATTAAATTAAACACTTAAGAAAATATGTAAAAAAATTAAATGAATTTTCAGAAATCTTTAAGAGAATTTTCTGCTGGTATGGAAGATTTAAGATGAAGTTGTATCATGGAGGTTATTTCTGTGGTACCTCTTTCCATAGGGATTTGGAAAAAACATTTTTAATTATAATAATATTAACTACATGTTTTGCAAATCTCATGATGGAAAATATGTATATTGATTTTTTTCATTTTAATTTCACTTTATTTCTGCTCTCTAATTTTATCAAGATATAATTGGCATATAACACTATTACTTTTAGGTACACAACATGATGATTTTATATATATTGAATTGAAGACCACGGTAGGTTAACTTCCCATCACCTCAAATAGTTACACTTTTTTTCTTGTGATAAAAACTTAAGATTTACTCTCTTAAGCAACTTCCAAATATATATACAGCATTGTTAACTATAGCCAGCATATTGTACATTACATCCTCAGGACTTATAACTGAAAGGTTATACCATTTGACTACCTTCACACATTTCTTTCACTTCCTCACTCTCTACCTGTGGCAAATCTGATTTCTGTTTTTATGAGGGTTTTGTTGTTGTTGTTTTTATATTCCACATAAAAGTGAAATCATATAGACATTTTGTCTTTCTCTGACTTATTTCACTTAGCTTAATGTCCTCAGTTTCCATCCATTTTGTCACAAATGGCAGGACTTCTTTCCCTTTATGAATGAAGAACATAGCACATTTTCTTTATCCATTCATCCACCAGTGGACACTTAGGTTGTTTCCATGTCCTGGCTATTGTATATAATGCTGCAATGAATATGGGAGTGCAAATAGCTTTTTGGGATATTGATTTTGTTTCCTTTAGGTATATACCAAGAAGTAGAATTTCTGGATTATATGATATTTCTATTTTTAATTTTTTTTTTAAATTTTTTTTTCAACGTTTATTTATTTTTGGGACAGAGAGAGACAGAGCATGAACGGGCGAGGGGCAGAGAGAGAGGGAGACACAGAATCGGAAACAGGCTCCAGGCTCCGAGCCATCAGCCCAGAGCCTGACGCGGGGCTCGAACTCACGGACCGCGAGATCGTGACCTGGCTGAAGTCGGACGCTTAACCGACTGTGCCACCCAGGCGCCCCTATATTTTTAATTTTTAAAGGTACATCCATACTATTTTCCGTAATGGTTGTACTAATTTACATTCCCACCAATGGTGCACAAAATTTCCTATTGTCCACATCCTCTTCAGTATTT
Organism: Lynx canadensis; assembly: GCF_007474595.2. Taxonomy (NCBI): domain Eukaryota; kingdom Metazoa; phylum Chordata; class Mammalia; order Carnivora; family Felidae; genus Lynx; species Lynx canadensis. Next base: position 124,934,807 of record NC_044311.2, read on the forward strand.
GTTATCTCTTGGCTTTTTGATAACAGCCATTCTAATAGGTGTGAGGTGATAGATCATTGTGGTTTGGATTTGTATTTTCCTAATTATTACTGATATTGAGAACAACAACAACATACCTGTTGGCCATCTGTATATCTTTTTGGGAAAATGTCTATTCAGGTCCTTTATCCATTTTTTTAAAATTTGGATTATTATTATTATTACTATTATTATTATTTACTATTAAGCTATATGAGTTCCTTACATATTTTGGATATTAACCCCTTATCACATGTGTGGTTAATAAATATTTTCCCTTTTTCTGTAGGTTGCCTTTTCATTTTGTTAATTATTTCTTTTCCTGTGCAGTAGCAATTTCCTATTTTGTTCCTCGTGCTTTAGATGTTATATCCAAACAACCATTGCCACAACCCATGTTAAGAAGATTCTTCCTTATGTTTTTTTTTCTAGATGTTTTGTGGTTTCAAGTCCTACATTTCAATCTTTGATCTATTTTGAATTAATTTTTGTGATACAAGAATGGTGTCTAGTTTCCTTTTTTTGCATGTGACTATCCAATCTTCACAGCATTATTTATAGGAGAAATTGTCTTTTCTCCACTGGGTACTCTTGGCTTGCTTACTAAATGTTAGTTGAGTTAGAGAGGGAGGGAGCCAAATCATAAGAGACTCTTAAAAACTGAGAATAAACTGAGGGTTGATGGGGGATGGGAGGGAGGGGAAAGTTGGTGATAGACATTTTTTTTTAATTTATTTTTATTTTTTTTATTTTTTATTTTTTTTATATATATGAAATTTATTGACAAATTGGTTTCCATACAACACCCAGTGCTCATCCCAAAAGGTGCCCTCCTCAATACCCATCACCCACCCTCCCCTCCCTCCCACCCCCCATCAACCCTCAGTTTGTTCTCAGTTTTTAACAGTCTCTTATGCTTTGGCTCTCTCCCACTCTAACGTCCTTTTTTTTTTTTTTTTTTTTTTTTCCTTCCCCTCCCCCATGGGTTCCTGTTAAGTTTCTCAGGATCCACATAAGAGTGAAACCATATGGTATCTGTCTTTCTCTGTATGGCTTATTTCACTTAGCATTACACTCTCCAGTTCCATCCACGTTGCTACAAAAGGCCATATTTCATTTTTTCTCATTGCCACATAGTATTCCATTGTGTATATAAACCACAATTTCTTTATCCATTCATCAGTTGATGGACATTTAGGCTCTTTCCATAATTTGGCTATTGTTGAGAGTGCTGCTATGAACATTGGGGTACAAGTGCCCCTATGCATCAGTACTCCTGTATCCCTTGGATAAATTCCTAGCAGTGCTATTGCTGGGTCATAGGGTAGGTCTATTTTTAATTTTCTGAGGAACCTCCACACTGCTTTCCAGAGCGGCTGCACCAATTTGCATTCCCACCAACAGTGCAAGAGGGTTCCCGTTTCTCCACATCCTCTCCAGCATCTATAGTCTCCTGATTTGTTCATTTTGGCCACTCTGACTGGCGTGAGGTGATACCTGAGTGTGGTTTTGATTTGTATTTCCCTGATAAGGAGCGACGCTGAACATCTTTTCATGCGCCTGGTGATAGACATTGAGGAGGGCACCTGTTGGGATGAGCACTGGGTGTTGTATGGAAACCAATTTGGCAATAAATTTCACATTAAAAAAAAAATGTTATTTGACCATATATGCATGGGTTTATTTCTGGCTTTCAACTCCGTTCTGTTGGTCCATGTTCTGTTTCTATGCCAGCATCATACTGTTTTCATTACTAATTTTGCAATATAACTTGAAATCAGGATGTATGATGCCTCTAGCTTTGTTCTTTGTCAAGATTGCTTTGACTATTTAGGGTCTTTTGTGGTTCTATATAAATTTTACAATTTTTTTTCTGTAAAATATCCCACTGGAATCTTGATAAAGATTGCATTGAATCTACAGATGGCTTTGTGTAGTATGGGCATTTTAACAATATTAATTCTTCCAATTTATGAACACAGGAAGTCTTTCCATTTATTTTTGTCTTCAATTTCTTTCTTCATTGTTTTGTAGTTTTCACTATAGGGATCTCTCGCCTCCTTTCTTAAATTTATTCCTAAGTATTTTTATTATTTTTATGCTATCATAAAAAGGATTGTTTTCTTTACCTTTTTCTGATAGTTCACTATTAGTGTATAGAAACATTATTGTTTTTCATATGTTGATTCTGTACCTTGAAATTTTACTGTACCCATTGATTAGATCAATAGTTTGCTTGCTTTTTAAAACATTTTTATTTATTTTATTTTTTAAAATTTAAATCCAAGTTAGTTAACATGTAGTGTAATAATGATTTCAGGAATGGGAGGATCAAATAGTTTTTTAGTGGAGTCTTTAGCAATTCCTATATATGAAATAATTTCATGAACAAATAGAGAAAATTTTACTTTTTCCATTCCAATTTTATTTGTTTTTCTTGCCTGATGCTCTGGCTAGGAGTTCCAATGCTATGCTGAATAAGAGTGGTGTGAATGTAAATTCTTGTCTTAGAGAAAAAGGTTTAAACCTTTAAGTGATTGAGTGTGTGATGTTAGCTATAGGCTTGTCACATATGGCCTTTATTATGTTGAGATACATTTCTTCTATACCTAATTTGTTGAGACTTTTATCATAAATTGATGTTTAATTTTATCAAATACTTTTTCTCATCTATTGAGATGAGATGATTATATGACTTTTATCTTTTACTCTATTAATGTGACATACCACATTTATTGATTTGGGTATATCAAACCATCTTTGCAAACCAAAAATGAATTCTCCTTGATCATAGTATATGATCCCTTTAATGTATTGTTGAATTAGGTTGCTAGTATCTTGTTGAGAATTTTTGTATCTATATCCATTGACCTGTAGTTTTGTTTTCTTATAGTGTCCTTAGCTGGATTTAATATCACAGTATTTCTGGACTCATAAAATTAGATTGAGAGTGTTTCCTTCACTTCAAGTTTTGGAAGAATTTGTGAAGGACCGATATCAATTCTTCTTTAATTTTTTTAATGTTTATTTATTTTGGGGATAGAGAGAAAGAGAGAGAGAATGTCTTTGGGGAGGAACAGAGAGGGAGACACAGAACTTGAACAGGCTCCAGGCTCTGACCTGTCAGCACAGAGCTTGCTGTGGGGCTTGACTTCATGAACAGTGAGATCATGATCTGAGCTGAAGTCAGATACTCAACTAGCTGAGCTATGCAGGAACCTCTAATTCTTCTTTAAATGTTTGGTAGAATTTATCAATGAAGACATCCAGTCCTGGGCTTTTCTTTGTTGGGAGGTTTTTGCAAACTGATTCAATGTTTTACTTGACATTTGTCATTCAGATGTATTTCTTCCTCATTCAGTTTTGCTAAGTTGTGTGTTTCTAGGAATTTACACATTTATTCTAGGTTGTTCTAGAAAAAAACCCTAGGTTTCTTGGTTTTCTAGGTTGACCAATATGTCTACTTGCACTCTTAGGAAATAAATACCATGTTGAAGGTTCCCATTGGAGTAATTTTTAAACATTAAATGATATTTAATATGCTATTGTCTATCAAGAAGGAGCTAGTTAAATATATTATGGATCACTATAAATAGAATTTATGTACCCATATAAAATTATGAGGAATGTAAGTATTAATAATCTGTTACTAAATGAGAAAGCAAGTTGCAGAACAATGTGATAGTATGTTACTTCTTATATAATAGAGTACTAGGTCATATATCCTTTGTCACTTGTGTAAATACAGGCAGCAGCAAGAAAATAAAGGCAAAAACAAAACAAAACAGTAATAGTCCTTATATTTGTGTATGTGTAGTTAGATAGAGGTAAGAATGAGATAGATTTTCCACCTAAAACTGTAATAATAATTATGTATAAATATATTTAATGTTTAATATACACATGTACGCATGTTATTTGTACAAATATAAGCATATATATGCTCATATATGTAATGATACATACATATACACTTCACAAGTCCCTGTATATATGTAATGTTTACATATGCAAACCCTTGAAAATTAAATTCTAAAATTTTGTCTGGAATATGAAAATGAGTCATTCACTCTAAGTAATATCTTACAAAAGTAATATCTATGTAGTCAATCTGGCATTCTTTGAGTGGTTAAAATGTAGCTTTGTTGTCTACATTTTACTGATACGATGTCAGTGTTTTGACACTGGTTCTTGACAATGAAAAGATTGCCCTGGGCTGGAGCCCTAGATTTGTGTATAAGACATAATATTCTGGATGCATTCCAGGAGAACTAGGAAAAAAAATCCATCTGCACAATAGGATCGGTACATGTATATTTGCACATTATGACTAACCCCAGATTTTTCCCCATGTACAGTACGCTTTTGTACAGTTTATCAGCCATTAAGAAATATACTTGAAGGGACTGAGGAAGATGGCGGCGTAGGAGGACGCTGGGCTCACCGCGCGTCCTGCTGAACACTTAGATTCCACCTACACCTGCCTAAATAACCCAGAAAACCGCCAGAGGATTAGCAGAACGGAGTCACCGGACCCAAGTGCCGACGAGAGGCCCACGGAAGAGGGTAGGAAGGGCGGCGAGGCGGTGCGCGCTCCACGGACTGGCGGGAGGGAGCCGGGGCGGAGGGGCGGCTCGCCGGCCAAGCAGAGCCCCCGAGTCCGGCTTGCAAAAGCGGAGGGGCCTGACGGACTGTGTTCCGACAGCAAGCGCGACTTAGCGTCTGGGAGGTCATAAATTAACAGCTCTGCTCGGAAAGCGGGAAGGCTGGAGGACAAAGGGAGGGTGAGCTGCGGAGCCCCCGGACGACAGCGCTCAGTTTGGCGGGGAACAAAGGCGCTCGCCAGCGCCATCTCCCCCGCCCATCCCCCAGCCAAAATCCCAAAGGGAACCGGTTCCGGCCAGGGAAATTGCTCGCTCCGCGCAAACACCCAACTCTGTGCTTCTGCGGAGCCAAACCTCCGGCAGCGGATCTGACTCCCTCCGGCTGCCACAGGGCCCCTCCTGAAGTGGATCACCTAAGGAGAAGCGAGCTAAGCCTGCCCCCCCCTCCCGCTGTGCACCTTGCCTTCCCACCCCAGCTAATACGCCAGATCCCCAGCATCACAAGCCTGGCAGTGTGCAAGTAGCCCAGACGGGCCACGCCACCCCACAGTGAATCCCGCCCCTAGGAGAGGGGAAGAGAAGGCACACACCAGTCTGACTGTGGCCCCAGCAGTGGGCTGGGGGCAGACATCAGGACTGACTGCGGCCCCGCCCACCAACTCCAGTTATACACCACAGCACAGGGGAAGTGCCCTGCAGGCCCTCACCACTCCAGGGACTATCCAAAATGACCAAGCGGAAGAACTCCCCTCAGAAGAATCTCCAGGAAATAACAACAGCTAATGAGCTGATCAAAAAGGATTTAAATAATATAACAGAAAGTGAATTTAGAATAATAGTCATAAAATTAATCGCTGGGCTGGAAAACAGTATACAGGACAGCCGAGAATCTCTTGCTACAGAGATCAAGGGACTAAGGAACAGTCACGAGGAGCTGAAAAACGCTTTAAAGGAAATGCAAAACAAAATGCAAACCACCACAGCTCGGATGGAAGAGGCAGAGGAGAGAAGAGGTGAACTAGAAGATAAAGTTATGGAAAAAGAGGAAGCTGAGAAAAAGAGAGATAAAAAAATCCAGGAGTATGAGGGGAAAATTAGAGAACTAAGTGATACACTAAAAAGAAATAATATACGCATAATTGGTATCCCAGAGGAGGAAGAGAGAGGGAAAGGTGCTGAAGGGGTACTTGAAGAAATAATAGCTGAGAACTTCCCTGAACTGGGGAAGGAAGAAGGCATTGAAATCCAAGAGGCACAGAGAACTCCCTTCAGACGTAACTTGAATCGATCTTCTGCACGACATATCATAGTGAAACTGGCAAAATACAAGGATAAAGAGAAAATTCTGAAAGCAGCAAGGGGTAAACGTGCCCTCACATATAAAGGGAGACCTATAAGACTCGTGACTGATCTCTCTTTTGAAACTTGGCAGGCCAGAAAGAATTGGCATGAGATTTTCAGGGTGCTAGACAGCAAAAATATGCAGCCGAGAATCCTTTATCCAGCAAGTCTGTCATTTAGAATAGAAGGAGAGATAAAGGTCTTCCCAAACAAACAAAAACTGAAGGAATTTGTCACCACTAAACCAGCCCCACAAGAGATCCTAAGGGGGACCCTGTGAGACAAAGTACCAGAGACATCACTACAAGCATAAAACATACAGACATCACAATGACTCTAAACCCGTATCTTTCTATAATAACACTGAATGTAAACGGATTAAATGCGCCAACCAAAAGACATAGGGTATCAGAATGGATAAAAAAACAAGACCCATCTATTTGCTGTCTACAAGAGACTCATTTTAGACCTGAGGACACCTTTAGATTCAGAGTGAGGGGATGGAGAACTATTTATCATGCTACTGGAAGCCAAAAGAAAGCTGGAGTAGCCATACTTATATCAGACAAACTAGACTTTCAATTAAAGGCTGTAACAAGAGATGAAGAAGGACATTATATAATAGTTACAGGGTCTATCCATCAGGAAGAGCTAACAATTATAAATGTCTATGCGCCGAATACCGGAGCCCCCAAGTATATAAAACAATTACTCATAAACAGAAGCAACCTTATTGATAAGAATGTGGTAATTGCAGGGGACTTTAACACCCCACTTACAGAAATGGATAGATCATCTAGACACACAGTCAATAAAGAAACAAGGGCCCTGAATGAGACATTGGATCAGATGGACTTGACAGATATATTTAGAACTCTGCATCCCAAAGCAACAGAATATACTTTCTTCTCGAGTGCACATGGAACATTCTCCAAGATAGATCATATACTGGGTCACAAAACAGCCCTTCATAAGTTTACAAGAATTGAAATTATACCATGCATACTTTCAGACCACAATGCTATGAAGCTTGAAATCAACCACAGGAAAAAGTCTGGAAAACCTCCAAAAGCGTGGAGGTTAAAGAACACCCTACTAACGAATGAGTGGGTCAACCAGGCAATTAGAGAAGAAATCAAAAAATATATGGAAACAAACGAAAATGAAAATACAACAATCCAAATGCTTTGGGACGCAGCGAAGGCAGTCCTGAGAGGAAAATACATTGCAATCCAGGCCTATCTCAAGAAACAAGAAAAATCCCAAATACAAAATCTAACAGCACACCTAAAGGAAATAGAAGCAGAACAGCAAAGGCAGCCTAAACCCAGCAGAAGAAGAGAAATAATAAAGATCAGAGCAGAAATAAACAATACAGAATCTAAAAAAACTGTAGAGCAGATCAACGAAACCAAGAGTTGGTTTTTTGAAAAAATAAACAAAATTGACAAACCTCTAGCCAGGCTTCTCAAAAAGAAAAGGGAGATGACCCAAATAGATAAAATCATGAATGAAAATGGAATGATTACAACCAATCCCTCAGAGATACAAACAATTATCAGGGAATACTATGAAAAATTATATGCCAACAAATTGGACAACCTGGAAGAAATGGACACATTCCTGAACACCCACACTCTTCCAAAACTCAATCAGGAGGAAAGAGAAAGCTTGAACAGACCCATAACCAGCGAAGAAATTGAATCGGTTATCAAAAATCTCCCAACAAATAAGAGTCCAGGACCAGATGGCTTCCCAGGGGAGTTCTACCAGACATTTAAAGCAGAGATAATACCTATCCTTCTCAAGCTATTCCAAGAACTAGAAAGGGAAGGAAAACTTCCAGACTCATTCTATGAAGCCAGTATTACTTTGATTCCTAAACCAGACAGAGACCCAGTAAAAAAAGAGAACTACAGGCCAATATCCCTGATGAATATGGATGCCAAAATTCTCAATAAGATACTAGCAAATCGAATTCAACAGCATATAAAAAGAATTATTCACCATGATCAAGTGGGATTCATTCCTGGGATGCAGGGCTGGTTCAACATTCGCAAATCAATCAACGTGATACATCACATTAACAAAAAAAAAGAGAAGAACCATATGATCCTGTCAATCGATGCAGAAAAGGCCTTTGACAAAATCCAGCACCCTTTCTTAATAAAAACCCTTGACAAAGTCGGGATAGAAGGAACATACTTAAAGATCATAAAAGCCATTTATGAAAAGCCCACAGCTAACATCATCCTCAACGGGGAAAAACTGAGAGCTTTTTCCCTGAGATCAGGAACACGACAGGGATGCCCACTCTCACCGCTGTTGTTTAACATAGTGCTGGAAGTTCTAGCATCAGCAATCAGACAACAAAAGGAAATCAAAGGCATCCAAATTGGCAAAGATGAAGTCAAGCTTTCGCTTTTTGCAGATGACATGATATTATACATGGAAAATCCGATAGACTCCACCAAAAGTCTGCTAGAACTGATACATGAATTCAGCAAAGTTGCAGGATACAAAATCAATGTACAGAAATCAGTTGCATTCTTATACACTAACAATGAAGCAACAGAAAGACAAATAAAGAAAATGATCCCATTCACAATAGCACCAAGAAGCATAAAATACCTAGGAATAAATCTAACCAAAGATGTAAAGGATCTGTATGCTGAAAACTATAGAAAGCTTATGAAGGTAATTGAAGAAGACTTAAAGAAATGGAAAGACATTCCCTGCTCATGGATTGGAAAAATAAATATTGTCAAAATGTCAATACTACCCAAAGCTATCTACACATTCAATGCAATCCCAATCAAAATTGCACCAGCATTCTTCTCGAAATTAGAACAAGCAATCCTAAAATTCATATGGAACCACAAAAGGCCCCGAATAGCCAAAGGAATTTTGAAGAAGAAGACCAAAGCAGGAGGCATCACAATCCCAGACTTTAGCCTCTACTACAAAGCTGTAATCATCAAGACAGCATGGTATTGGCACAAAAACAGACACACAGACCAATGGAATAGAATAGAAACCCCAGAACTAGACGCACAAACGTATGGCCAACTCATCTTTGACAAAGCAGGAAAGAACATCCAATGGAAAAAAGACAGCCTCTTTAACAAATGGTGCTGGGAGAACTGGACAGCAACATGCAGAAGGTTGAAACTAGACCACTTTCTCACACCATTTACAAAAATAAACTCAAAATGGATAAAGGACCTAAATGTGAGACAGGAAACCATCAAAACCTTAGAGGAGAAAGCAGGAAAAGACCTCTCTGACCTCAGCCGTAGCAATCTCTTACTCGACACATCCCCAAAGGCAAGGGAATTAAAAGCAAAAGTGAATTACTGGGACCTTATGAAGATAAAAAGCTTCTGCACAGCAAAGGAAACAACCAACAAAACTAAAAGGCAACCAACGGAATGGGAAAAGATATTTGCAAATGACATATCGGACAAAGGGCTAGTATCTAAAATCTATAAAGAGCTCACCAAACTCCACACCCGAAAAACAAATAACCCAGTGAAGAAATGGGCAGAAAACATGAATAGACACTTCTCTAAAGAAGACATCCAGATGGCCAACAGGCACATGAAAAGATGTTCAGCGTCGCTCCTTATCAGGGAAATACAAATCAAAACCACACTCAGGTATCACCTCACGCCAGTCAGAGTGGCCAAAATGAACAAATCAGGAGACTATAGATGCTGGAGAGGATGTGGAGAAACGGGAACCCTCTTGCACTGTTGGTGGGAATGCAAATTGGTGCAGCCGCTCTGGAAAGCAGTGTGGAGGTTCCTCAGAAAATTAAAAATAGACCTACCCTATGACCCAGCAATAGCACTGCTAGGAATTTATCCAAGGGATACAGGAGTACTGATGCATAGGGGCACTTGTACCCCAATGTTCATAGCAGCACTCTCAACAATAGCCAAATTATGGAAAGAGCCTAAATGTCCATCAACTGATGAATGGATAAAGAAATTGTGGTTTATATACACAATGGAATACTATGTGGCAATGAGAAAAAATGAAATATGGCCTTTTGTAGCAACGTGGATGGAACTGGAGAGTGTAATGCTAAGTGAAATAAGCCATACAGAGAAAGACAGATACCATATGGTTTCACTCTTATGTGGATCCTGAGAAACTTAACAGGAACCCATGGGGGAGGGGAAGGAAAAAAAAAAAAAAGAGGTTAGAGTGGGAGAGAGCCAAAGCATAAGAGACTGTTAAAAACTGAGAACAAACTGAGGGTTGATGGGGGGTGGGAGGGAGGGGAGGGTGGGTGATGGGTATTGAGGAGGGCACCTTTTGGGATGAGCACTGGGTGTTGTATGGAAACCAATTTGTCAATAAATTTCATAAAAAAAAAAAAAAAAAAAAAAAAAAGAAATATACTTGAGCTGGGCTTTTAAGGCTTATTGAAACAAGGGCACCCAGCCCTTGATAAGCATTTATTTCTACAATAAATTATAATCCTTATCAATCATAAGAACCACACTCTTTATTTTTGCTTCAAAAAAAGAAAATTATATATATTCATTATATGTGAAATTTGTGAAGGATGCCCCAAATAATGATGCTGTATAATGCAGCCACAATGATGCATTTGACACCGAAAGAATAGCAATGCCAGGTTCTCATAGAAATGTCCCTTGAGCAATATACAATACTTGATAGCATGCTCAGCATATTATATATTTTTTCTTTTATGACATACTTGATATAAAGAAAATTTTCTATTATCGTAGGTGCTTTTCAGTGATTGCTGTCATAACAATAATACCTAATATAATGGGCTATTTTATAATCCACAAAACACTTTCCTTCATATTATCTCATTTGTTCCTTGTAGAGGTTAATAGCATTTTTAAAAAGGCAAAACTCAGTTAAGGGATGTATATTTCTTGTTCACAGCCAAATATCTAATAAATATAGATGTATAGACAAGCCAGATTTTGTGACATTTTATTTTGTACTCTCTTTATTATTTTTTCTTAGATCCTTAAAAAATTGTGTGTTCCAAAATATCCTAAATCTCTTATGATGGTGCTAGATATCTCACTAAGGTGGCATATACCCTAAATTGTAACCACTGATGTTACTGTGTAAGGGAATATTTGAAATCTATTATATATGGGAATGAGAGTATTAATATTTTATTATTATTGCTATTTTCTTTGTGAAAGAAACTCCATTTTTACCCTACAGTAGCCTGTGGCTGTAAGTACCTTAAGATAATTTCAAGGTCCCTGAATGTACACCATCACAAAGTCAGCTGTTAAAACTGTAGATCCCTTAGGAATTCTGGATATCCTTCCCATAGTCCACCTTAGTTGGAGCCCAGTGAATATTGGCAAGGAAATAACCTCCCGGAGAGCAGAACCAAAGCCAGCCTTAGGACAGGGGTGTATGTTAACCCTGCACAGCTGTATTTGGTTAAATCTATGTGCTAGTAATTTCTTTGTATGCCTTCTAAATGGGAATTTTTTATTACAGATATATTATTTCATCTGCACCATGGCACATTCATTATTACTGAGGACAGAGGAGGTCTCGTCCACTAGCTTCAAGTCAGGGGACTATGAGGCATCATCTACTGTCTTGATACAAGCATAGACAGGAAGTAACACCCGGGGCTTTGAGCTGGTTTGGTAACTGGGTGAAATTTAGGGTCCAGCCCTTGTGAAGAGATTCAGTCTTTCAATATATGGGGATCAGTATATCCCATAATAGCTAGTTTGCCAAAAGGATGACCTATAAAAGGATTAAAGTTACTTACATAGAAACAGAAACCTAAATTATTGGGGAATTAAGTATCCTCACACACACACACACACACACACACACACGCACACGTTTTCCCAGATTCCACTGCAAATAATTATAGCATTGTGACCATGTTCTAGTCAAAGAGATTTAAGAAATAACTGGTAGTAGAAGCTTCCAGAAAATCACATTTACCTTTCTTCATTCATCCTATATCCTGTGGAATTTGAACATTATGGTCATCTGACTGACAGATCAAGAAGTAGCACTGGAAAATGTGACCAGAAATAGCAGTAACATCAGCAAGAGATACTTGTCCAGAGGTAGCAGGACTGCTATGGCTACTGTTGTCAAAGATTTTCAGTCCTTTCCAAAGTCCTGCCACCTTCAGTACCTGATTTGTATGCAAATTTGTAAGTTTCATTGCCTAATAAGACGTGTAATAGAAGATATTCTGTCTGTGGGAAAAAAAGTGATATAGAAGCAACTTTTTTAACGTACAAAATCTTGCACATGAAAAAGAATACTCGAAAAGGCTAGAAGATAAATATTAAGAAAAATCTTCCAGAAAATAGAACCAAAAATTAAATAAATGGAAAACAAAAGTAAATAATAGGTATCAATCCAGTAAAGCATATATGAAATTAATAGAAACTTCTGAAAGTCACACAGAAATGCTGTTGGAAGATTATCAGAGAAAAATGTATGAGGAATTTTATTAAAATTGAAAAGCATCTGGGGCGCCTGGGTGGCTTAGTCGGTTGAGCGTCCGACATCAGCTCAGGTAACGATCTCACGGTCCGTGAGTTCGAGCCCCCCGTCAGGCTCTGGGCTGATGGCTCAGAGCCTGGAGCCTGTTTCCAATTCTGGGTCTCCCTCTCTCTCTGCCCCTCCCCCATTCATGCTCTGTCTCTCTCTGTCCCCCAAAAAATAAATAAACGTTGAAAAAAAAATTAAAAAAAAAATTGAAAAGCATTAGTTTAAGGATTGTGATGCCTACTTAGTGCCTAGTCCAGTGAATTAAAATAAATAATCCAAAAACCAAAAATAATTTATGCAGAAGTTTATGTTTATGAAATTTTCAAAATTTGGAGATGAAACAATCCTAGGAAAGAGAGAGAACAAGTGAGAGAAAGAGAGAAGGGAGGGGGGATTTCCAACATAAACCTATCCTTAGCCATTTTTTTAATCATTTGTGGTGATATAAAAATTTTATACTTATGCAAAGTCTCAAAACTTTTAAATTTTCTACTGGATTGTCTGTAGTTCCGTCAACATTGTTCTTCTCACTGCCATGCTTTCCTATGCTTCTCAAGGGACGAAGTTGTGATCTATATCTACCAGATTCTCTTGTCAGCAGAAATCTGGGTTAGATGCCACTGCCGAGAATTACACACCTTTTGGAAAGAGGGAAAGAGGTGCAGCTGCAAGGACAGAGAACATGAGGTGTGCAGTGGATTCTGTGCGAACTGCCCGCAGGTCCTTCAGGCAACAAACCCCTAAGCTGCAGATCTCCTGAAGGCCAAGAACACTTTTTATGTTGAACTCTGCTCTCCTAGTTTCTCCATGCTTGAAAATCCAGATTGCTTTCAGTTTTCCTGATGGAGCTCTAGTATGCCTCCCATGCACAGTCGTGCGAAGATTAAAGGAAGAAGAATGAAAGAAAGTGAGGGAGAGAGAGAGAGGGAGAGATGGGAGGGGAGAGAGACAGTGAGCTGGGGGCAGGGGGCGGGGGAGGGAGGTTAAGTGAAGAGGAAAACAAAACAAGTGGGGGAAAAAGCAAGTTACTATGTGTAATTTGTGTTAAAATAAACATGTAAAGCTCAAAATCTTTACACTGAAAGCTCAAAATCCTTACATGTACACATAACCAGCATTCTTTTAATTTTTTAAAAAAAAATTATTTATTTTGGGGAAAGCACAAGCAGGGGAGGGGCAGGGAGAGGAGGACAGAAGATCGGAAGAGGGATCTGCACTGACAGGCTGCCAGCAGCGATCCTGATGTGGGTTTCGAATGTGGGGTTTGAACTCAGGAACCAGAAGATCGTGACCTGAGCCAAAGTTGAACGCTCAACTGAATGAGCCACCCAGGTGCCCCACCTAAACAGCATTGTAAGGAAAAGTGCGGCAGAGTGCGCATTTGATTCCTCCAGAGAGTACAGCTGCAATGGGATAAAGATAATAAAGAATGGGATGAAGATGATAAAGAAAACATTGTTTTCCTTTATGCATAATTGTGCCGCTTGATTTGTTACAGAGATTGCGAAACATTCCTTTAATTACATAATGCGAACTTCCAATGTGATTTTAAGAATATTTTCCCTGAAAGGATGATATAACTCTTGTTTGTGCAGGCCTTTCATCCTCAATTCACTCCATAGTTCTTCCTGACTTCAGAATTGACTAGAGCATGTCCTTCATCAACACATAACAATGTTTCTAATGGCCTTTGTATAAGAGAGTGATAAGTTCCGGATTAAAATAATATCTAGGTGTATACATTTGGGAGGGAACCCGCAGTGGAATCAGTGGGAAGCAGATTTCACTTATTCAATATACTAAAATTAAGCTATCTAATGCAGGTACTTGGGAGGCCTTAAACAGTGATTGTATGAATTTCCAAACAACACATCAAGAAAACACCGCAAGGGTTTTCTTTGCTGCGCACCTGCGATGCCACAGGGAGACAGAAACAGAGACAAGAACAGAACCCATTGTCTCCTCGCTGAAGGTTGAGACGTGTTGCCATGATGTACTTCTCTGTTCTGTAGATCGGCTTGTACAATTCTGGAGTATTTGAAATGTTACACGCAAATAGGACATGTTAGTTGCTCTGATAAGGTTTAATCAAATTGTTTCCTCGAAGGTGTATTTTGTTTATTATTATGAATGAACGTGTCAACACGAGGTGTGACAGGAGCAGGGGTAGTTGCGTCTCAGCTTGAGCTGGCAGCAAATTATGTTCACATCATGTTTCTGAATTTCATTTACAGATAAGCACTGTGAGTAATTGTAACATGAAGTGGTAATCTACGGCTGATATATGAAAATAGAGAAACTTAAATTAAAAACATCATTCAACTGAAATTTTAGACTGTACTGGGGTAGGCCAGACTTCCAAATACAAAAGGAATGCCCACCTGAAAAAGAATTTTGCACTCAAGTCATGTGAAATTTTGTCTCAAATAAATAGCAAGTGTTTCTACCAATAACTGATTAACATATCATTGTAGATAATATATATATATTATGTTTTGATATAAAAGATTTCATTACCCTACTAAACAGATGCGTTATGTTTCTAACTGTCATTATGCTTTAGAATGTTATATTTTAGGTGATATTTGGCTAAACAGCAACTGCAATGTATTTTGATACTCTTTCTGATCACGTGGCCTAGATGAAAAAGAATCATAGTCAATTTAATTGAATGTAAGCATGTTGGTAAATGAGATTTAAATGTTAACATTAAGTAAGTAGAGAGATTTTTTAAAAGGAGCTTTATAACTAAGGTAAGCTAGTTTGGTGATTGCCAAACCAAATCTATCTTAATGCACTTTTAGAAAATTCCATGTCCTCACTCTAATCTAATTAAACTGATTCTCTGCATTTGGGCCCGAAAACCTGATTTTTAAAAAGACTTCTCAGGTGACTGATGATCTTCTTTTTCCACATTTCTGAAAGAATCCGCCTCCTCTTGTGCATAGATGAGAAACCCCAGAACTGGAGAGTTAAGACACATATTCATCAGGAGATTAGAGCCTTGCTTGGGAGTCTGCTGCACTGTGTAGCTTCTTGGTCCCTGTGTTCTCACTGCAAAGAGTACTCACAGATTCTGAGGGGCTGTAATTTGAAGAAATAAAAATTAACTTTTAGGTCAGAGGATATTGGCCTGGAGAGATGACCCAATATGTTTATTTTAGCAACAATGGGAATCAGAGAAAAGAAGGCCTTGTACTATCTGAATTTTCCTTCATTCTTCCTGTCAATATTGCCTTGGTATAAGAGGGCAGATGAAAATCAATGAAAAGTCAACTTTTAATATCTGAGGTTTTTTTTCCCAGAATTTTCATTTACTATTATGAGCAGCTTCTAATATTTCCATCCATTTGTTAACCTTCTCAATCCCTTGTTGCTTAGTGCCGTTTCTACTGAGAGGGAGTTTAAAACATATCACTTGGAAACTGAATATTCTGTTAATATTCTACATATTAACATCAACAGTGCTAGAATGATCTTCTGATTTTATCATAAAGTATTTAACCAAAAAAGATATATACAAAATACATATGAAGTATGTAGAATTTTGCTAGCGAATGTATGAAACATTTGTACAACAAATGAGAAAATCTGTATGGCTTGGACATTGAGATGTGACCTTGGGCATATTAATTAGCTTCCATCTCTGTTTTATCATAATTAAAATGGAATTGGAGTGACACACAACTCAGAGGGTTGTTGTGAAGAATGACAGGTATGGATTTGTAGTGTCCATCCAGATCTCCTTCATCAAAGCTGGCGGCAAGGAGGGGCACCTGGGTGGCTTCAGTCAGTTAAGCATCCCCACTCTTGATTTCATCTCAGGTCATAATCTCATGGTTGGGGAGCTGGAACCCCACATCAGGCTCTGTGCTGACAGTTCCTGGTTGGAATTCTCTCTCTGTGCTGACAGCTTCATTGGATTCTCTCTCTCTGCCCTTTGCCCAGTTCTTGTGCTCATGTGTGCATGTGTGTGCATGTGTGTGCACATGCACGTGAGATCTCGCTCTCAAAAATAAACATTAAAAAAAAACTGGCTGCAAGGAGCTGCAAAATTGACTGTTGTCCCAATATGCCACCTTATGCATCCATCTGAGCATTTGGACTGAAGCCATCCTTCTCCCAGGATGTTCCTAAGTCAGTGACTAACCCCGGCAGGGGTTCCGGTGCCACCTACTTCTGTAGGATTCAGAGCTTCCCTCATTGGCAGCTTTGGTTCAGGGACTACGGTTGACCTTGCAGAATCTTTCTTACTACTGTGCCGCAGTTGGAGAATTCCTGCAATCGTCCTTCCTTCCCCTTCTTTCACCAGATGTCATGCCTGCCTTAGAATCTGAAGCTGCTTCTTTTATATTCCTACTTCGTCACCTTTATCCTACACAGGCATTTCTCCTAATAAATGTCTTTCACATATCATCTTATCCTGGTGCCTACTTCTTGGAGGACCTCAATTAAGATGTGGGAATAAATAATTTACTATTAATAAAAATATTTGCAATCTTGCCTGCACATAGTAAGCACCATATAAGTGTTAATATATAAAAGCAAATAAAGTGAAGGGGGTCAAAAGGTACAAACTTCTGCTTATAAAGAAATAAGTCATAGTGATGTAATATGCACCATGATGACTATAGTTAATAATACTGAACTGCATATTTGTTAGCTGCTAAGAGAGTAGATCTTTATTATTTTTTTAATGTTTATTTATTTTTGAGAGAGAGAGCGACAGAGACAGAGTGCAAGCAGGCAAGGGGCAGAGACAGAAGGAGACACAGGATCTGAGGCAGGCTCTAGTCTCTGAACTGTTAGCACAGAGCCCCATGTGGGGCTGGAACTCAGGAACTGGGAAATCATGACCTGAGTGGAAGTTGGAAGCTTAATGGACTGTCACCCAGGCACCCCGCTAAGAGAGTAGATCTTTAAAGTTCTCTTCACAAGAAGAAAAATTGAAGCTATGTAAGAGTATGGATGTTAACTAGTCTTACTGTGATGATCATTTCAGGATGTATGTAAGTATCAAATCACTGTGTAGTGCAAATGAAACTAATTAATGTTATATGTCAATTTTAGTTCAATTAAATATAAGTAAAGATTGTAAATCATTTTTGATTGATCATGAATAATTTATCATATATGTATATAAGAAATAAACTTAATAGAAATATAAGAACTATTATTCTCTAACATGTTAAAATAAGTCATTACTGGCCATTTGGCTACCTGTAATATTATTTTGGCAGTTGTTTCCAAGTTCTTGGCATAAAGAATAAAATGTCAATTGATTTCTGGAAAGAGACAAATTATGTCATAGTTACTTTAATTTCTTATTAAATTCTTTATTTAGTATTAAGAAAAAAACAATCTGAAGAGCAAATGCAACAGTATAATCTCATAGCTTTCCTTGTATTATCATTTAGTGGCTCTGGTCTATATAGCTTGGTAGAGCATTGACTGAAAATTTAGCAGCATGGGCTGAAATCACATCAGGGTCTGTGTTGTGGCATGAAAAAAACAGTGAGACAAAAGATGGTTGCTTTGAAGACTTTTCTTTCATTTTGGGTGGGTGAAGGAAAGAGGGATTCTTAGAATTAAACAGTTATGTTTACAGAAGACTAAGTGATAATTAATACAAATTAAAACCTACAATTGCCTATCTTCAAAGTAGCTCATCATGGAATTATTTATTAATGCTAATTTACTTATTAAAGATAATTTGTCCATAAAAATTATGAAAGATTATAGGGGCGCCTTGGTGGCTCAGTTGGTTAAGCGTTCTTGGCTCAGGTCATGATCTCGCGATTTGTGAGTTGGAGTCCCACATTGGGCTCTGTGCTGACAGCTCAGAGCCTGGAGCCTGTTTCAGATTCTGTGTCTCCCTGTCTCTCTGCCCCTCCCCTGCTCACATTGTCTGTCTCTCTCTCAAAATTAAATAAACATTAAAAAATTTTAAAAAATTATGAAAGATTATAAACTATCTCCTCAAAGTCATTTCTGGCAATTTATGTAATTTTTTATGAATTTATGAAAATTTGGTCTACAAATTTTATAAAACATTTGTTGAGAGGTGCCTGGGTGGCTCAGTCAGTTAAACATCTGACTCGTGGTTTTGTTTCAGGTCATGATCTCAAGGTTTGTGAGTTCAAGCCCTGTGTCTGGCTCTGCACTGACAGTGTGACAGTACAGAGCCTGCTTGGGATTCTCGCTCTCTTCCTCTCTCTCTGCCCCTCTTGCACTGGTGCTCTCTCTGTCTCTCAAAATAAATAAACTTAAAAAAAAAAGAATTAAAAACATTTATTGAATTTTCTTATGTAAAACTTGCATATGAAAGAAAAGATGTTTCTAAGTCACCCAAGAGCGTTTTCTATTACTTTTTAAAAATTTGATGAGTGAGAAAAGACACTCAATTCTCTGGGATAAAGTAAAATGGAAAAAAATGTGTTCGAGTATGGTACTGCTACTTAAGAAACTCTGTGATCCCATGACTTTTCCAAGCCTAGGTTTATCTATTAAATGATAATATTCCATATTTTATATTAGTAATTGTGGATAGTTTTATGTTTTACGTCACCTGGAAATGATATCTGTGTAAGTTTTCTTCTGTGTGCATTACTTTCCTTTCATTCCCCACTCCTCTATGCCACCTATTATGAAATTGGGGGTTAATCCATCTAAAGCTGCTTCCAGACTAAAACTCACTTGGCTTAGAGTAATTAATCTTGTGTTGGTTTTTAGACTCATTACTCAAACTGATGGGGCCTTCAGCAGAGTGGCAAACAGGGAATTGTGCTGAACAGCAAGAAAAAGAAGGATTTGGGCCAATTTCTTGTTTCACAGGTCTTTACAGTCTCATTGGTGCTCATTGCTCTCTGAGGCCCTCTGTGCCCTCAGGTAGTGTGAACCTGCTCAGATGTCTGTGGTGACGGCAGCTGCAGTCTCCTTCTGCTAGTTCAGTATCCAGTGGGAGCTGCCGAGAACTAGCTATTGAGGAAGCAGATGAAAATAGTATGCTTCTAACAATTATACTCATACCCAGCCATTCCATTGATCTAAAAGGAACAAATTCATACAGATTACCCAGCAAAAGAAAAAGAAAAGGGAAAAACAAATAACTGGGAAGAATCCATGTTGAGAAAGAGAATAAGAGGAACACTGCCATTTGCTCATTTCCACTGCAAGGATCTGAGGAGCCCACACCATCACGATCATGTTTCCACTGTTAGATCTGTAGATTCCAGATTTCCACAATGCACTTCCTTACTTTTGCACTCATACCGCTAAGAATAATTTCATAAGCATCAGTGACTCTGTTTGTTCAAAACTATTCATGTGGTTCTGATTTTTACAAAGGAACAGGGAATTTTAGTATGTTAATTTTGAGAGGTCATGATAGAATATCAATGTTTATATCTGATCCTGACGAATCTTCACAATGAATCCAAGATGAAAACTATACGTTGTGTTTTATAGATGGAAAAGTTGGGGCTTGAGACGTTATATACTTTGCCCAAATTCATGCTTTTAGTAATAGAGTTTGGATTTAAATCCTAATCTCTATTTTATTACTGCTCAAATTTTTTTTTCTTTTTTTTTTTTCTGAAATTTATTGACAAATTGGTTTCCATACAACACCCAGTGCTCATCCCAAAAGGTGCCCTCCTCAATACCCATCACCCACCCTCCCCTCCCTCCCACCCCCCCTCAACCCTCAGTTTGTTCTCAGTTTTTAACAGTCTCTTATGCTTTGGCTCTCTCCCACTCTAACCTCTTTTTTTTTTTTTTCCTTCCCCTCCCCCATGGGTTCCTGTTAAGTTTCTCAGGATCCACATAAGAGTGAAACCATATGGTATCTGTCTTTCTCTGTATGGCTTATTTCACTTAGCATTACACTCTCCAGTTCCATCCACGTTGCTACAAAGGGCCATATTTCATTTTTTCTCATTGCCACATAGTATTCCATTGTGTATATAAACCACAATTTCTTTATCCATTCATCAGTTGATGGACATTTAGGCTCTTTCCATAATTTGGCTATTGTTGAGAGTGCTGCTATGAACATTGGGGTACAAGTGCCCTTATGCATCAGTACTCCTGTATCCCTTGGATAAATTCCTAGCATTGCTATTGCTGGGTCATAGGGTAGGTCTATTTTTAATTTTCTGAGGAACCTCCACACTGCTTTCCAGAGCGGCTGCACCAATTTGCATTCCCACCAACAGTGCAAGAGGGTTCCCGTTTCTCCACATCCTCTCCAGCATCTATAGTCTCCTGATTTGTTCATTTTGGCCACTCTGACTGGCGTGAGGTGATACCTGAGTGTGGTTTTGATTTGTATTTCCCTGATAAGGAGCGACGCTGAACATCTTTTCATGTGCCTGTTGGCCATCTGGATGTCTTCTTTAGAGAAGTGTCTATTCATGTTTTCTGCCCATTTCTTCACTGGGTTATTTGTTTTTCGGGTGTGGAGTTTGGTGAGCTCTTTATAGATTTTAGATACTAGCCCTTTGTCCGATATGTCATTTGCAAATATCTTTTCCCATTCCGTTGGTTGCCTTTTAGTTTTGTTGGTTGTTTCCTTTGCTGTGCAGAAGCTTTTTATCTTCATAAGGTCCCAGTAATTCACTTTTGCTTTTAATTCCCTTGCCTTTGGGGATGTGTCGAGTAAGAGATTGCTACGGCTGAGGTCAGAGAGGTCTTTTCCTGCTTTCTCCTCTAAGGTTTTGATGGTTTCCTGTCTCACATTTAGGTCCTTTATCCATTTTGAGTTTATTTTTGTAAATGGTGTGAGAAAGTGGTCTAGTTTCAACCTTCTGCATGTTGCTGTCCAGTTCTCCCAGCACCATTTGTTAAAGAGGCTGTCTTTTTTCCATTGGATGTTCTTTCCTGCTTTGTCAAAGATGAGTTGGCCATACGTTTGTGCGTCTAGTTCTGGGGTTTCTATTCTATTCCATTGGTCTGTGTGTCTGTTTTTGTGCCAATACCATGCTGTCTTGATGATTACAGCTTTGTAGTAGAGGCTGAAGTCTGGGATTGTGATGCCTCCTGCTTTGGTCTTCTTCTTCAAAATTCCTTTGGCTATTGCTCAAATATTTTTAACAATTTACCATGATTACTTCAAGAAAGAAAATGCTTATTTTAGAGCTCTATAAGTTTAGCCTGAAGGTAAAATCCAAGTCTTTCACTTTGTCTTCTTAAACCTCCTATATTACCTTCCCTAACACCCCTCTCTAAATTTGTATTTCTATTCTTTTCTATTTTAAAATAGAGAAACAAACATATAGTGTTTTCCTTATCTTCCTACCACCAAAACTTCCAAATATGTACATTTGTTCTCATATTCTCTTAGCTTCCATTCTATATCAATAAAAAATATCACGGCTTCTATTAAATGCCAATCTTTTGCTTCCTTGTGAATTTTATTCCTAATGTGAGCTTCTATTTTGATGTCATCAAATGGCTTGCTTTCTCTTGAACTTGCACTCCAGGTTACTAACATGCTGTGGCATCTCCCATCTGACCAAACAAACAGAACAAATAACTGATAAACCAAACAATAAACATAAACTTAAACATTGCATACTTGGTTCATCTTTCTGTAATGCGATACATACGTTCTTTTCAGAACAATCCTTCTTTTAAAAACACAAATATTTTTTTCAGTATATCATCTTCATTTACATGGTTCTCATCTACTACATTTGTGCTCTATTCCCCAAAGTATCAAGGTCACCAATGAATTTTACATTAACTAACCCATACAATAAAACGCTACTTAATTAAAGGTAAAAAAGTATATACAACAACACGGCTAAACCGTTGAAGTCATGATGACGAGTCAAAAGCTATATTAGGGGCTCCTGGGTGGCTCAGTTGGTTAAGCGTTCTACTCTTGGTTTCAGTTCAGGTCATGATCTCACGGTTCATGAGTTTAAGCCCCTCATCACGCTCTGCAATCATAAACTGGAGCCTGCTTGGGATTCTCATTCTCCTCTTTTCTTTCTGCCTTTTCCTGCTAGTGCTTTCTATCTCTCAAAGTAAATAAATAAACTTATAAAAAAAGCTACATTAAAAAATAGTACATATTCTATGATTCCATTTATATAAAATTCTAGAAATACTACTCCATAGTCACAGAAAGCAGATCAGTTACCACCTGTGGGTGGTCTGAAGTGAGTGAGATTGATTACAAAGGTGCACGAAGAAACTTCTCAGGTTGATGGAAATGTTCATTTTCTTGATAGTGGTGAGAGTTTCTTAGACACGTGTCTAAATACATCAAGTGATGCACATTAAATATGTGTAGTTTGTTTTACATCAATTGCATCTCAAAAATCTATAAAAACCAAATGCAGATTTTGTGTTCTGTCCCATGTTAAATCTCTGTTCCCATATATAATGTTTTAAATTATATAGTTAAATTATTTACTTGTACTCCAAACAGTCAGTGTATTCTTTATATTAAATCAGGGAAGAGAATTTTACTCTTTATGCCTGTGTATTTATTATAAACACATTTCATGTTCAAGAAACTAAATATTCAAATGGCAAAAAAAAATAAAATGAAGGATATCTTACATTGTAACCCCTTTCCGTTCCTACTACTCACAAGTAAACAATTTTTAGAATTTCTACTTTTGGGGTACCTGGGTGGCTCAGTCAGTTAGGTTCCCCACTCTTGGTTTCAGGTAAGGTCATGATCCCATGGTTTCATGAGTTTGAGCCCTGCATTGGGCTCTGTGCTGGCACTGCAGAGGCTTTTTGGGATTCTCTCTCTCTCCCTCCCTCTCTGCCCCTCACCCACTCGTGCTGTCTCTGTCTCTCTCCAAAATAAATGAACTTTAAAAAAATTTTTTAAAGGAATTTCTCTTCTTAATAATTAGGATGGATTGTCTCATTACTTTTAGTAATATTATATTAGTCTATATTCCATATTATAAATTATGTGATTATATTATAGTTATTATAGTTATAATGATATATTTTGTTTTGTTACTTTATATTATTAACTATGTATTTAAATATAATCATATAATTGCATAAAATTATAATTATATAACATATAATTAAATAACATTATAATACCTCTAATTTGATATTGAACTTTTATAAGCCCTCCTTATTTTCTCCTCCCCAGGTATGTTGAGAAGTTTCTTTACCTCCATAGCAAACCACCCCAATGGTACTTTGCTACCAACATGTATAATGACGTGTACGTGTGTAACAAAATCATTGAAAGCTTCATTTATAACTGGAATCATTGAATAAAAAAGCAGAAGCAAATGCAAATGCTTCTGCTTTTTTATTCAATGATTCCAGTTATAAATAAAGCTTTCAATGATTTTGTTACACATGTCCATGTCATTATACATATTGGTAGCAAAGTACGTGGATGGAACTGTTGAGTGTCATGCTAAGTGAAATAAATCATACAGAGAAAGAGATACCATATGTTTTCACTCTTATATGGATCCTGAGAAACTTAACAGAAGTTCATGGGGGAGGGGAAGGAAAAAAAAAAGAGGTTAGGGAGGGAGGGAGGCAAAGCATAAGAGACTCTTAAAAACTGAGAACAAACTGAGGGTAGATGGGGGGTGGGAGGGTAGATGGAGGGTGGGCGGAGGGCACCTTTTGGGATGAGCACTGGGTGTTGTATGGAAACCAATTTGACAATAAATTTCATATATTAAAAAAAATAAATAAATAAAAATAAATAAATAAATAAAATAATAAACATTGAAAAATAAAAAAAATAAATAAATAAAATAAAAGAAAGGAACTAAGCCATGTCTAGAATGTCCTCAGAACATTCAATACCACGGTACCTATGCTGCATTTACACCTGGCTAGCATGTCAACAGTGGGTCAATATATACAGCAGTTGTACTAACAGCAGTCCAAATTTTCCCCTAAAGCTTGCCCAGGATAAAACAAGAGAATGAGGGGAGAGTATAAACTCTGCCAAAGGAGGTGTATTTAAATACTTCATGGAATTATTAACAGTCTGAACCTTTTCCCTCATTTTTGATAGTTGTAGATTGATATAGTAACTGTTATTTAGCAAATGCAGAATGCAGAATGAATGTTATAGCACTTTGCTATCAGTTTGTGTACTAGTTAGTTTTCCTATGTAACCAATTATTCCCCAAAACTCAGTTGGTTTAAAACAACAACCACTTATTTAGCTCATGATTTTACAGAGCATAGATTTTATGGGATGGACTGGGCTTAGATGAGCTCATTCACACGCTGGTCTTGGATGACCTCACTCTTGTGCCTTGAAGTCAGATGCCTGTCAATTGGGTCAGTAACAAAGACTGGGAACACATGTCCTTCATCAACCACCAGGATATTCTAGTTCGTTTTCATAGCAACAGGTTTCCAAGAGCAATTAAAATAAGCTCAAATACACAAACATTTTCATATGTCTGTTTCACACTTGCAACAGTACCTTTGACCAAAACGCATTGCAGAGTTAAGACCAGAGTCAGTGTGAAAGGTTATTGTTCATATATGCAGACATAAGGAGGTGTGAACAAGTTGTGGGCCTTTCATTCAACAATATAAATGCACACTCATATAAAAGCACCTCACATTCCCCTTTACACTTTGAATTGTTTGTTAATGATATCATTATTTTTCTTCCATTTTTAATTACATTTAGGACTTCTTATAATGGACCTAATGAACCTCTGATTCTTGATCCATGAACATTAGAGAGACGCTATTGTTTGTCTGTGGTTATGTAGATGACTAAATGTAGGCTGGGTTATCCTGCAGTAATCACGAACATAAAAATCTGTTCATTAAAACAAAAAAAAAGGTTTATCTTTCATTTATTTATGGTTTGAATAAACAGATGGGGAAAGGTAAAGAAAGGCTCTTCTGATGATAGAGTGGGGACAAGAGAGTCGATTTTGCATTGTGCATGGGAAGAGTGCAAATACTAGAGGTTTTGTTCTGAGTTTGTTTTCCTTGACTCTAACTTTTATAATTAATCACTTATTTTATGTTAAGAATTTGGAGTATATTTTCATAAGCTGTTTATAAATTTCATTTACTCCTTCAATGACAGGAAGTTAATTCGGAACTTTTTATCTTATTATCTTATTTGTTTCAACCTTTCATTTGGACCCATTGCTTCACTGATAGAAATTATCCATTTACCTAATGTAAATCTAATACCTAATACAACCTTCCCGTGTACCCATGGGATCTTCAAATGATCACTTTGTTAACAATCATGCAAGTATGTGTACAGAGACTATCAAATATCTTGCCCTCTTGGGGAGATCTATTCACCTATAAAATATCTACGGGTGGACAGATTCTTGGTTTTTGGAATTGTCTTTCTCCTAGTGCACTGACAAGAGAAATTTAGAATGCTTGACAACCTAAACCAGTTTTATTCTAACTTTTCATAATTTTCTCAAAATTCTTCTTCTTATATATTCCATGGCTTCTTCTTACCTCTTCTAGATATCTGTCATAATAAGAGAACAGTGGACTAGACAATTTGGGAGACTTAATTCATCTTTAATAATATTTCTGGTGTATTTAATAAAGAAAAAAAATCTCTTGATTTTCAAATAGCATTCTAAGGTTGAAAGAGATCTCTCTCAGTCAAGGCAAAGCATTTTAGGATTATGTCGTTCGGTTTCTCAGGTTTCGCATGTTTAAATCTAAATTTTGTATGCAATGCACCACAAATAAACTCTGATCATAGCAGGGGTGCTCCATAGCCAACCTAGATGTACATTTTAGTGTACTACTTTTACCTTTTTTAAAGAATATGTGAGCGTTCACATATTCTTGTAAATATTTAAACATGTAAGTGCAAATATGTACACATGGAACTATAAAACGTGTAAGGGTTTTGTATTTGCCCCATCATGATTTATTAGAAGTAGGGGCCGCTGGGGTGGCTCAGTCAGTTAAGTGGCAGGCTCTTGATTTTGGCCCAGGTCATATACTCACAGTTCATGAATTCGAGCCCCACAGCAGGCTCCACGCTGCACAAGAGCTCAAAAGAAATGCTTACACTCTCTCAAATAAATAAACTTAAAAAAAATTTAGTAGAAGTATAGCTGCTAGTGTGTACTCCTTGTCTCCAGGAGATGTTGTGACAGCTTATTTTGAGAAGTAAAAACTTAGTTTCAAATAATTTTTCTTACTCATGTTTATTTAGTTAGCTAGAGATCACTAAGATGTTGTGGTTCCTTGTAATTTATTTAAAAGTGCATCTTAGAAGTGGTTTAAGTGTTGCGCCTTCCTCAGAAAAGTTGTTTCTTGTGAAATTCTATTCTATTTTATTGAACCAATGTTCTGGGTATTACTAAATTTCATTAAATAGACCATCTTTTCTGTGTAAATTTTATTGAAAGGTAACATTTATAGATGAAGAGAAAACAAATCCTAAGTTTGGAGCCTTGTGAATTTTCACACACTGAAACACAACTACATAGTCAATACCAACACCAAAAAGAATACTGCCTGTACCCAGAAGTCCTCCCTGGCCCTCTTAATGGTTAATGCCTCTCAAGGAACACCATACTGGCATCTAGCTATAATCTAATAAAATAGCAAAATACCAAATTTGACAAATAAGTTCAGGAATATTTTGAGAAGAGGTTTATTTACTATAAACCAATTATGATATGGATAACTGGATGAAAAAGGATGTGGAAGGAAAGCTGACAGAAAGGGCAAGTTGAACTTGAAGAGAACAAAAAACATTATTTCTATTTATTCTCACTGGGAGGTATATGATGTCAAATGACCAAATTACTTTTGAAAAAGTGGTCCATAGGTTAGGTTATAATAAATGCAGTCTCATTTTTACAATGCCATTTATTTCCTTGGGGTAGTGAAAAACAAGGACAATTTTTAGTAAAAATAATAATGCTTTAGGAACAAATCCTTCCTGTTCAAGCTGTTAGGGGATACAGATGGCATGGTGCAGATAAACACAATTTTAACCTTGCGCGTTTCAAGGTTTTATCAGCTATTATACTCAGCTATGCTTTGGGGGAGTTCATTTTCTGGGAGCATAATAGCAAAGATTTGCCTCCCTAATATTCTGGTCCGTCTAATAGAGAAATTAGAGCCACCATTAGTCTGGAAAGAGCTTTGCAGAGTGAGTCATTTAAAGTCTAAAAGCTGTAAAGCCTTTTGCCCAGATGGATGATGGGTATACATGTTGGCTAGCTTTCCGACATATGACTGATTAAGCTGGAACCTTTACTGAGTGCTTTTCTTTCTGTTTTAAATCTCAGCAGGAAGGTCATGCTCATGGATGAGAGTGTCTAAACTTAGTGATTCAGGCTATCTATGGAGAATGAGCAGGCACAGGGCAAGATTTTCTGTGATGCTCATTCAGCATCTAACTGTATCTGTGCAGTTCTGGGCTCCATCCCTGAAAATACCTTCCACTACTTGAAAATATTTTAGCAAAATGTGTTGATTTTAATGTTCAGAGATGCACCTTCTGCTGCTGAGGTACAGTTTTGGCATCAGTTCTTGGGTTGGAACTGTTTTTGCTGCCTGTGGTCTGAGTAAGATTCTCTAACTTTGGAAATCGTGGAGACAGGACTCTCAAAGTGACCGGCTCATACTGGATATACCAGTTGTTCAATTTGAAAACTTGGGAGTGGCTGCTGCCTTACTCCTTTTACACTCAAGCGTTTATCTTATCACCCTTGACCCTTGAGTTCCCTATTAGCATAATAATAAGAATAGTATACTATACTATGCTATGCTATGCTATACTATCTCGCCCTTGAATATTCTATACTAATACTATACTAATTTCATCCTTGAATTCCCTATACTCTTCTACTATAATTTTCCTTGACACTAGGGGCTTATTTTCAAGGCTTTTAATTGGATGTAAAAGATAACATGTAAAATGACTTCTAGTAAGTGTTAAAGATTATTTTTTTCTTCATTATATTTCTTTTCCAAAACACAAGTATTCATTGCCCATCCTCTGGATCTACAGGATGCATTATTTTTTGCATCTCTTAAGGCACAGATTCTTAGTACTCAGTAATTATTGGGATGACTAAACATTCATTGTTGGAGAATCTCCTTGAAGCAGACAGGAAGAACTCACATGATAACATAGGTTGAGGCTGGGTATCTGAGAATAAAACAAAAAAGTAAGACTATTCAGAAATCCTAGGGTCATCAAAGGATTTGACCCATGAAACTTTGATCTATTTACATCTAATGTTTTGTTTCTAGAATTATTCCTGTGACTCATCAAATAGAAGGGGAGCTATTCAAAATTAGCATAATTACATCACCAATGTTTTATGTGTAAAGCATTAACTAAGACAGTGTATATCTGGACACATTTTTCTCTGGTAACCTTGCTTTCCAAAAAATGTTCTCCTTTGATTTTCCAGGAAAAAACACATGATTACCCATGTCACAGATGCCCCCTTCCATTATTGGAAGCCTTATAGGATGGTGACTAAAAGTAGATAATATGAAGTTACGCTGTCTGGATTTGAATACCGGTGCTAATATTTAGTAGGTTCATACTTCAGACATTAATAGCTTTATTTATTTATATATCTTTATACATCGATAATAATTATGACAATAATCATATTAAGTGATAAGCATATTATGAAAATTAATTAATGCATCTATTTTGTTTATAATGGTGCTCGACATGTAATATATGCTATAAAGGAATTTTTATCTATGCTTCTTAACATTGTGTAAGTCTCCATGGTTTTATTGGTCTCTTTCTGATCTAGGACTGGATCCTGATTTTTTTTATTTCATGCTCGCTCATCAAATATACAGATCTTACTCTCTGTTAGGTAAAAGTTGTTAGATTACTCATAACGTATCTCCACATAAAAAAAATAATGCCAGTAAACACACACATGTGTTTAAAAAGGTTTTTGGTAAGTCAATCTATTCATGAGAATTCACACAACATAGCAAAGTCAATGTAAGATTGATTTAAGTCACACGAGCATTTTGATAACACTCATATTCACTATATGTTTCTGTTAGTAATGCACAGGGAAGACCAGGAACAAAGTATTTGGATACAAATTCTCTTTAACCAAATTTTAAATTCCTATATCCCTTAAATTATTCTATTAGATTCAACTAATGATTCAAAACTAATTAAATTGAGTAAAAATGGGAATGGGTATGTTTATCATGAATTTGAAAACTAAAATATTTATATGCTACAAAAAATTCCAATAATTCCAATAATTGATTGCCATCCCTGATGTGACTCCAGACCACTGCCATTTCCAGCCAAAAATAAGGGAGAAAAAAATCAAGCCAAGCTTGATCAATGACAAGATGGTGAGGAAATTGGCCACAACACTACCAGCTATACTCTGTTGGAACCAACTGAGTACAAAATTGCATTTTGCTGCTATAGAGTCTGGAAATGTAGTTGCCAGCTGCATAACAATGTCTTCAGCTTAAACTGAGGTGAGGTGGTGATAAGTGGAATCTATTATTTAAAGGAAGGAGGAAGGAAGGAAAAAAAGAAAGAAAAAAGAGAAGAATACGAAGATAGGTACATGGAGATAACATTCCCCATTACAAATACTTCTGTTTCCTTGTGATGAGTTTAAGCCATATATTTACTGCTAAAAATTACTCAAAGCATTATATCCTGTCCTCCGTGATATATACATGGCAACTCTTTTTCCAGTAAGGTTTACATGATTAGAGAAAAGCAACTTACTGCTACCTCTTGACTCATCAGTCAGATGAGCTGGGTTTTGAGCTCGCTTTGGTGTCTGTGAAACCATAGACATGTTATTTAATCTTGATGCATTCCAGAAAATGAAGGCCAGATTTGATTATTGCCATAGCACA
This sequence comes from Lynx canadensis, assembly GCF_007474595.2. NCBI lineage: Eukaryota > Metazoa > Chordata > Mammalia > Carnivora > Felidae > Lynx > Lynx canadensis. The sequence continues at coordinate 124,965,169 of NC_044311.2, forward strand.
TTTTAAGTTCAAAGTTATATGACTTTAAGCCTTCTTTGTAAATATACAGTTGAAGATAGTATGACACTATTTTAAAATTCAGTTAAAGCTTTGGATATTTCAGGATATGCAGTTATTGACACATCTTATAGATAAACATAACTATTTTATTTTTCTATATTATCTGGTGAAAACAAATGTCATAGTAAACTGTAACAGTCTGTATTCATATCAACTCTATTGGAAATTTTTCTATTGGTTGTTTTACTTAAAAATGGAGATCAACTGTTACCTCTAAGAACAAAAAAGTGTGTCCATTTGGAGCAGAACTATTATTTTTATTAATAGTTCCCACATTTTTTTTTTACTTCATAGTCTCTAAAGTCATACTTTTTATCATCTTAATTAAGAAAACACGTAAAAGTGTATCTCACACAGTATGTCTTAATTTTCTCTTCCTTTAAATTTCTCTCATTGCTCTACTGGGTCAGTCTTATACCAACTTGCAGTATATTTCCATTCAAATAGTTGAAATACATTAATTAACTATGGCATATGTTTCTATTTCCAATGCCTTTTAATTTCAAATGGAATTTTAACATACGGAAAATCATCTAAGATTATTTTATATCTATATCATCTATCTATGTCTATATCTATATATCTACATCTATACCTATGTCTATATCTATATATCTATATCATCTATATATAGATATATACCTCAAGTAATATTTGTCATTTTAATGGAGACACAACTCATATTCTGGTTTGCTCTTTAGTATCTTTGTGAAATGGGTTGGATTTTTAAAAAATATATAGTGTTTGAAATATTAAAAATGTGTTTCATTTTTCAAAAGCACCCTGAGTATGTGTTGCCATGTTTTCAATGTGAGGCATCAAATCATCAAGTGGAATTTCATTTATCATCCAATCATAATACGCATCTTAGTGAAAATGGATAGTCAATGCTCATTTTAACATGGCTTTGCAGTTGATCTCTCATAAGAGTATTATGGTATACTTTTAATTCTCTCTAAACCTAATATTTATTTTTAGGGATTATTCATAAGTAACTCTAGAGAATGTGCTTCCCTTTTGCAGTGTGTCATGACTGAAAGAATATCTCAAATGAGATATCTATTGAATGTGTATTGTTTTCCCTTTCTGCCATCTACCTCATTCTTCAGCACATGAAATCATTAAAACATCATTTGCTTTTCCCAATTCAAATGCAAATTGTATGTTGGACATATGGTATGATAGCAAATTTGGCAGTTAGCACAAAGATAAAGTGTTATGGATTTCAGCTTAAGTGCTTGAATTTTGTGTGGAAGGTCAAATGGCATTATATTAGGTTTTCTGAAAACAAGTGGATAGTACTGATTAGTAAAATCTAATCAGGGATGCTTTAGAAAAAAAAATAAATAGAGGTTATACAAATGTTTTATTCCTGCTTCATAAAACTGGAAACCATTTCTTCATATTTAAAATGTAAATAGTTTTACTTACTCTATTTTGTGTTTTACAAATGCTTTTAGCAAGCTAAATTCTTTTATAGACAAAGGTGTTTCCTGTATTAACAAACTGAAGGGTGGGCATTTTTAAAGTAATTTCAAAGAGATTAGCTTTAAAATAAATAATGACCTAAAAATCTTTATTACACATTAAGTAATGTTAACCTCTTTTAAGCTGGAAAATTAATAAGTCAGAGTTGAACTGAATATTTAAAAAAATTTTTTTTTCAACGTTTATTTATTTTTTTTTTGGAACAGAGAGAGACAGAGCATGAACGGGGGAGGGGCAGAGAGAGAGGGAGACACAGAATCGGAAACAGGCTCCAGGCTCTGAGCCATCAGCCCAGAGCCCGACGCGGGGCTCGAACTCACGGACCGCGAGATCGTGACCTGGCTGAAGTCGGACGCTTAACCGACTGCGCCACCCAGGCGCCCCGAACTGAATATTTTTTAAACAACAATTTATCATAACCTTTTCCATTTTATATAATATAATAAGTGATATCCATTTGAACTATTTTAAAACTCTCTAGAAACTTAATATGATCACTACGAGATGTACTTTAAACATTTGAAAGCTAAGTGAATATTTTAATGGCTTCAAAGCTTATTAACTTAAAATAGCAACTATAGGATTTAGATGCAGGCAGTTACGTAAACATACTTTCTCATTATCTAGAATAAGATAACTTTTTGTACCAATCCCCTATGGCTGATATCCTTTCATGGTCTGGTACAATGTAAAAATTTCTGACAAATGTACTTGTATTTGGAAAAATCTTCTACACCTACTTGTTTTCAGTTTCAATAGACTTGCTGGTTAAATAACACTTCACAAACTTACAGCTTAAGTTAAAGATAGTTCAAAAATAAGTGCACAGCTGTTTGTATTTTTATCTGAAAAGGGAGTTCTTCAGTAAATCAGCTCTCAAACTATCTTTTCCTAGCACATCAATACCCCACTTCTTCCTCACAGGTCACATATTGAATTGCCACCTGTTATGGGTTGAATTATGTGCCCCCGCCCTGTTTATATGCTTAAGTTCTAACCCCCACACCTCAGAATGTACACTTAGTTAGAAACAGGATCAATGCAGATGCAATTCGTTAAGATGAAATCACTAGGATAGACCCTAATCTAATATGACTAATGTGGTACAAAGGGGGAAATTAAAACAGAGATAGACACAAATGGAGAGAAGATTATATAAAAAGACATAAGGTGAATATGGTCATCTATAAACCATATAGAATCCAGGAAAAGATTCTTCCCTCAAAACTGTCTAAAGAAACCAAGCCTGTTGATACCTTGATTTCAGACTTTTAGCCTCCAGAACTGTGAGATGGTAAATTTCTTTTAAGCCACCCTGTCTCAGGTACTTCATTATGGCAGACCTAGCAGATGAATACATGATATTTAGATAACTTCCAAACCATCCAATCTCAATGAACTATTTAAGTTGTTTCAACCATTGAATATATTCATTTTCTTCAATGGAATATAATCAGCTTCTACTCCAACCCCCTACTTCCCTGCACTAGGCTATTCCATTTGGCTTCTCACTATTTTTCTTAAGCATAATATCTTGATGTTTGAAACACATTTTAAATAACTCAGGGTTTGATGTCAGTTACTTTGTGATTATTTCATTATGCATTTACCTTCATTTCAATGCCAGGATTTAAAAGCCAGATAAAATGTATTCATTATTATTCACCAAATATTAACTTCCTAGAAGGTGCCTAAAACTAAGAAGTTTCCCAGAATGTGAGATTTCTTAGTGCTAACACCAGGAAAGTCTCCAGTGAACCAGGGTGAATTGGCACCCTAAACCTTGGTTAGATACAAACATAGAGGAGGGACTTGAAAAAAAATGTTTCTGAGATGATGGTGGTGTCATAGAAATGGTAAGACAAAATCGGAAACTTGAGTGGCCAATATACCCCTGGGATATAATGCTGTCTGGGGTGTGTGTAAGAATTGAGTTTTATGTAGGCCGGTCTTCCCCTCAAAACAGTTACTGAATGGAAAAGTTGTATAGAATGGGGGGTAAAATAAACAAAATAGTGAAGAGTAGAGTGGGAACTGTGTGTCATGCTTTGAAGACAAATTTAGAGTTCAGATTCCTTTGGGGGGTAGTCCCAAGAGTCAGTTCAAAAACCTAGAGTAATGCATCTTTTGGGCAAAATGAAGTAAACATAACCTCACACAAACTTCAAATTATCAAACCTTTAGCTCAACCCCTGATTGGAGTGAAGTAATCAGACTACATTCTGGACTCAGGAAAATGTGACATCGGGTACAAATGTTTTGAATGCAATGTATGGCATTTGACTTACAGTTGGTAGGCATGCCAAAAGTCAGAAGTCAAATTAAATTATTTGATTAATCTTCAAGAAGACAAAATAGAGAAAGGGTAGAAGAGAGGATACATAATACAGATAGATTTAATGGAAAACAAAGAGTTAAGATGCAGGATGCAAGTTTTAATATAATTAATAGAAATGTACTAATTGGTCAAATTACAAGACTACTTTCAGATTGCACACACACATAAATCATGCATAGGCTGTTTAGAAGAGACACATTTTAAAAATAAGGACATAGGGGTGGCTGGGTGGCTCAGTCGGTTGAACGTCTGACTTCGGCTCAGGTCGTGATCTCACAGCTTGTGAGTTCGAGCCCTGCATTGGGCTCTGTGCTGACAGCTCGGAGCCTGGAGCCTGCTCCAGATTCTGTGCCTCCCTCTTTCTTTGCCCCAACCCACTCGCATTCTGTCTCTTTCTCAAAAATAAATAAACATTAAAAAAAATAAGGACATAGATATGATGAAATAATGGGTATAAGTAGTTATAACATGAAAGCAAATTCAACAAAGTTGGTGCAGCTCTTCAGATGCTGTTTGCTAAGCATAATTTAAGGCAATAATTTTATTGAATATGCATATAAAATTAAAGAAAGTTAATAAGAAAAACAGTTTATTTTGCATTATTGAGAGCTTTCTCTCTGGGCTTGGGATTCAGATAGAGATACCCACTATCATCATTTCTATTGCATATGGTACTAGAAGTCCTGGTAAGAAAATAAGACAAAGAAAGCTATATATGTATATATACATATATATATATATATATACATATATATATATATGGAATTGGAAAGAAGGACTATAATTGCTATAATTAGAAGGTAGTGTTTAAGCCCGTCTTATAGGAAAGAGGCCAAGGATCATTTTTCTTCTCTTTTTTTTTTTTTTTTGGTTTTAGAGTCACACAATCTAATTACTTTCTTTTTCAGTCTTATTGATATATAACTTTATTGAGATATAACTGACATTTAAAGGGGCGCCTGGGTGGCGCAGTCGGTTAAGCGTCCGACTTCAGCCAGGTCACGATCTCGCAGTCCGTGAGTTCGAGCCCCGCGTCGGGCTCTGGGCTGATGGCTCAGAGCCTGGAGCCTGTTTCCGATTCTGTGTCTCCCTCTCTCTCTGCCCCTCCCCCATTCATTCTCTGTCTCTCTCTGTCCCAAAAATAAATAAACGTTGAAAAAAAAATTTAAAGTCTACAATGTGATGATTTCAAATACATATACATTGTGAAAGGATTCTCCCATTGGTTAATTAACCTCTATTACCTCAACAATTACCTTTTTTTTTTCTTTTTGGTGAGAAAATTTAAGTTCTCTCTTAGCAAATTTCAATTACACAATACAGTGTTATCAACTATAGTCACCATGTTTTACATTAGATCCTCAGACATCTTCATCTTATAATTGAACGTTTGTAGCCTTTATCAGCCTCCCTAACTCCCATCCTCCTCTTCAGCCCCTGGCAATAGCTTTTATGTTACCTATTTCTGGTGATTTCGGCTTTATTTTGTTTTATCATTTGCTTGTTTTTCTTTTATTCTGTTTTTAGATTACACATGTAAATGATACTTTATCTTTGCCTAGCTTCATTCACTCAGTATAATTCCTTCTAGGTTCATCCATGTTGTCGCAAATGACAGGATGCCCTACTTTTTTACAAAGGTAAATGTTACTTTATGGGCGTGGATATATGTATCATGTTTTCTTGATCCTTTTGTCTGTTGACAGACACATAGGTTGTTTCCATACCTTGGCTATTGTGAATAACATACAAATATTTTATATCAAGTAAATTCCCATGAAATTTACCTTGGCTCAGTATCACAAGAAAACTCTGGCGCATATGGGTAATGCATCAGAAATATTTAATCAAGACCAAGGTAATTCGAGTATTCCATATCCCTAACCCCATCAGCCTTTGGAAAGGGCTGCCCTGAAAGGCTGATTTCTACATTTGTGGCTTTCTTTGTACCCATGTGACCTCTGACAGCTTGAGGGCAATCCTCTGACAAAGAGTTGCAGGACATGTCATCATACCAGGAATTAGTGTGCATTAAAAAGTGAAGTAGAGAGACAGGAAGATGGCGGCGTAGGAGGACGCTGGGCTCACCGCGCGTCCTGCTGAACACTTAGATTCCACCTACACCTGCCTAAATAACCCAGAAAACCACAAGAGGATTAGCAGAACGGAGTCACCGGACCCAAGTGCAGACGAGAGGCCCACGGAAGAGGGTAGGAAGGGCGGCGAGGCGGTGCGAGCTCCACGGACTGGCGGGAGGGAGCCGGGGCGGAGGGGCGGCTCGCCGGCCAAGCAGAGCCCCCGAGTCCGGCTTGCAAAAGCGGAGGGGCCTGACGGACTGTGTTCCGACAGCAAGCGCGACTTAGCGTCTGGGAGGTCATAAATTAACAGCTCTGCTCGGAAAGCGGGAAGGCTGGAGGACAAAAGGAGGGTGAGCTGCGGAGCCCCCTGACGACAGAGCTCAGTTTGGCAGGGAACAAAGGCGCTCGCCAGCGCCATCTCCCCCGCCCATCCCCCAGCCAAAATCCCAAAGGGAACCGGTTCCGGCCAGGGAAATTGCTCGCTCCGCGCAAACACCCAACTCTGTGCTTCTGTGGAGCCAAACCTCCTGCAGCGGATCTGACTCCCTCCGGCTGCCACAGGGCCCCTCCTGAAGTGGATCACCTAAGGAGAAGCGAGCTAAGCCTGCCCCCCTGCCGCCGTGCACCTTGCCTACCCACCCCAGCTAATACGGCAGATCCCAAGCACCACAAGCCTGGCAGTGTGCAAGTAGCCCAGACGGGCCACACCACCCCACAGGGAATCCCGCCCCTAGGAGAGGGGAAGAGAAGGCAAACACCAGTCTGACTGTGGCCCCAGCGGTGGGCTGGGGGCAGACATCAGGACTGACTGCGGCCCCGCCCACCAACTCCAGTTATACACCACAGCACAGGGGAAGTGCCCTGCAGGTCCTCACCACGCCAGGGACTATCCAAAATGACCAAGCGGAAGAATTCCGCTCAGAAGAATCTCCAGGAAATAACAACAGCTAATGAGCTGATCAAAAAGGATTTAAATAATATAACAGAAAGTGAATTTAGAATAATAGTCATAAAATTAATCGCTGGGCTGGAAAACAGTATACAGGACAGCAGAGAATCTCTTGCTACAGAGATCAAGGGACTAAGGAACAGTCACGAGGAGCTGAAAAACGCTTTAAAGGAAATGCAAAACAAAATGCAAACCACCACAGCTCGGATGGAAGAGGCAGAGGAGAGAATAGGTGAACTAGAAGATAAAGTTATGGAAAAAGAGGAAGCTGAGAAAAAGAGAGATAAAAAAATCCAGGAGTATGAGGGGAAAATTAGAGAACTAAGTGATACACTAAAAAGAAATAATATACGCATAATTGGTATCCCAGAGGAGGAAGAGAGAGGGAAAGGTGCTGAAGGGGTACTTGAAGAAATAATAGCTGAGAACTTCCCTGAACTGGGGAAGGAAAAAGGCATTGAAATCCAAGAGGCACAGAGAACTCCCTTCAGACGTAACTTGAATCGATCTTCTGCACGACATATCATAGTGAAACTGGCAAAATACAAGGATAAAGAGAAAATTCTGAAAGCAGCAAGGGGTAAACGTGCCCTCACATATAAAGGGAGACCTATAAGACTCGTGACTGATCTCTCTTTTGAAACTTGGCAGGCCAGAAAGAATTGGCACGAGATTTTCAGGGTGCTAGACAGCAAAAATATGCAGCCAAGAATCCTTTATCCAGCAAGTCTGTCATTTAGAATAGAAGGAGAGATAAAGGTCTTCCCAAACAAACAAAAACTGAAGGAATTTGTCACCACTAAACCAGCCCTACAAGAGATCCTAAGGGGGACCCTGTGAGACAAAGTACCAGAGACATCACTACAAGCATAAAACATACAGACATCACAATGACTCTAAACCCGTATCTTTCTATAATAACACTGAATGTAAATGGATTAAATGCGCCAACCAAAAGACATAGGGTATCAGAATGGATAAAAAAACAAGACCCATCTATTTGCTGTCTACAAGAGACTCATTTTAGACCTGAGGACACCTTTAGATTCAGCGTGAGGGGATGGAGAACTATTTATCATGCTACTGGAAGCCAAAAGAAAGCTGGAGTAGCCATACTTATATCAGACAAACTAGACTTTCAATTAAAGGCTGTAACAAGAGATGAAGAAGGACATTATATAATAGTTACAGGGTCTATCCATCAGGAAGAGCTAACAATTATAAATGTCTATGCGCCGAATACCGGAGCCCCCAAGTATATAAAACAATTACTCATAAACAGAAGCAACCTTATTGATAAGAATGTGGTAATTGCAGGGGACTTTAACACCCCACTTACAGAAATGGATAGATCATCTAGACACACGGTCAATAAAGAAACAAGGGCCCTGAATGAGACATTGGATCAGATGGACTTGACAGATATATTTAGAACTCTGCATCCCAAAGCAACAGAATATACTTTCTTCTCGAGTGCACATGGAACATTCTCCAAGATAGATCATATACTGGGTCACAAAACAGCCCTTCATAAGTTTACAAGAATTGAAATTATACCATGCATACTTTCAGACCACAATGCTATGAAGCTTGAAATCAACCATAGGAAAAAGTCTGGAAAACCTCCAAAAGCGTGGAGGTTAAAGAACACCCTACTAACGAATGAGTGGGTCAACCAGGCAATTAGAGAAGAAATCAAAAAATACATGGAAACAAACGAAAATGAAAATACAACAATCCAAACGCTCTGGGACGCAGCGAAGGCAGTCCTGAGAGGAAAATACATTGCAATCCAGGCCTATCTCAAGAAACAAGAAAAATCCCAAATACAAAATCTAACAGCACACCTAAAGGAAATAGAAGCAGAACAGCAAAGGCAGCCTAAACCCAGCAGAATAAGAGAAATAATACAGATCAGAGCAGAAATAAACAATATAGAATCTAAAAAAACTGTAGAGCAGATCAACGAAACCAAGAGTTGGTTTTTTGAAAAAATAAACAAAATTGACAAACCTCTAGCCAGGCTTCTCAAAAAGAAAAGGGAGATGACCCAAATAGATAAAATCATGACTGAAAATGGAATGATTACAACCAATCCCTCAGAGATACAAACAGTTATCAGGGAATACTATGAAAAATTATATGCCAACAAATTGGACAACCTGGAAGAAATGGACACATTCCTGAACACCCACACTCTTCCAAAACTCAATCAGGAGGAAAGAGAAAGCTTGAACAGACCCATAACCAGCGAAGAAATTGAATCGGTTATCAAAAATCTCCCAACAAATAAGAGTCCAGGACCAGATGGCTTCCCAGGGGAGTTCTACCAGACATTTAAAGCAGAGATAATACCTATCCTTCTCAAGCTATTCCAAGAAATAGGGAAGGAAAACTTCCAGACTCATTCTATGAAGCCAGTATTACTTTGATTCCTAAACCAGACAGAGACCCAGTAAAAAAAGAGAACTACAGGCCAATATCCCTGATGAATATGGATGCAAAAATTCTCAATAAGATACTAGCAAATCGAATTCAACAGCATATAAAAAGAATTATTCACCATGATCAAGTGGGATTCATTCCTGGGATGCAGGGCTGGTTCAACATTCGCAAATCAATCAACGTGATACATCACATTAACAAAAAAAAAGAGAAGAACCATATGATCCTGTCAATCGATGCAGAAAAGGCCTTTGACAAAATCCAGCACCCTTTCTTAATAAAAACCCTTGACAAAGTCGGGATAGAAGGAACATACTTAAAGATCATAAAAGCCATTTATGAAAAGCCCACAGCTAACATCATCCTCAACGGGGAAAAACTGAGAGCTTTTTCCCTGAGATCAGGAACACGACAGGGATGCCCACTCTCACCGCTGTTGTTTAACATAGTGCTGGAAGTTCTAGCATCAGCAATCAGACAACAAAAGGAAATCAAAGGCATCCAAATTGGCAAAGATGAAGTCAAGCTTTCGCTTTTTGCAGATGACATGATATTATACATGGAAAATCCGATAGACTCCACCAAAAGTCTGCTAGAACTGATACATGAATTCAGCAAAGTTGCAGGATACAAAATCAATGTACAGAAATCAGTTGCATTCTTATACACTAACAACGAAGCAACAGAAAGACAAATAAAGAAACTGATCCCATTCACAATAGCACCAAGAAGCATAAAATACCTAGGAATAAATCTAACCAAAGATGTAAAGGATCTGTATGCTGAAAACTATAGAAAACTTATGAAGGTAATTGAAGAAGATTTAAAGAAATGGAAAGACATTCCCTGCTCATGGATTGGAAAAATAAATATTGTCAAAATGTCAATACTACCCAAAGCTATCTACACATTCAATGCAATCCCAATCAAAATTGCACCAACATTCTTCTCGAAACTAGAACAAGCAATCCTAAAATTCATATGGAACCACAAAAGGCCCCGAATAGCCAAAGGAATTTTGAAGAAGAAGACCAAAGCAGGAGGCATCACAATCCCAGACTTTAGCCTCTACTACAAAGCTGTCATCATCAAGACAGCATGGTATTGGCACAAAAACAGACACACAGACCAATGGAATAGAATAGAAACCCCAGAACTAGACCCACAAACGTATGGCCAACTCATCTTTGACAAAGCAGGAAAGAACATCCAATGGAAAAAAGACAGCCTCTTTAACAAATGGTGCTGGGAGAACTGGACAGCAACATGCAGAAGGTTGAAACTAGACCACTTTCTCACACCATTTACAAAAATAAACTCAAAATGGATAAAGGACCTAAATGTGAGACAGGAAACCATCAGAACCTTAGAGGAGAAAGCAGGAAAAGACCTCTCTGACCTCAGCTGTAGCAATCTCTTACTCGACACATCCCCAAAGGCAAGGGAATTAAAAGCAAAGGTGAATTACTGGGACCTTATGAAGATGAAAAGCTTCTGCACAGCAAAGGAAACAACCAACAAAACTAAAAGGCAACCAACGGAATGGGAAAAGATATTTGCAAATGACATATCGGACAAAGGGCTAGTATCTAAAATCTATAAAGAGCTCACCAAACTCCACACCCGAAAAACAAATAACCCAGTGAAGAAATGGGCAGAAAACATGAATAGACACTTCTCTAAAGAAGACATCCAGATGGCCAACAGGCACATGAAAAGATGTTCAGCGTCGCTCCTTATCAGGGAAATACAAATCAAAACCACACTCAGGTATCACCTCACGCCAGTCAGAGTGGCCAAAATGAACAAATCAGGAGACTATAGATGCTGGAGAGGATGTGGAGAAACGGGAACCCTCTTGCACTGTTGGTGGGAATGCAAATTGGTGCAGCCGCTCTGGAAAGCAGTGTGGAGGTTCCTCAGAAAATTAAAAATAGACCTACCCTATGACCCAGCAATAGCACTGCTAGGAATTTATCCAAGGGATACAGGAGTACTGATGCATAGGGGCACTTGTACCCCAATGTTCATAGCAGCACTCTCAACAATAGCCAAATTATGGAAAGAGCCTAAATGTCCATCAACTGATGAATGGATAAAGAAATTGTGGTTTATATACACAATGGAATACTACATGGCAATGAGAAAAAATGAAATATGGCCTTTTGTAGCAACGTGGATGGAACTGGAGAGTGTAATGCTAAGTGAAATAAGCCATGCAGAGAAAGACAGATACCATATGGTTTCACTCTTATGTGGATCCTGAGAAACTTAACAGGAACCCATGGGGGAGGGGAAGGAAAAACAAAAAAAAAAAGAGGTTAGAGTGGGAGAGAGCCAAAGCATAAGAGACTGTTAAAAACTGAGAACAAACTGAGGGTTGATGGGGGGTGGGAGGGAGGGGAGGGTGGGTGATGGGTATTGAGGAGGGCACCTTTTGGGATGAGCACTGGGTGTTGTATGGAAACCAATTTGTAAATAAATTTCATATATATATATAAAAAAAAAAAGTGAGTAAATTTGGGTGCCTGGGTGGCTCACTCAGTTAAACCTCTGACTTCAGCTCAGGTCATGATCTCATGGTTAGTGAGTTGGAGCCTTGCATTGGGATCTGCACTGACAGTGTGGAGCCTGCTTAGGATTCTCTCTCTCTCTCTCTCTCTCTCTCTCTCTCTCTCTCTCCCTCCCCTTCTGTCCCTCCCCCACTTGTGTTTTTCTCTCTCTCTCTTACAAAACAAAGAAATAAACTTTAAAAAGAAGTGAAGAAAATCAGTTTTATGTAAGTGGGAGAAATAACTTTTTTCAGTGCAATTAGGTATTTCCAAGTTACTTTCAATAATGTTTTTCTGTCTATATAGGATTTATATATTTTTTGAGAAGTGAGATTTACTCCTTTGTATTTGACATTTTCTGATGTGTTAAAAATAGCATAATATTTTCAAATTTTGTCTATCTATTGATAGAATATACATATATAGTTGATTTTTGTGGATTTACTTTCCCCACATCCAATTTGGTAACTTTAATTATTAATTCAAATACATAATTTTATGTATTATTTTGGATTTGTAAAATTTTTTCAATGTGTATTTATTTTTGACAGAGAGAGAGAGAGAGAGACAGAGCATGAGCGGGGGAGGGGAAGAGAGAGAGGGAGACACAGAATCCGAAGCAGCCTCCAGGCTCTGAGCTGTCAGCACAGAGCCTGATGTGGGGCTCGAACTCACAGACCACAGGATTATGACCTGAGCGGAAGTCGGATGCTCAACCGACTGAGCCACCTAGGCACCTGAATTTTTTGGATAATTTAGCCTGTATCCCAGAATGAAGCTACCATAGGGGGGAAAAAAAGAAAACAACTAGGCAGCTGTGAGAGAAAAAATACTATGCTAAGTTGTTATGATTTTAGAATTAAGTCCCCACCTTTCGCCCTCAATTTGTTTATTATTCCATACTACCTCTTAGGTAATCAAAGTGTGCACGCACAGCATTGTCTGCTCTTCCCACTTGGACATCCAACATTTGTTTCATGCCTCCAACTTGGCCCCCCACCACATAGCATTAAAATATATCTGTGTGAGGGAGGGGAGGGTGGGTGATGGGTATTGAGGAAGGCACCTTTTGGGATGAGCACTGGGTGTTGTATGGAAACCAATTTGTCAATAAATTTCATATATAAAAAAAAAAAGAAATAGAAAAAAAAATAAAATATATCTGTGTAAGAGTATATTATGTGAGATAATAGCCCATAAAGATTCATGGATTACTGTTTAGAAATTTCCTGTGAAGTTACTGTCTTATTCCTGGTGAATGATTCAAATAGTGGGAATTGCTTTTTCTGGGCAGGATGGTGGAGACATTTGGTTGAGGGGATGTGTGTGAGCTTTCTCCGATTGGACCTCTTTAACCACCAATGGTTCTTCCTTTTCTCCCAGTTAGATATCATAAAAACCTTATCTTTTAAAATGTGTGCCATCCCAAAGGAACATCTACTGAAATTTGGCAGAGAAGTACCTGTCAGTCAACTGTATCATGGAGTTTTGAACATCTTTTATGGATGCCAAGATTTTAGAACAACATAGAAAAAAATCTCAAACAACTAGAGCTTACATGTACAGAATTTGCAAAATAGCTCTTTCCAGTTAGTATCTATGAATGAGCGTTATGCAGTACATAACCACAAAAGCCTTCACTCAAATCCTCAGAATGGAGACAAAAGGCAAAATAGTGAACACTGGTAAGGCCTGTCTGCTGTCATTAACAATTACCTGGTATTCTCATGAATCTTTATACTTTTCTCACTTTGTCTTCTGTGTCTTAACTGTAGCTTGACATTTCCTGATAAGAAAACTTACAGGATACAAACAGTTTACTAAATTTCATTGCTCCTTAGCTGATCTTTTATAATAAAATGAAAGAATGACTTTTTCATAAATTAATTTAACCATTGTCACATATAGGTAGTGTCTTTATGCATTCGAAAGGGTATTTACTATAGTTTTATGAGCCTGATTTTAAGAAGTCAAGAATAAAACTTTTAAATAAATATTACATTTATTATGCAATTATGTTTTCATTAGCATTCAAAAGAAAGAATAAACCAAGTATTTTAGAGTAATGTGCTATTTCAATGTGTGCAGCTAGATTATTTTTTTATAACTGTTCTTAAATGTGTAGTAATATTAATTAATTTGTTCTGGCACATCCACAGGAAAAACATTGTCTTGTTTAGAAAGATAATATGATAGTCCATGAATGTCTAAAAAGCTAGAGTCTGGGAAAAGAGGGTACAACAGAGAAAAGTTTAAATTTCTTTGGAATCAAAAGGAAGACACACAGAGAGAAGAATAAAAAAGGACTCAAAAAGGTGACAAGGGTATGAGGTTATCTTTGGTGTGATATGAACCTGGAAGTAAAAATTCATGGTGGTAAGATGACTGAATTAACTTCAATAAATAGGGAGTCTTATAATTAATTTTCTACATTTTCTGTGCTTTAGTTATTATTCTAAACCTTCAGTGAAGTCCGCTTATAGAGATTTTGAGTGAGAGTATGTATATTTGCATGTGGGTGGGTGTGAGCTCATATATGCATATAGGACTACCTGTGCATGTATTAAAGAAATAGTTTACATTATTCCTTTGATTATATACCTTGAGGAAAAAATACTAGAAAAATATGATTAATACATCGAAGCAAATTAACAGAATTACGAACTTGAAGGTTATCAATAAGCTTAGAGATCACCAAGTGGCATAAGACCCTTAGATTTTGCAGAGATCTTAGGATGCTATATGACCATTTACAAGGGAAATTTAGCCCATTTTATCAAGATCTTAATAGACATAGTGACCTCAGTTGACATACAAGTGTTTGATTAAACCCGTCAATAATTCACTTGTTTTGCTTTGTTTTTCTGTTCATAGTTTATTGATGTTGAATCTCTTAAAATTATCAAAGAAAATGTGGCATGAAAATACATGAAAAAGCCTCTCATGTATGAAAACAAGTTTGTCTATTCAAGCAACTTTTTCTGAATATCCTTGAAGGGGTAGACCCTTGTAGATGTAGGGTATCTCCAGATGTTATAACAAGTGAACCTTCAGATCCCAGTTATTAATACAATAGACGTTTACTTCTTGCTTACACAAGGTCCCATCACTGTCCATGTGGTGGGTATGGTAGTGATGTGTCATAGTGCGATATTGGTTCACACAGTTGTTCAGAACCCCAGGCTTATTGAGGCTTTGCCGTCTTCAATGTTTGACTCAAAGTTAACCAATGTCCATCTAGCAGAGAAAACCAGTAGTGGTTCTTATAGTGGAGTCTTACAGGCTTGACATGGAAGGGTCTGACACTACATCCACTCATCTTTTATTGATTAGAACTCAGTCAGAGGCTTCATGTAACTGGGACGAGGCTAAGCAATTTATTCTAGTTTAGCGTTCAGTAGAAAGAGAAGACAGATGTGGTGTAAAAATTGCATTTGTCATCAGCTATAGTTTACCCTGTGGTCTCCAAATAACTGCTTCACTTTTTTCAAACTGAAATACATCCCATCTTTAAAAAAGATGGTCTGATATTCCAACAGATCATCATTATTTGTGGAGGGAGAGACCAAGGATACTTTTCATAGACTATATTATAGAGCTTTTTAAAAATGTACACAATCAAGACTATTCACTGTATAAGATATATAAATGGAAAATAAGCATTGGAAAAGATGTTAAACATCATATTTATTAGGGAATTGTAAATGAATACCACAATCAAATACTATTACACACCTATTCAGATAGCTAAAATCTGAGCCACTAACACACCAAATGCTGAGGAGAATGTGAAGCAATAAAACTTACTCATTGCCGCTGAGAATACAAAATGTTAGTTACTCTGGAAGGCAGTTGAAGAGGTTCTTGCAAAGGTAAACATAGGCATACCCTAAGATCCAGCAAGGACACTCCTATTTACCCAAATCAGTTGAAGGCTCCTGTTCACACAAAAGCCTGCACATGTATGTTTATAGCAGCTTTAAAAAAATTGCCAAAAATTGGAAGCAGGAAAGTTCTTCAACAAGTGAAGGGTTAAACAAACTGTGGTGCATCCATGCAATCAATGGAATAGTCTTTAAAAAAAATCTGTCAAGCCACAAAATGACCTGAGAGAATCTTACATGCATATTGATAAATTAAAGAAGTCAATCTACAGGGCGATAAACTGTGCTTCTAACTATATGACATTCCGGAAAAGCAAAAAAAAATATAGAGGGGCAATAAAAAGATTAGTGGTTGCCAGAAGTTCAGGCAAAAGCAGGGGGAGAGGAACAGGTGGAGCTCAAGGCATTTTTAGGGTGACAAAACTATTCTGTATGAGACCCCAATGATGGATACATGGCATTATGCATTTGTCAAAACCCACAGAATGGTACAACAGTGAACCTTAATGTCAACTATGTACTTTAATTAATAATAAATGAATACATATTAGTTAATCAATTGTAGAAAACCATGGGAGATATTATGAAGGAAACTAGGAACGGTGAGACAGAAGAGGGTATGTGAGAATTCTCCTTACAGTCTGTGCAGTTTTTCTGTAAAGCTATAATTCCTCTAAAAAACAAAATCCTTTAAAAAAAAAAGGCTACCTTAAACTTTTGACAATTTTTCTGTAGATATTTCAAAACCTTCTTGAGAAAGAAGAAGTGATAACTAAGGTAGAAGACTGGAGACTGGAGAAATCTTAGTGGAGTTTGGAACAAAAGGACTCCCAGATTGCTGTATGGAAAATATCTTTTGGCAAATAAGTAAGCATAGAAAACCCATTCACAAAATCTTCAACAGAAACTTCCTCATTTTTTTCCAAAAATCATCAGCTGTTCTAAGCAGCTCTTGTCATAAGGAAGGTTCCTTAACAAAACCCCCACCTTATTTATTTTTTAAATTTTTTAATGCTTATTTATTTTGAGAGAGAGAGCAGGGGAAGAGCAGAGAGAGAGAGAGAGAGAGAATCTGAAGCAAGCTCCGCACTGTCAGTGCAAAACCCGATGTTAGGTCTTGAACTCATGAACCTTGAGATCATGACCTAGGCCAAAATCAAGAATCAGACACTTTACTGACTGAACCATCCAAGTGCCTCAAAACCCCCACTTTAAATGAAACTTCTACCCCCTTAGTCTCAAATGCTGCATGCTGTCAACTGTTTTTTTATCTTCAACAATAAAAAATACAATGTATATGTGTGTGTATATATATATACACACACAC
This sequence comes from Lynx canadensis, assembly GCF_007474595.2. NCBI lineage: Eukaryota > Metazoa > Chordata > Mammalia > Carnivora > Felidae > Lynx > Lynx canadensis. The sequence continues at coordinate 124,982,290 of NC_044311.2, forward strand.
ACATTTGGTTATATATATACATTTGATATATATAGATATAGATATAGATATAGATATATCACACACACACACACAACCAAAATATAATTAAAGAAACTAAACTATTATCAAGTAAAATGGATCAAGTAAAATGGATACACACACACACACACACACACATACACACACACACACACACACAACCAAAATATAATTAAAGAAACTAAACTATTATCAAGTAAAATGGATCAAGTAAAATGGATACACACACACATGTGTATGTGTATAGACACACATACACACACACACACACACACACAACCAAAATACAATTAAAGAAACTAAACTATTATCAAGTAAAATGGATACTCACTCTCTGGATTTGCCACTCAGGGATATTTCTGTGTGAATGAGAATTACTTGGCTGCCACGTAGAATATATGTTTGTCATACGTGGGTGACATTTCCTATAGTCTTAGAAACTTCTTGGCAATAAGACTATCAAATGGATTTGGATCTTAATTCTCAACTATTTTCAGTGAATCTTCTAATCCAAGGACTTAGTAACAGAGTTCATGAAACAGAGTAAGAAGCCGGTACATATTTGTTAAATAAGTAAAATCTAAGTGTATTACAGACTGTGCCTTCCTGTTCATTTTTTTTCTTGCTTTGAAATGTCTGTTCTAGATTTTGAATGCTCTTGATAACAGTTCTCTAACCCCAATGTACACTGAATTCTAACCTGATGGAGACCCTGACATTATTACATTCTAAGAACTGCACCAGCCATATCCCAGATAAGTGATGTTTTCCTCCAGTTTCCATGTCATGAATTAGGCAGGAACTTGAAGAACTCAAGTTTCTTTTTCTAAGTATTTTGTGTAACACATTTGCTTTGCAAAGACATTTCCATCCAAGAGGTAGAAGTTAAATATTGACACTGTATTCATTACAAATCAATGAATATCAATACTTTTCTCTTTATGACAGATGTGTAAGAGACCTTGAGACATTATGACTCATTTCTCTGGCTTAAGCAAAGAAAAAAGTTTAAAGTGAAGATCTCCATTATGGCAAAAATTCATATGGTTTAGGGTATAAAACATAATACCATCATGGATATTATAAATTGTTTATATCTTCATATTTTCTTTAATTTGGGTGTTACACACACACAAACAACTTCTCTCACATTTCTTCAATTCAGACGTTGAATATCGATAGAGACCATTGATTCTAATGAAATAATAGTATTTTAATGAACTCTAGGAATAATTTTATAACTGTTTGCTATAAATAAAAAATTAAATAAAATGATGAATAGAGTGATCAACCTAGGTAAAATATAATTCTTGAAATATGTTTCCTAAGTTTTATGTTCTTTTTCCTTAAACAGGTTTTGGGTTTTGTTATTTTTAACTAAATTTATGATTAATGCTACAAATTAATCTCTGTGCTACAGTTTCCATATTTGTAAAGTGAAAATAATAATAAGAAACTCATATGTATGTTACAATAATCAAAATCAGATAAAGGTCCACTTCTAGCCGAGATGGAAATAGGTGCCAAATTTACCTTCCTACCTGAAAAAAGAAAAAAAAAGAAATATGGAAACAATTTATCAAACTTTTGATGAATGGGTAGATTGTAACATTGTACATCAGGAAACAACAGACAGTGTATCCTACAAGATGGGAAACAAATGAGGTAGGGACTATGATTGCTTTAGCTTATGCCATTGAGGCAGATTTCAGACAAAAGCATAGAAAGGGAAATTCTTTTGGGTGGAACCCTAATTATTAAGAACATGAAGAAAACTACACTAAGGCACTTCACAATTATATTAGGAAAATCAGTGACAGAAAATTTTAACAGCATCCATGAAAGACAACACATGTCCAAAGTAACAATTAAAAGAACGATTGCATATATCATTGGAAGCAATGTAAGCAAAAAGAGAGTTCAGCAATATCTTTAAACTGTTTAAAGAAGAAACAATTGTCAACTTAAAGGTCAATGACCGGCAAATTGACCTTCCAAAAATGAAGACAAAATAAAAATGTTTGGAGGCATACAAGAACTGAAAGAATTTATCACCTGACATTCACTGTAAGAAATGTTAAAGGAAGACTTTCAATTGGAAGCAACATGTATCTACACAGAGGAATGAAGAGGAACAGAAATTTTAGCTGTTTTTATTTTTTTTCTTATTGCTTAAATCTATTTAATTCAATACTTAAACAGAAATAATAACAACATAGTATGGGATTTATAATACATAATAACAATATCTACATAAGTTATAACATGTAATTATAATAGTAATATAGACATAATAAATATAAAATGGATATATATGTGTATATATATATATTTATATATATATATGGGGAAACATATTAAACTATTATCTAGGCAACTACACAAAGGCTGAGAGGGGTGAGGGTATTTACACTATTATTAAATTATATTAATTATTATAATATAACACCTTAATTGTGTGAAATTAAAGAGGTGCACAATAAACTCAAAGTAACTACTAAAGCACCACAACAGACTTGCAACTAATAAGCTAATCAAAGCAGATCAAAATCTGCTATTCCTAGTCATCAACCGTTTTGTTCCGACCCAGGAATCATATATTTGTGCCAGCATGTATGAAACGATAGTAGGCTTACTTGTTTATTTGCATAATGGGTAAAATCTAAGACCATTGTCCGGTCATAATAATTTTGGAGACAGGGATGAGATGCTAACAATGATGGCCTCCTGAAAGAGGAATTATGAGGGCCTTGTATGATGAATAAGAGGAAAGTCAATAGGAATCAATAGTGAATATATTGAGCAATGAGTATGGGCAACTGGGAAATAAGGGGATCTCCACTTATTGCCTCTTATTGAAGAGGGACTGGGGAAAAGGGTTCAGGGTCAAGTGTCTGAAAGTAGGCTCAAAGATGGCTACCTGAACAGTATCCTGATTGTGCCTAATCCTCTTTTGGGCAGGGAAACTTCTGCACAAATTTAATGGTTAGCCTTGAATCTTTCCCCTTGTAACAATTAGTATTTAAATCTGTTCTGATTAGTGGGAGTTTCCATTCGCTTTCAGACAAGAGTTATAGATACACACTTACCCTAGCATGAAAGAAGAGAAAGTCAAGATCTATATGAATTAAAACAAGTGACTTTTTAGAATTTTAGCTAACTAACATGGGATATGAATGGGGCAGGGAATATAGAGTTTGTTAAAGATGAACACAAATAGATGGACCATTTTGCCATTAAGCCTGTACTATATTCTATCTTATTAATCTTAGATACATTTGAAGATGATAATAAAAGGTTTCAGAAATTTTTCAGTGGATCCCAGCTGCTATGAGGGAACTTTGGCCATCTGGGGGAGATACATCTACGGCAAACACGCATGGGAAACCATAGATGAGAAATTGACTAGTGTTCAGGTTCTTACAGTCTCAGATTGTGTTTACAATGCTGATGAAGGTGATCCATTGAAAAATGAAAAAAATCAATGTGTAGAAATCTAGATAAATAATAACTGGAAGCCTCACTTCCCTGGAAAACTCCTCTAGCCGTTATGTTTTAACTGACTGAGAAATTAGAAATTATTTAGAAATAGGGCATCTGTTGTCCCCAATTAAGTTGGACTCAAATAATATAATTGCTTTATGAGTCACGACTGAGTTAGACAAGGAGTGCAAATCCCATTGCCATGAGTGGAAATCTGTGTTTCTGTGGCTATTGAATTAAGGACTCTCCAAAGGTAAAATATTGTCAGCCAGGAGAGCCTTGCTGTCCAATTATTAGCTTTTGGTAGACTATAAACTTTAGAAGTTTGGTTTCTGAGAAACTATTGCACCACTTGTAACTGAAAATAAATATTCTTTGATATTAGTGCAGTTTCATTTTGTCTTTTTGTATTTTTTTTAAATTTTTTTTTCAACGTTTATTTATTTTTTTGGGGACAGAGAGAGACAGAGCATGAACGGGGGAGGGGCAGAGAGACAGGGAGACACAGAATCGGAAACAGGCTCCAGGCTCCGAGCCATCAGCCCAGAGCCCGACGCGGGGCTCGAACTCACGGACCGCGAGATCGTGACCTGGCTGAAGTCGGACGCTTAACCGACTGCGCCACCCAGGCGCCCCATCATTTTGTCTTTTTGTATTTTATGATCCCTTACTCACCTCTACCCTGACACCTATTGCTTAATTAAAAAGATGATGAGGAGTATAGCCAATGACTCTGTCCCCTAGGAGCCCAGAGTCATATGCATGGATATGAGTATGCTGGAAAAACTTCAGGGAGAAGAGGGACTCAAAATTTTCATTGATAAGTTGGATATACTTTCTCAAATAACATTGGGTGTGATGTGAATACACCCCAATTGATGGGGTTTGGGTGACATGTGCAGAAGAGAAGGAGGTTAATGTGACCTATTGGGTGGGGTCACTGTAGTCTACATCAGTGTATTATTGTTACTTCCAAATTTGAATTCTAATAGAAACTTATGTACTATGTGCTTGTATTTCTCTCTTCCTTAAATTTAGAGTGGATTACTATGATTGAGAATAACTGCCTATAAAAACATGGTAGTTCCTTTGAAGTCCCACAGCCTCAAAGTCTCCTGTGACTTTTAAATATCTGTAAACGGAGATGCTGTGGATTTTTAGTTTTGGTGCCAGTTATGAGAAAGCAAAAGTGGACATCATCACTCTATTCAGTTGGCATGACTCAAGTCTCCTCTCATAGCTGAGCCTATGGGACCCTGTGATGAACTTTGTTATGTTTTCACTGATTCTTGGGCTTTTGCTGAGTGGCCAAACTGCTTTGCTGTTTGGAAAACTGTAGACTGTCAGATTAAAGATGCTTCTCTTTGGGAGAGAGAACTCTGAGAAACAAATTAAATAAACGTAGTCTGTTATGTCTGTCCAGTTAGTCAGAGTGGCCAAGAGAGTGGTATACTAATGAGGGAATTAGACAGAAGGCAGAAAGGGGAGCTGGATTATAGTTGTGAGGTGAATATTCAGAACCAGTCTGAAATTGCTGATTGTTCCTTACAAATTGATGCTTTTTTAAAATAGCCAAAATAGTCTTGGGTTGCCTGAGTGGCTCAGTTGTTTAAGTGATGAACTCTTGGTTTCAACTCAGGTTGTGATCTCCTGGTTGATAAGATTGAGACCCATGTCAGGTTCTATGCTAACAGCATGGGGACTGCTTGGGATTCTCTCTCTCCCTCACTTTGCCCCTCCCTGGTTCATGCACTTGGTGTCTCTCTCTCTCTCTCTCTTTCCAAAAATAAATAAATACACATTAAAAATAAATAAATAAAATCCCTAATAGTCTATATTATAGTCCTCATAAACTATTTTCAGATATCAAGGTTTCCGGGAGCCGCCATCCGTTGGCTGTCTTAACATCAGACATTGCCAGATACTCCTCATGTAGCAAGTTTAGTGACACTAGCAATGATAGCAAGAAGTTGGGTTTCAATGTCATAATCTCAATGAATCTAGACAAGATCATACTGACTGCTGCTTCTTTTTAAATGTGTATGAATGATATAATTAAAATCTATTATATAGTCTCTGCTCTAGTCAAGATGTAGTAAGCAGACTCTAACCTAAATCTCTTACTGAATACAGTCAAAATCTCCAGACAGAATGTATGGAGGAGCTACCTAAGTACTGTGAAAAATAAATCGTATCAAATGGACTGTGGAAGGAGAGTATAAACCCAAAGTACCACTGAATCAGTGGTAAATTTCCTTCAATATCTCCTATCTTAGATTACAATAGAAACTAAAAATTGGAACTTGGCACTGAATGCATGCAGTAAGTGTCCTATGTGAACTCTTTATTCCCCATGCAAGTGGAAATGGTGGCCCTAAGATGAGAGAGAATGGGATAAATCCTTGGTTTTCTGTTCTTTCTTCCCCAGCTGCTAAAGAATTCCTTGGCTCCAGCAGTAGGGATGGCAATGGTGGCTGAGCAGGGAGTGTCTCTCTGACAAGAAGACAGAGCATGGGGAACATTCTACAGCTTTTTTCCCCTTCTTCTTATCTTCTTGCTGCTTGGTTGCAGAACAGAAATGTCATGGGAAGCATGTGGCAGAGTGGGGAAGACAAAGCCCTCAATTACTGTTCAATGTACCCAAAAGGATGGCATCTGGGAAAATATTGGGAAGGTTGTTGAGGGAAGGAAGGCCAAAAAAGCAGTTCCAAAAAGTTGTGTATAAGCTCTTTGGCTCACACCTGAGTTTCATATATGTGGATCTGAACAAAGGATGTGAAAACACACCTATGATGCAGATCACCTTTCAGGCCCCAGACTAACCACTAGGTGGCAGATATGCTGGACAGATAATGAACAGCATTGAAAGGATTTGTAAACTGAACTGACATTGGAACCATAGCCCATAGAAGGTGGTGGAAACTATGGCCTGAACCTAACTTGTTTGATGACATGCTGAAATAAAACAAACAAAGATTCCTCATAGGATTCACACAATAATCAGAGACATAACATAATATTTAAAATGTCCAGGGTGCAATGCAATAGCAGTTAACGTATGAAAAAGATAAAATCATCACAACAATTTTCAAGGGACAAAATAATCAACAAACACTCACTTTGAGGTCAAACAGATGTTGGAATCATTAGCCAAGGACTCTAAAGTAGTCACTATGACTATGTTCCAAGAAATCAACGCATACTCTTGAAACCAGTAGAAAGATAGCCCCTCTTACAGACAAATAGAATGCATAAAAGAGAATCAAATGTAAACTTTAGAAGCAAATGGGATAAAATAAAATAATTTTAAAAATCCATGGAAGAGTCCAGATCATGATGAATATAAACAGAAGAAAACCAAGAAATTTGAAGATAGATAAATAGAAATTATCCAGTATGACAAGAAAAGGAAAACAAAATAGCAGATGATCAGGAGTTTGTAGAAAAATAGCAGTGGGTTTAACCTTGGTGTCATTGGAATCCCAGCAGGAGAGAAGACAGTATGAAGTACAGAGTAAACATTTGATAAAACAGGCTGAAAACATCCCAAATTTGGCAAGAGGGGGACACAGCAATTTTTAGTACACAGGAAAATAAATAATTTCAAAAACTGTTGATTCATCTATTTTGCTCTATTGCTTCAGGTAACCTCTACAGTATTGTTCAGCTATAGGTGTTGTATTAAACATTCTAGATAGACAAGAGGCTCCATTCAGGATTTAACTGAATAGATTGTTTTCCCTTTTTTCTTTTTTAACATTTATTTATTTTTGAAAGACAGAGACAAAGCATTAGTGGGAGGGAGACGCAGAATCCAAAGCAGGCTCCAGGCTCTGAGCTGTCTGCACAGACCCTGACACGGGGCTCAAACTTACTGACTAGGAGATCATGACCTGAGCTGAAGTCGGACGCTTAACTGACTGAGCCACCCAGGCACCCTCAAGTGAAGAGATTTTAATGAAATTAAAATTTACATTGCTATCAGTAGGGATAAGAACCCAAAGAACTTCTGGGAGAGTAACAATTGCAAGCAAGAACATAATACCATCCCTAGGGTGAAGAAACAAAGAGATGAATGATTTTACAGAATTTAGAGAGAACTTAAGCCATTCAGGACAGGCACCTGTGAGGTGTTGTAATTGTGAAAGAACACAATCCTGATAGAAATTTGAAATTATAGCATGAGAGGAACAAGGACAAAATATCTCATTCTTTTCCTCCCCCTGCCCTCTCACCTCTTGGTCATATCTTTCACGGACTAAAGAAAAGAGCGTGTTCACTGAAAAAGTAACCTGGGTGATTATGGTCAGCTTCAGATGACGCAAAACATATCAGAAGAAATTAGAATAAATCCAGAGGCACATATAGAGAAAAACCATTAGAGAAACCACACTTGAAAGATGATATGGTGATGTTGAATTGCATGCAACCTTAAAGCAGGTCAGTTTTGATAAGGAATATTAGAACCTCTGAGAAATTACCTTGTGATGGAAGACAAGAAGAAGGAAGGATCGACTATGGTAGATTTGGATGAGAGTGATTCACTCACAGGATGATTTGCAAAGAAAAACTCCTGACGTAGAAGTTACTCAGTTGATGTAGTAGCCAATGGGATAGCAAAATCAGTGTAATCAGATGTTCCTCACAACTTGGGAAGTATTATGAGGAATGAGAGTGTACAGTTGTAGCCATGGCAGACTGAGAGTGAGCACATAAGCGAATCATTAATTGTGGTTTGAGATTAGATATAAGGCACTAGCTAGGGTATAGAGATAAGACTACAAATCCCAAGGAAATTTGATAGAAATAGGGCCCAAGGTATCCTACTGGGATGGTGGCCAAGTTTGGGCCAGAACTCTACATCTAGGGGACACGGTAGGAGCAGGCAAAGTAACTAGTCAAAACCATGGTGATAGAAAATTATGCAGAATTCCAATTCTGTGCTTTGGACCAAAACGAGACAGAGAATATTGAGACTTATTAATAAGCATTGAGACCCAGAAGTCACCTGGGATGGAGGGAGAGGAGTAAGGGTTATCAGATTTAAAATCTTTGAAAATTACTTCAACGAACAAACCTTTCTGATCAAGAAAGAGGACTAGGGGCAGGGCGCCTGGGTGGCTTAGTCGGTTGAGCGTCCGACTTCGGCTCAAGTCATGATCTCAGGGTTCATGGGTTCAAGCTCCATGTCGGGCTCTGTGCTGACAGCTCAGAGCCTGGAACCTGCTTCAGATTCTGTGTCTCCCTCTCTTTCTGCCCTTCCCCCTCTCATGCTCTGTCTCAGTCTTTCTCAAAAAATACAAATAAAAACATTAAAAAGAAAAGAAAGGGGAGAAGGGTTATAAATAAAGCTAAAGGAAAAGTTTCTGTGGTAATAGGTCATTGCATTACTACAAGAGGACAGAAGGTCTAAGATGGTAATAATTCCTTTGTTTAAAACAACAAAAAAAGGAATGTGTTTATTTATTATCTATTTATACCTAACATGCAATTAATGCTATGTATAGTATAACATATAATTATCTCTATGTATTATTGTTGGAATAACAAAGACATTGAACTGTCATATATGAAGTATCATTTTCCCCCTCAATGCCATTAATTCAAAACCTCTTTCACATCATACAAGATTCCATTCTTATTAGTATAGTTTTGTATTTGTTTCCTCAACAGTTCTGATGCTTCCCTAATGACAAAGAGACAGACAGAGAAGATACAGAGAAAGACAGAGAGACAGAGAAAAAATGAAAGTTTTTTTTTTTTAATGTCAGTTGTTTAATACCACTTCCTGGCACACACCCTTTGATATCACCTCTAGTTGAGTATAAGCTGGACCTAGTGACTAGCTTCTAACAAAAATAATATGACGTAAATCATGCTCTCACTTTTGAGAGCAGGTTAAAACAGGACTGTAGCTCTCATCGTCCTCACCTGACTGCTCTCTGGCTGCTTCATTTGCTCAAAGGGAAGCAAGCTCCCATGTTGTTGGGTGCCCTATGGAGAGGGCCATTTAGTGAGCATTTGAAGTCTCTGGTCAACAATCAGGGAAAAGCAGAGGAGGCCCTTGGTCCAACATTTCATGAGGAGCTGAATGCTGACACCTGAGTGAGCTGGGAGTGAATCCTCCCCCAGAGGAGCCTGTAGATGAAACCAAAGCCCTGAGGCTTCTTGATTCCAGCCCTTTCAAAGAACTTGATACAGGGGCACCCAACTCAGCTATACCTAAGTTCTTGACTCATGAAAATGTGAGATAATAAATGTTTACTGTTTTCAACCTCTATGTTTTGGGGCAATCTGTATAGTGCAATAAAGAGCTAATATGTCAAACAAAGATATGATATGTAAATGGAATTATGTGTTTATGAAGTAAATACCACAGTTGTTCATGTAAGCTATCAGAGTGTACTATTGTTCAATACAGGTAACTGTAATTCATTTGAAAACACTGTTAAATTTATCCTGTCACATCTATTCTGTTCCTTGCGCCCATGACTTAGAATGTGTATGTCAAGGAAGTTTAAAGCCTAATAAAATATAAGAATTGTGACATCAACAGTGTAAAGTGTTCATCCATTCACATCTTTTCAACTAAACTTTATTTTTGTCAAGAAATCTGAATGATTTCCCTTTCAGGTAGATAAGTATGAAGGAGATTTATGCATACATTGATATATGAATAAGTCATAAAGATACATTCTTAAGAAACAAAGAATAAGAAAATATGAATTTATATATATTGCTGTATGTTTATAAATGTAATCAGCATCTCTATAAAGTGAGATACTTATCCTTTAATTGTGTCAGTTGGAATGGGTATATTTATCTTAACAATATTATCTTGTTTTATTTTTCAATGAGTACTTTTAAGATTTGTTTTCTTAACAACTTTCAAATATACAATACAGTATTAACTATAGTCACTATGTCAATTACATTACCAATAGTTATTTATTTTATAAATGAAAATTTGTTCTTTTTGACCTTCTTCTCCCTTTTTTCCCTCCCCCACACACTCTGCCTTGGGCAACCACCAATCTGTTCTCCATATCTATGAGTTCAAGGTTTTTTGATTGATTTCTGTTTTTTAGGTTTTCACATATAAGTGAGATCATGTGGTATTTGTCTTTCTCTGTCCGGCTTTATTTTACTTAGCATAATATCCTCAAGTTTCATCCATGTTGTTGCAAATGACAAGATTCCCTTTTCCTTTTTTAAATGGCTGAATGATATTCGTGTGTGTGTGTGTGTGTGTGTGTGTGTGTGTTATATTTTCTTTAGGCACTCATCCACTCGTGGATATTTAGGTTGCTTCCATGTCTTGGCTATTGCAACTAATAGTGTAATGAATATTGGACAACAGATATATATTTACAAGATAGCTCTCAAGTTAGCTTTCTTTGGATAAATACCTAGAAGGACACTTGGGCTGCTTCCATAATTTGTCTATTGTAAATAATGCTGCAATAAACATACGGATGCATATATTAAGTTAGTGTTTTTGTATACTTTGTGAAAATACCCAGTGGTGTGATTACTAGATCATAGGGTATTTCTGTTTTTAATTTTTTTGAGGAAACTCCATGCTGTTTTCCATAATGACTACACTGATCTACACTCTCACCAACAGTGCATAAGAACTCCCTTTTCTCACATTCTCATCAACACCTAGTTCTTGTCTTTTTGATAATCATCATTCCAGCAGGTGTGAGGTGATATCTCATTGTGGTTTTGATTTGCATTTTCCTGAGGATGAGTGATGTGGAGCACCTTTTTGTGTATATGTTGGCCATCTGTATGTCTTCTTTGGAAAAATGATATTTATATCCTCTGCCCATTTTTGAGTTGGAATGTTTGTGGGTTTTTTGTTTTGTATTGTTTTGTTTTGCTATCTAGTTGTGTGAGTTCTTCATATATTATGGATATCAATCTCTTATTACATATATGATTTGAAAAGATTGTTTATATTCCATACATAGGCTTTTCATTTTTTAAAAAAAATTAATGTTTATTTATTTTTGAGAGTGAGACAGAGCATGAGTGGGGGAGGGGCAGAGAGAGAGGGAGACACAGAATCAGAAGCAGGCTCCAGGCTCTGATCTGACAGCACAGAGCCTGATATGGGGCTTAAACTCATGGACCGTGAGATCCTGACCTGAGCCGAAGATGGACCCTTAGCTGGCTGAGCCACCCAGGCACCCTCATTTTTTTTAATGGTATCCTTTGCTGTGCAGAAACTTTTTGGTGTAGTTCCACTTATTTATTTTTGCTGTCATTGTCTTTGCTTTTGGTGCCAAATCATGTTTTACATTTAAGTGTTAATCCATTTTGAGTTAGTTTTTGTGTATAGTATGAAACAGTGGTGCAGTTTTATTCTTTTGCATTTGGCAAAATGCATTTTGCATTGGCCATTTTCCCAATACCATTTATTGAAATCTGTTATTCCCCCTTTGTATATTTTTGGCTCCTTTGTCATAAATTAATTGACCACATATGTGTAGGTTTATTTCATGGCTCTCTATTCTGATCCATTGATCTGTTTGTCTATTTTTAATGCCAATATTATGTTTTTTTGATTACCATAGCTTTGTAATATAGTTTGAAATCAAGAGGTGTGATGCTTCCAAATTTGTTCTTTTTCAAGATTGCTTTGGCTATTTGGTTCCTAGAATTGTTTGTTCTTGTTCTGTGAAAACTGCCATTGAGTCAGCATCTACATAAAACAAACTAATTATCTCAAAATTACCGTTTTAATTGGGATGAGTATATTTATCTTAATAATATGGATTTAATTACAATTAATAATATGGATTTAATTACAATGGATTTAATTACAACTGGGAAAGCATTAATAAGATAATGCTATATGGAAATAAGGGGATGGGACCAACACACTAGTATTTTCTTATATGCTTACGTTTTTTAATTAAATTGAATATATTTAACTTAAACCATAAAATGGGATTAGATGGGAGTGCCAGGGTGGTGCAGTAAGGTTAAGCATCTGACTCTTGGTTTTAGCTCAGGTCAGGATCTCACAGTTGTGGGATCAAATGCTGCATTGGGCTCTGTGCTGGCAGCATGTAGCCTGCTTGGGATTCTCTCTCTCCCTTTCTCCCTGCCCCTACCCCCCCAACAAAATAAATAAACTTAAAAAACTGGAATTAGATAGTAACCTCTAGGAGGTGAAGCAAGTACAAATAAATTGGAGAAAATGATTAGAATTATATTTGTGTTCATTCCATGTGTTACTATGAAATAAACAAAAAGGTGAGCATGAGCTTCTCATGCCCATCAAAAGATAGGTAAGAGAAATGTATCTAAGAAATTGAGACATAATTTAGTGGAAATTATATTAATAATGTAAAATTTTGTAAATTTCAGATATTATCCCCAAATCTTATTAAATTTATGCTTCCAAATTAGGTCCTGTTGTATTTGTGGGTCATAGTTTGTCATAATTTTTTGAAGTATTATTCTCAAAATAGGTAGAATTAGATTTATGATGATTGGGGTAAGGATTAATAGTACATATTGATTGGAGAGTATACACTTAAAAGAACTGTCAGTGTGTTTAGGTTTGCAGAAGCCAATATTTCCAGAATGTTAGTAAAGGAGAAGCATTAGGAAAAGAAGAGTGTATGGGCATACAGTAAAATTTATATGTAAAAAAAGAAAGAAAACATATCTTTTATTCTTATTGATGATAATATTATTATATGAGAAAAATATTAAGAAAGATTCTCCTTGTTCTTCTCACTATTGTCTTGTTCAACATTGTTAAAGAGCTCTATATATGCATGTTGGGGGAGGATATGGAATATAACTATACAGTGATGCTACTGATATTTTAACAGACATTCCAAAATTCAAATATTCAGACTGTTTCTTCTAAAAATGAATTCAAATGTGTTGCTATTTCCAGAAACGTATTTTCTGAATTGCCTCCCTAATCTCTTACTCATTCTTTTGAACATCCTAAATGGTGACAAATAATTATGCCTTGAGGGTAGATTTTAAATTAGGTAAAAACCAGATGTCATTTTAAACATAGAGAATAAGATGGGTTATAAAATCGGACAGTACAATTTCTGCTCAAAAAAAGGAGATTGAACACATAGTTATGAGACTGTTTTTCTTCATTTGCTTTATAAATTGGTTCTGAAGCCAGGCATTATAAAAAGGATTTCCAAATATGGCAGCACAACTAGAGTAAAATACTTGGCCTCCCAATGCAGGCATTTCAAAGACTCATTTATTTTGTAAATTCTGTTTTTAAATTAAAAGAAGTGTTCCTATCTAGAAGCAGAATAGATCTCTTATGCAAGTGAGAATATACATTTTATTTTCCTTAAGGAAAGAACAGTTCTTTTTTGATTTACCTAAGAATGAGCTAAGTGTGTAAGATTAAAAATAAATAAATAAAATAATGAAACATTATTTAATGCTTTATATCTTATATAGTAAGTGAAAGTAAAGCTTTCTTTAACTTAACCAATTCACTAAATAAATACATAATTATAAAGTGTCTGATTATTAGGCAATATCTTAGGTGTTTGATATATGTTAAATAAGAAAAAAAGCTAATAGTATTTGGGGCATTTATGAATCTTACATTCTAGTAGAGAAAGGTCAAACAACAGCAACAACAACAACAACAAACCACATAATATTAAAAAGGAAAAAAAGAAAAAAAAACAAGGCAAGAAGAAATATGACTGGGGTGGCAAAAATCAGGAAATTTTTTTAAATAAATGGTCACAGTAGGCCTCACTGAGAGGAAGTCATGTGAGCAAAGACTTGGAGGAAGTGATAGAATCCATAGAAATATCTTTAGGAAGCCCATTCAAGGCAGGAAAAAAAAAAAGCCAATTCCACATCCCTAGGGCTAGAGCATGTCTGACACTAGGGAACAGAGCAAGGAGACTATTATGGCTGAAGATAAATATATGGTTAGGGAAGAAATACAATATAAAGATGGTTGGCTTCTACCTTGCTTGAAGGGTGGTTCAAAGAAACAGAATGACATGACCTAATTTCTGTTTTAAAATCATTACTATGAGTACTGGTTTGAACACACAACATAGAAGTACAATGTTAGAATGATTAAGACCATTTACCCAGGTAAGAAATAATGATGGCTCAGATGAAGCCGTGTAACAGTGGAGGTGGTGAGAAATGTTCACTATAAATACAAATTTGGGGGTCACTGCACATTTATAGCATTGAAATTCATGATACTGCACTAGATTAACAAGGGTAGGAGTACAGATAGGAAAAAGGGCCTAAGATTTAGCTCCATGGAACTGAAGACCCAAGCCTGAGATAGGGAAAAAGAGGTAGTATCAGCAATAGGAGTTGAAAAGCAGCGATGAATTAAATTAGAAAGATATCCAATAGTATTGTCTTGGAAGCCAAGTAGAAAAAGTGTATCAAGCAGGAGACTTATTAACTCTATCAAAAGCCACTGAGGATTGGGGGACCTGGGTGGCTCAGTTGGTTAAGCATCCAACTTCAGCTCAGGTCACGATCTCACGGATCTCGCAGTCCGTGAGTTTGAGCCCCGCGTGGGGCTCTGGGCTGATGGCTCAGAGCCTGGAGCCTGCTTCTGATTCTGTGTCTCTCTCTCTCTCTGCCCTCCCCCATTCATGCTCTGTCTCTCTCTGTCTCAAAAATAAACTTAAAAAAAAAGCTGCTGAGGATTCAACTCAGTTTTTCTAAGGTAGTATTAATGTACCTTGATATCTTTGTATTAATGATAATAGTGTGATTTTTCGCTTTCCAAAAAGTCTTCATCTGCATTGTAAATTATGTGATCACCTATTGATAGATCAAGTAAAAGGAGGACAAAAACTGACCAGTGGATTTAATAATTTGAAGGCTATTGAGAACATTAGTAAGAACAATTTAGTCTCCTATTGAAGCAGATGGCTGATTGGAATGGTTTTAAGAAAAATTAGAGATAATGGGTGTGTATTATTTTTTTAAACAAGAAAAGTAGTAGTATGCCTATAATTTTATAGAGTATAAGTGATGCTATAGGAGAGAAAATGAACAATTCTTTGGAATAATGTCATTGAAAATTAGAGGAGAATGAGATATTTTCAATAAGTGAAGTGATTGGCTTTATAAAATAACATGGATAGTACATCTGTGGTAAAATACAGGAAGGCAGAGTATCTGGGAGGAGATGTTAAGTAGGTAGATAATGATGGTGTTCTATGGACCTTTGCTTCTGATTGCTTCCATCTTCTGAGTGACGTTAAAAGCAAAGTCTTCCATTGAGTGAGAGGGTAGATAAACTGTTGTAGGTTTGAGAAGAGAGGATAAAGTGTGACATAATTATTTAGAGCAGGTGTTGACAATCTATGGCACACAGGACAACCATTTATTTCAAGTTTTACTAAAGTATAATTAGACCTGTTTGCTTATATATTGTATATGGTTCTTTTCAGCTACAATGGCAGAATTTATCACAACAGAATCTGTATATAGCCTGAAAACT
Organism: Lynx canadensis; assembly: GCF_007474595.2. Taxonomy (NCBI): domain Eukaryota; kingdom Metazoa; phylum Chordata; class Mammalia; order Carnivora; family Felidae; genus Lynx; species Lynx canadensis. The sequence continues at coordinate 124,998,296 of NC_044311.2, forward strand.
GAAAATATTTACTATCTGACCCTATAAGAAAATGCTTTTCAACCCTGTTCTGGAAAAATGAGACAGTGGCTGGAAGGGACACATGGTATAAATGAACAGAGTTGTGATTCATTTAATGTCTAGTTCATAAATGTAAAGTGAATGCATGTGTGAGGTCTTTTGGTCATATTTGTCTGCACAGACACAGGTGTGGAGTATGTTAAGCATTGGATTAAACTTGGGTGTATTTTTGACAACTGAGAACAACTGAGTGATAGAGAAACAAGAAAATCTAGGGTGTATGTAAGGGAATGATTATAAGGATTAATTATTAAATTCAAGTTAGTTAAAAAGAAGAGAAATGACATCGAAGGGAAGAGGGATGACTGAAAATTCATCAGAGATCTCAGTGAATGAAATGATTTTTGGAACATGGTGCAAAAGGGTTGGCTTGAAAGATGGGAGCTGGTGGTCATTGATATGTATGGAATTAACAATTTAAATAAGCTGTGGCTTTTGGTAATGAGAAATTGTAGGGTATATCCTGTGGAAGAGTAGCTGAGAAAGGAGTAAAATCCCAAATTCTAAGGGATTGAAAATGTAAAATATGGAAAGTGTCATATATCTATTTATTTAAATCACCAAGAAATGAAAGTGTCTGGAGCTTAAGTAATTACAAAATGGGCATAAGTTCACAAATGTTAGCAACTATGCGACGAAGTTGATGATGTAAGACTGAAGCTGAACGTTTATAGAAAGAATAAGGGGAGACTGAATAAAAAGCTGGTAAAACATTGGTACAGAGACTGGGGGAGAATAAAACTTCCAAGACTCAAGAGAAGAGCAGAGAAAGTAGTATCTTCAGAGAAAATCAGATTTCTACTAAAGCAAGAAGGTGAGGGAAGAGTAGGAATGAACTTAGGCCAAATGCTTTGGATGTATCTATACAATCAAAAAAGAAGCTTATAAGATAGTATTTAGGAGCGCCTGGGTGGCTCAGTCAGTTAAGTGTCCAACTCTTGATTTCGGCTCAGGTCAAGATCTCACAGTTGTGGTATTGAGCTCCTTGTCGGCCTCTGCGCTGACAGCATGGAGCCTCTAGAGAATTCCCTCTCTCCCTCTCCCTCTGCCCCTCCCTCACTTGTGCTCTCTCTCTCAAAATAAATAAATAAACATTAAAAAATAATAATAAAATAAAAAATAAATTAGGGTTTAACTAGAAAGTAGTAGGCAATATGCTACCAATTTGAAGGTTTTTAAAAGTACAAGTTTTACTGCTAAGTCTGAGATAATGGAAGTAGCTTTGCTTCCTCAGTTGCACAGGTAGTAACAGGGTGAAACATAATCCATTTTAGGTAACCTCCTTCACTTTGAGAAAGGCAAATGTCTGTGTTCTATGAGTGTTTTGGGCCAGATGGTTGGAGGAACACCTGGGATTAAATGATGTAGTGGTCTACTGAATTAAGGCATTTTCACTATAGTCTCCCAGATCAGTATAACTCTATAAAAGAAAAATTTCAGACTTTAAGAGTAGTGCTCAGGTTTACATCTTTCATGACACTGCTTAATACATTGTTTAATGTCAAAAGCCAAATGTAATCCCATACCCAGAGACGACACTCCTTGTTATATTTTGAGGGTTTTTTTTTTTAAGATTTTCGATCTTTAATAATTAATATGTTCAACTTTTGCAATGAGAGGAAAATATCAGTGGCCACAATCTGTAAAAATGATGGCATTTGACTGATGTTGGCAAGGGGTTCAGATCAAGACTTTTCTAACTCAATATACTGAAACTAGACTTTGAAGAAAGGAAAATACAGTAGCCACCCCCCACCCCTTATATACCAGGGAAACATTCCAGGATCCCCAGTGGATGTCTGAAACTGCAAATAATTCCAAACCCTATATATACCATGTTTTTGCTTATACATACATCCCTATGATAAAGTGTAATTTATAAGTAAGGCTCAGTAAGAAATTAATAATAATACCTAATAATAAAATAGAAAAATTATAACAATATATTGTAATAAAAGTTATGTGAAATATATTGTATTGTACTCACCTTTCTTCCTGTGATGATGTGAGATGATTAAATGCCTACATGATGAGAAGTGAAGTGAATGGCGTAGGCATTGTTACATGCATTAGGCCGTCTGACAATATGTCAGAAGGAGGATTGTCTGCTTCCTAATGACAGTTGACAGCAGGTAGCTGAAACCATGGAAAGTAAAACTGCAGATAAGGGGGAATTACTGTAACTGTTTCTAACAGGTAACATTTATCTCTAGAGGAGTTTTCAGAGAACTGTGAGTGGATTTTATGGTCTTCTCATATTCTACGTATAAGAAGTCCCAATGTAAAATCCTGAAAGATAAATATAGATTTGATCTCTATTTTAGTAATTATAAATATGTCGTCTCATAAGTGTGACTTGTCCTTTGTTAATGGCTATAGAAATGGATAAATACATAAGAAACTTTTTATTTTAATGAAACTTTTTCTTTATTTTATTTTCATACTTAGCATTTAAACCTTTATGTTAATATTTAATATTTGAATTTTTTATTTAATATTAAACCTTTAATTCTAATACCCATATGGAATTAGAAGTATGTATGGCTGGCAAAAACACCAAAATCACTATACTACTGAAAAGGAGAAATAATTTTGTCTGCGTTTTGATCTTTCACAATTATTGCAATTTGGTAATTATGGTCATTCAATGGTTGTGTTTGATGCCCTTATAGTTAGTTGTTCTTTACATTTTGTCCCCTCATTTTTCTTTATTTTTTTTAATGGAATAACATTTCACTTGGTTTCCATAAACTCTTTGCTCTCTCCTGTGTAGTTCATTAACACATATTTTATAGATCTTGTACTATTTCCATATGGTTCAGTTTTATACTTCATGACTCTTGTGGACAGTTAAGTAAATTACTTTTCATAATCTATAATGTATTTCTTTTGACCTATTGCTTATTTATATCAAACAACCTTTATCAATGAGCAGGTGAGGATCACTTGTTTTACTAGATATTTGCATATTTATTGTCTAAAAATCACACCCATTGAGACTTCATGAAACACAGCAAATGCATATGTATTTTAAATGCATAGATAAATTTATGCACTCTATACTACCTTAAAGTATATTACTTACCATTAGACTAAACTTCTCTGAAAAAAAAAAATCTCCAGATTACTGAATCCTCACCTAAATACCCATAGCTACCTCAAGTCCACTACAAATATGTAGAGTGTCTATGCTAAATAATTTTCAACCTTTTATTATTAGGATCTTATGTTCAAAAAGTATTTTGTTTCCAATTCATTAATTGTGCTATATCTTAAGTACATAATATAGTGACTCACGTACAGTAGGAAATCAATAATTTATTATTTTTTATTGAAGAAAAAAGCAAATGACCATAGTTGAGTTGTTAATAGAGTTGAATAGCTGGATCAGTGGAAGCTCTAATTGCTGTGTTCCACCGTTTTGGTTAGATATCCTAAGAGCTGGATTGCTTCTTCTCAAGGGGGCTATTTCACCATACTATCTATATGAGAAAAACTAATCAAAAGAACCTAAAGTGGATTATTCCATTTAAAAGCTATTCCATTAAAGAGCTATACCCAGAACCAACAGTGAGTCTCAATTCCAAAAACCAGTGATGACTCCATTTACTGGGGGATATACTAAGTTAGAGGTAGACCTGAACCCAAGAGATTAGAATTGTGTTGCTACAACCATGATAACATTTTAATTGGCCTCTCTAGGTCACAGAAAATGTTTTCTCCTTTTGTTTATCCTTAGGCCAAGCACATTTCCAAGAAGGGTTTATGGAACATAGTAGAAACTTAACAGGTGTTAAGTGTCCCAGAACAGTAATAATCCCATATGTCATCCATTCTAAGATGCAAAATACTTCACATTTTTTCATCTTCAAAATTGAATTGCAACTTACAATCAACAGCATTGTATATTTGCTATTGTATATTGCACTCCAGATGGCAGTCATGACTTACTTGTCATTGTCAATGCAGGCATCAATTTGGTTGTAATAGTTCATATTGTAACCATGTCTATTGACTTATATGCATTGTTGGCATTTCACATGTTGAGTGTAATTTCCATTTAAACATTATTCAAAAGCCCATTTAAAAATGAAAAAAAAAGAACTATTCACTGATTTGATATTGAACCAAAAAAGTTACCGAGAATGCAGTCATGAAACAGAAAAGAAGGGTATACACAATATGAATGAAACAAGTCAACTATAGCACAGTTTAATGAGACCTAAAAGAGGAAGATACAAGTAGCTGAAACTATGTATATTTTGCTATGGAAATGAAATTGATGGCATAAGAATTTTCACGTCTTCCTGAAAAGAAAGAAGACTTTTCAAAGCAAATAGAAGCTAATGAGACTAAAATATGCCATATTGGACTGTTTTGAAATAATAGTGTCATTGTTTATTTGTACTTTTTAAAAGTGGGATATAACATTGTGTCTTACAAACTGATAGCTTAGATTCAGTGAAATTGAATTTAAAATCTAGTCCAAATTTATTGAGTCTATGTTAAAAAATTTATGACATTATTTATTTCGGGAAAGATTTAAGGCAACCTCAAACATTATATTGAACCTTCATGCCATAATTCAAAGTAGGCCCTACCCACTGTAAATTTATGTAGAAAAAGATTCTGTGAATAAATTATATAAAAAGTAATACTAAAACCAGGGATCAAACCTAGACCTTCTTGGCTCATGAATTCACGTATTTCTATATATTCTGTTACCTCTTTGAATAAGAAAAAAATATCATACAGTACTTTTATTTCAATTAAAGTTAATGGCAATAAGTCATACGTTATTCTAGTGGTTAAAATACAATATTGAATTTAGCTAAAGAATTTCAATCTTACTTTTTAAGATATAGAAATACAAAAACACAATCATACACAAATTCACACACTTCCATATACACACAAGCATGGGACATTTTTCAAAGTGAAACAGAATTTACTATTTGGTATATCATTGTTTTGAGTTTTTGCATTTCTTCACTGCTTTGATTATGTAAGAACCACTATTGCCAATCTCTTTAATCAGTTTAGTAAATGTTTAAAATTTCAATATTTCCAAAATCCAAGGCCATGACTATGTATTGTTGAAAATCTCCAAAATGATATTCTCCTTTAATTATGTCAGGGGCTTCTGGAAAAGACAGAGTATCTTCTAAGGACAGAAAAGTGGATCTGATTTAGGTTTGAAAATAAAGTGCTCCTGTTGGTGGGAATGCAAATTGGTGCAGCCGCTCTGGAAAGCAGTGTGGAGGTTCCTCAGAAAATTAAAAATAGACCTACCCTATGACCCAGCAATAGCACTGCTAGGAATCTACCCAAGGGATACAGGAGTACTGATGCATAGGGGCACTTGTACCCCAATGTTCATAGCAGCACTCTCAACAATAGCCAAATTATGGAAAGAGCCTAAATGTCCATCAACTGATGAATGGATAAAGAAATTGTGGTTTATATACACAATGGAATACTACGTGGCAATGAGAAAAAATGAAATATGGCCTTTTGTAGCAACGTGGATGGCACTGGAGAGTGTGATGCTAAGTGAAATAAGCCATACAGAGAAAGACAGATACCATATGGTTTCACTCTTATGTGGATCCTGAGAAACTTAACAGGAACCCATGGGGGAGGGGAAGGAAAAAAAAAAAAAAAAAAGGACGTTAGAGTGGGAGAGAGCCAAAGCATAAGAGACTGTTAAAAACTGAGAACAAACTGAGGGTTGATGGGGGGTGGGAGGGAGGGGCGGGTGGGTGATGGGTATTGAGGAGGGCACCTTTTGGGATGAGCACTGGGTGTTGTATGGAAACCAATTTGTCAATAAACTTCATATAAAAAAAATAAATAAAAAAAAAAAAAAAAAAAAGAAAATAAAGTGCTCATGTTAGATTAAGTAAAAGTGCCACTCAGATGACTGGGAGGTTTTGCAGATTCAGCTTTCCTATGAAAGACACTGATTTTCATAAATTTTCACTTCGATTAGACACCATTAGAAATCTCTGAGGACTTCCATATGAAGTGAGCACACAAATTCCACAAAAGCCCCATGCTTACAATATTTTCAGTGCAATTATACTTCTTGTGTACAACCCACTTTTCTTTCACTGAGAGTTATGATATCATTTTGTCTGTGTGTGGCAGAAAAGCTCATTTAAGGTCAAGGAATATAGTTTAATAGTGGTCCTTCAGTATGGAGTTTCTGGTATTAAAATTAAAGCATTCTTATCCCCAAATAAATGCCATTGAATAAACGTTGTTGCATACTAATTTTATGATTTCATGGTTCCTAAATATAGAGGGTTTATTCTGCATACGAGTTCAGGATTTTAGATTAATTAAACTTTGTGGAAGAAAGAACTTTATTTTCTTAAGCCATAGACATGAAAGAAGTGATTAGGTATGTGCAGTCTGCAATTTGTTCTAATGGTTTATCTTTGTTTCTAACAATTTTTGCTTGTGTATATTTCCACCTGTTAAATTACTCTGTAATTTACTGTTTCCTGCTATTTGACAAGAAAACATTACAATCACAATAAAAAGTAATTTAAGGCTATTACCAATCAATGAAATATATCCCAGTTGAAAATGAGATTGAAATAATTTATGGGAATTTTACAGTCAAATTAGAATGGAGATTATTCCACAGGGGGGAATCAACTTCTGCAAAACTGCAAGCATCATATATTTCCTAATAAGTTCTCACAGCTGAAACGTGTCATTATTGGAAGGCAGCATCGGAAATTCAATGCAATCAAAAGAATCTTACAAATACATGCTGGCAAAAAAGGGGTATTTGTGAACACATAACTCAATAATGGATTCAAAGTTAATGCAAAATGAAGTTAATGCAACATCAGACCTAGGGGGCACATTGAGTTTAGCACTGGTGGATAACCAGCCACACATATTGTTTGTTGACTGACTTATTACACTCTTAACCCTAGGAAAACTTCCTAATAGTAGTTAGCAATTTAGTTGTGGTACCACGTCTCCCCACCGCCTTCCAACACTCAAAACTGGATGTTCTAGAAAGGAAACATTTTGTTTCACTGTTGTAAAGCAATTACATTAATTTCCTTTTTTTCCTGGTAAATGAAACCTCTGAATTTGAAGGCTTTATGAGCAATGACAAGATTTAAGTGTGTTTGCTCACTATTTTATGCTGAGAGTTCATGCAATTGAATTTTACTTATTTATAAATCAACTCACATTCATCCAAAATAGTGACGATATTTGGAAAAGACAAAAATTTCAAGAAAATAAATACTTAGGAGCTATTGATAACATGATTTGAAAATGGGCAAATATGTGATACTATCCTTTTGTTTTACCACTAAGCAAACATCAAACACTTCTTTACTCTCTACTCACCTTCTAGTTTCCTTCTCCCACTGCTCAGCTCCCAAACTTTTACTGCCTGATGCTTTGTCAATTATCCTATTAAGAGTAAAGAGTTGAATTCCCCAAATAAGTTACGCAAATGGAAACCAAACTGTTGTGGGTGTGAGAACTAGGTTAACTAATCATTCCTTCAGTGTGAATTTGCTAAATTCAATAATTTATTCAACTTAAAACTGGCATCTTTCTACTTTCAATGAGGCTTGTTAAAAACAAGAACATGAGAGAGGTCGTAGAAAATGTGGAGAACAATATTTATTGACAATAGGAGTCATAGAGCTTTTATGAGAGTACAAATTGTATAGCATATTAAATTATTATTAAGCGGTTATTTTTAAGGTATTCTAAGTCCCTTGAAGACCTATTGTGACTTGATTATACTTATGTAAGTTTTAAAGTAATAAAATCATTTCTACCCCAAACATCACAATTAGAATTAAACTTAAATGCATATGAAGATGCTGCTCTACATTCCTGTAAGTCTTCCAGTATGCTGATCTCATTTAAAATGTTGGAAATTTCCAATAATCCTCTGGGACAAGTGAACATTAATTTATTCATTCTTTAAATGAGAAATTTATTGTATTGCTCCAGTGTGGCTGCCAAAAAGACAAGTACAGTGTGGTCTTAGCTTTCCAAGAAATGACAAAGGATAAGAATGCAATGATGCAACAAGCATAGGAATGGTAAAGGTCTGTTGCATGTTTTCTTATGGCGTGGTCTGTAGTCTCATTTGCTTGACATTTGAACAGACCTACGTATGGCAGACTATACTTTCGTATCTTCCAATTTGTACACTAACAGCCAAATTGTTGAGTAATGCCTTTGAATAATCACATGGATACAGGCTGTTAGAAAAGATTAGATTTGTCATCAGTTTTTTCGCAGCTCAGCGGAGTTATTTGTGCAATTATTAGAAGATGAGGATTGCCCGAGTGAAAGTAGCTTGAAGCCACTTTCAATTTGCCACAGGATTGGCAAATAGATTCCCACCTAAATGACTCCAAAGTGCTCCATAACACCTTGATCCTTAAGAAAATTAATGAAACTCACAGGTTCAGAACCTCTGAGGGAGACAGAATTTAACTACAGATTGATTCTGTGACCATTAAATGAAGGCTGCCATCTTCCTTTCTTATGATATAAATATCAAGACCATTGATTCATTCAAAGTAAACTTCTTTGAATCTCACTAATGGAAATTTTAATTGCCTAAAATCTCACTAATGGAAATTTTAATTGCCAAAAAAGTCTATTTTAATATCTACATTTGATTTCTTCCTATAATGTTTATTTGATAATAATAATATATCATGTTTATTTATTCCTTCTTATTTGCAAAACATTACAACTATTTTTCTTTTAATCTTCACAAGAACACTGTAAGTCATATATTAGTGTTATTCCCAATTTATACATGAGGAAAATGAAATGTTGAATTAAGAAAATTGTCCATGATCATCTTTTCAATAAATGGATGAACTAAGATTTAGTTACAAGCCAGTTTTAGGTCAAATGTTTCTGTACTCCCAAATTCATATATTGAAATTCTAAATTTTGATGTGATGGTATTAGGAGGCAGTGCCTTTAGAATATAATTAGATTATGAGGGTGGAGCCCTTATCAATAGGATTTGTGTCCTTATGAGAAATATGAGAGTGATAATTTCTCAGCCAGGTGAAGATATGACAAGAAGATGGCCCCCCTGCAAACCAGGAAGCAGGCTTTCACCAGACCCCATACCTGCTGGTACCCTGATCTTGGACTTCCCAGGCTCAAGAACTGTGAGAAATAAATGCTTCCTATTTAAGCCACCCAGTCTATGCTATTATGTTAGAGCAGCCTCAGGTGGCAAGGCAAGGTTTGACCTCTAAAAACAATAATGTATGCTGCCTCATACTGAGTTTTATTATCTCATGTGTATAATAGGTAGCACTTACATGTAATAAAATACAAACTGTTTTATCTTAAGAGTTTTATATTTTTCAGATCTTTGCAAGCTTGATTTATACATTCCACATTCAAGTACTTTCTCAGGAGTACACCATCTTTGCAAGAAAGTGGGAATGATTCCATAAGGAATCTATGGGCTGTATGCAAAAATTATCCTATTAGATATCTCTACTTGGGTTTTGTTTCCCTTCTGATATAAAACATAGATGAATAGCACAAGATCAGTCAAGACACTTACTAGATCAGGGGTGCCTGGGTGGCTCAGCTGATTGAACCTCTAACTCTGGCACTTCAGCTCATGTCATGATCTCGCGTTTCATGAGTTTGAACCTCACATTGGGCTCACTATTGTCAGCGCAGAGCCTGCTTTGCTTCAGATCCTCTGTCCCCCTCTCTCTTTCTGCCTCTCACTCTCAAAAATAAATAAAAAAACAGTTAGGGGCACCTGGGTGGCTCAGTTGGCTAAGCGTCCAACTTCATCTCAGGTCATGATTTCATGGTTTGTGAATTCAAGCCCCACCTCAGGCTGTTAGTGTAGAGCCCTCTTCAGATCCTCTGTCCCTTCTCTCTTTGTTCCTCCCTGGCTCATATTCTCTCTCTCTCTCTCTCTCTCTCTCTCTCTCTCTCTCTCCCTCTCTCTCTCAAAAATAAACAAACATTAAATTAAAAAAAAAACAGTAAAAAAAAAAAAAGAACTTACTAGATCAAATTGCATATTGCCCTGGAAAGAGAAGCCATTTAGTAAATATTTTTAGGTTGAACTGTATACTTTATACTTTTCAATAGGATCATAAATATCTGGAAAACAAAAGAGAGAATATAATTTGATTCCTTGTTTTAATGAAAGTGAAAGTATAATACACTCAAGTGAAAAGTGTTGCTTGTGATTGAAGGAAAATCGAATTCTCTCTTTCCAATCCACTATGGTTCAAGGCTTGGGTTTGTAGATTCAATCTTCTACTTACTGTCACCTTGGACAAGTTACTTAACCTTTCTCTGCTTAAATTTTCACATCTATCAAGTGAGAAAAATAATATCACATATGTTATGTAATATCCTGGTAATTGACTAAACTGATATATTTAAATAATTTAGAAAAGTGTCATTTAATAAGCCCTCAATAAATGCTCATTGCAACAACTCCTACATCTATTACTACTAATTGTGCTACTTATCATCTACAATCCAAAACTCTATTGTTTAATTTTATTTCCTTTTACTCACAATAGCCATGCAGTGTTGAAACTCATTATTAAAATATTTTAGATATTATACAGTATTAAATGGTCCCAGTTGCATTAATTTTTCATTGTATGTTTAATCACATTTTTAATATTTTGAGATTGTTATTTTTCTCCATATATATATATGTATATATATATATATTCTGACTTTGATAAAACATGATTTTGAGAAGATATTTGAAGAAAAGTAAGAGATTAACATATATTAGTAATGTTTTTATTTTGAAAATGTTTTTCACAACATAGCTTAATTTTCACAATTTTTAAGTACAGACGGCACTTCTGATTATGTTGAGGTATGTCTCAACTACCCAAAACTTTACTTGTTGTGAACAGAACATATATATACTCACTTGTACCTTTATACATTCCATAATTATTCTGAATCATGTTTCACTCATTGATTTTTTAATAGAGTCATTTTCCACTATATAACTCAGCAGTAACAACATTTTTAAATTTAGTAAAATATAGAACTTAATAAGCAGATTATCATTTTGTCTACAGAAATTAATAGTAGAAATATTGAATATTCTTAGTATATCTGAAGTGCTTTCCAATATCTGCATTGTTTGCTAGAGATACCTAGTGTATGGATTAGAGAATACTTAATACCAAGTCATTTATATCCAGTTTATTATTTTAAAACAGATCAACCTTCACAAAATCAAAAGCAATTATATCTTTTATATACATATATATCTTATCATATGGTATAAAACATAAAATAATGTGAATTAGCCTTCTATTATATGATTATGTTGATAGATTTAAATTTTTAAAGCTATGATTAACTTGCAAAAGAAATATTAGTTGTTACAATGATATCCTAGGCATGGTCATTTATATTTCCTATTCTTGGATTTGTTTTTAAATCAACATTTAATATAGTTAATAATGAATACACAATTACATTATTGGAACTTCAAACCACCTTATTATGCATGTATTACCACTAATAGGAGCAAAATTTCAAATCACATGATATTTTTCAATCTTTCTAATTTTTTTTGTTGTTATTGGTTTGCTTTTAGTAGACAAACTTATAGTACCCTTAAATATATAGGGAAAAAAAGGAAAAATAGTCTATTATATTTATACATTTTTACTATCGCTAGCACTTTTCACTCATTTCTGTAGATATAGATTTCTATCCAACATAATTTCACTCAGCCTAAACCAGCCTTCCTTTAGCATATTTTTAGTGTATTCTTTATCTCTGACAAAATTATCTCTCAACTTTTAAATGAAAATTAAGTCATTTTGGAAAGATATTTTTGCGAGATATAGAATTATAGGTTAATGGTTTCATTTTCTCCTGGCCTCAATGGGTAATTAACTGTCATTTTTACCATTATTTGTTGGTATATAATGTATGCTTTTATTTGGCATTTTTAGGGTTTTCTCTTTATCATTGATTTTTAGCATACCTTGGTCTGGTTTTATTTACATTAATTTTGCTTAGAGTTCACTGAGGTTCTTGGATATGTTTGGTATTTTTAATATAAATTGGAAAATTTTCAGCCAGTATCTCTTTGAAAATTTCCAACCCTATTTTATTTCTCCTTTCCTTCTGGGATTCCAATTACATGTATGTTTGCTTATTTTATATCCACAAATTACTGATGCTTTGTTCTTTTTTTCAATCTTTTTGGTTTGGATAATTTATATTGACTTATCTCCAAGTTCACTAATCTGTTCTCCTGTTGTTACTGACACTGTTAATCCCATTCAATTAATATTTAATTTCAAACATTGTAGTTTTTAGTTTTAGGTTTTCATTTGGTTTAAGATGTTTTATATCTCTGAAATTTTCTTAATACCTTCCCCTATCTTTTTTACACTGTTTCCTATAGATTCTTTAATACATTTCTTATAATTACTTAAAGTTTGTGTCTACTAATTCTACCATTTGGATAATCCATTAGAGCATATCTATTGGCTTCTCCCTCCCATTTACTATAGGTTATTTTTTTCCTGTTTTTAAATATGTATTATATTTTAAATTTCTCGTAACTTTTTGTTGTATATGAGACATTGTGGATAATATATGTGGAGAATCTGGATTCTATTCTCTATATAATATTGAGTTGCCATAAGTTAATTGCAGATAACCTTGACCTTATAAAAGCTTGGTTGTAAATATTGTTAGGGGGAATAGATTTTGATTTTGCCCATATTTCTAGAATAAAATCCTTAGTCTTAAGATATGGTTCTTATTCCTAAAATGTGGTATATCCAGTGTTTCAATGGAAAGATTGAAACAAACACTTACCTCTAACTTCTCAAGAATTAAACTCTAGAAGCAGCTGATTGAATCAGGTTTTAAAACTATCCCTCTGTTCCTTTTCTCCTGAGTGGGATTCTCACAGTAGTTTTATGCAGTTCAAACTGAGGGGAGTATGCACATGGATTTAGAAGAACAACTCTCTGGTTCCTCTTTGATGGAAAACTTCTTCCTTTTTTTTTTCCTGACTCTTCTAGTAGCATGAAATTCTGACTTCTGACTTCTGATTCCCCACACCAGTAAGACTTATTTCTATTAGATTCTATTTTTTTAATTTAAAAGATATTTATTTATTTATTTTGAGAGAGAGATAAAGAGCACACACACATGAGCAGGGTTGGGGCAGAGAGAGAGAGGGTGAGAGAGAATTCCAATGAGGCTCCAAGTTCTCAGTGCAGAGTAGACACATGGCTCAATCTCACAAACTCAGAGATCATGAACTGAGCCAAAATCAAGAGTCGGATGCTTAACTGATTGAACCACCCAGGGACTCCCTAAATTCTATTTTATATATGCCTCAAACTAAATAGTTTTCTTAAGGTAAAAACTGAATAAATGTATTAATATCATCCAAGGTGTTTTCTTTCATTTATGGGTTGAGATTTCCCCAGTTTCTGACTGCTTTTGGTTGCTCTCAGCTGCCTTTAATATTGAATCCTTCATTTTTCGTCTCTCTGCTTCTGAAACCATGCATTAACTGTTCTGCATTCCCCATTTCTTTATCTTTCAATATAAAATTCTGGTTAACTTATTCAGAAATACTTTTCAATTCAGTAGATCTCATTTGGGTTTATCTAAAAATATGTCTGTTTTTAAAATTTCTTGCCTTTTACTAATAGTTTTATCTTTATTTGGAAGCATTTTACACATAATTATTATATACTCTGAGTTTAGTAAGTCAGATATCTAAAATGTTTGCATGTCTGATTCTGTTCTCATTTAATTTTTCTGCCTCTCACCATGGTATGTTGTATCTGTGGTTTTTTAAAATATTATACTATTTTCCATTTATTTGATTAGTAGCATGGTACAAGATTTTTATTTTATTTTATTTTATTTTATTTTATTTTATTTTATTTTAATTCCAGTATAATTAACATGCCATGTTATACAGTTTCATGTATACAATTCACAGTTCTATCCATTAGTCAGTACTCATCACAATAAGTGTACTCTTAATCCCCTCCACTATTTCACCTATTCTCCTACCCACCTCACCAATCCACCAGTTTGTTCTCTATATTTAAGAGTCTGTTATTTTTTGTTTGTCTTTTTCTTTGTTTGTTTTGTTTCTTAAATTCCACATGTGAATGAAATCATATGGTATCTGTCTTTCTCTGACTGAATTGTTTCACTTAGCATAATACCCTCTAGCTCCATCTGTGTCTAGCAAGTAGCAAGATTTCATTCTTCTTTATGGCAGAGTAATATCCCAGTGTGGGTATGTATGTGTGTGTGTATACACCACATCTTCTTTATCCTTTCATCTATCAATGGGCACTTGGGTTGCTTTCATAATTTGGCTATTTTAAATAATGCTTCAATAAACATAGGGGCACATATATCTTTTCAAATAAGGGTTTTTGTATTCTTTGGGTAAATACTCAGTAGTCTAATTACTGGATCATATGGTAGCTTTATTTTTACTTTTTTTGAGGAACCTCCATACTTTTTTCCACAGTGCCTGCATGAGTTTGCATTCCCACCAACAGTGCATGGGAGTTTCTTTTTCCCACATCCTCACCACCACTTCTTGTTTCTTGTGTTTTTGATTTTAGCCATTCCAACAGGTGTTATTGTATGTGTTTTTGATTTTCAAATATGAACTCATGATTCTTGAAATACTTTTAGTGGAAATACACTAAGGTCATCGTCAATGATAATGAATTTATTTGTACCTTGGGGTTTTAAAGAACACCTTGGTTGTGAATTTATGTTTATAAATTTCCAGTGAAGATTTTTGTTTTATTTTGTTTTGTTTTTCTGCTTAACCTGATGCCAAGTTTCAAGGTTAAAAATTTGTAATATCTAATAAGTGTGTTTGATCTCCAAATAGTCTCAACTTTTTACTGGATCATAGATATATTTTATTTAGCCTATTTAGTTTCGTGTTTTTTTGTCAATAGAATTTTTTAGAATATATAGTTAGTTATTGCTTTTGACGAAAAATGTTTTTCATAATTTGTCATTAATTCCATAACGCAAAATTCTTCCATGTCCCATGTAAGTAAGTCAACAAAGAAACAAAGGAGAAATGTTTCCAAATACTAGAGCCTCTAGATTCTAGTATTAATATCATTCTACAAAGCTCCATACAGATTTTATTTTTAAGATATTTGAAACATTTCAGCTCAAGGAATTACCGCAAACTCAGGGAATGGGATAATAAGTAAAAAAGTAAAGAAATCACCTATAAATAGAATATATTTTGCATATTTGTTGATTAGTATCAGTCCTTAAAGAGTACTATACAATAGAACTGCTAAATTTGTGATTGTTATCTAAGATAATGCTAATTAATTGCATTAAATTAAATCTCAAAATTTCAAATTTCAAAAATTTGAAAATAAGATGAAATTCAAATGTTGGTAGATGGCTGCAGTATAAATATATCTATTACATAGACAAATAGGAACTACACTTGGAAGTGTTCCTTCTTATCTTTTGAGCCACAAATAGAAGACAGGACTTTTGTTCTCTGGGAAATAATCAAAAGAACAGAAAAATAGTGAATTATTTACTATAGCCCTTAGTAGTAATGAAGAAATTCAAAGGAACAAGGAAATTGGAAGCATAATCAAGAGGAACATAATCAATAGAAGCAAATGTTCAGGTCACTCAATAATGGAATTAATAGACAAGGACATTAAATAAAAGTGCCAAATCGAATTTGGAACAGCCAAAGATATAATATTCATTGTGTTAAAAATTAATATAGTAGGGGTGCCTGGGTAACTCAGTTAAGTGTCTGACTCTTGGTTTTGGCTCAGGTCGTGATCTCACGGTTGGTGAGTTTGAGCCCCACATTGGACTCTGCTGGCAGCGTGGAACCTGCTTGGGTCTCTTTCTCCTTTTTTCTCTGCCCCTCCCCCACTCACGCCGCGTCTTTCTCAGACAAATTAACTTAAAAAACAATTAATGTAGTCGATACTACATGCAAACGTAACTACTGAATCAGAGAGAAAAGAAAGATTAAAAAAAAAAAAACAACAAAGTGTTAGTGACCTCTGTGATAATATCAGTGGTATCAAGTGTGTCATAAGTGTGCAATTAGAATCCCAAAAGGATTGGGCAGAATGTGTGCGTGCATAGAAATGAAACCAAAGGTTTCTCAAATTTGAGGTGAAATGAACTTACAGATATCCAGGAAGTTCAGTAAATCCCAAGCATGAGAAATACCTAGAAAGCCATGGATAAGCTCATTGTAGGAAAAATGCAAGAAAAAAATTAAAGCACAAATCTTAAAAGAATCAAGAATGAATATAAATAATATATATAAGGGAAATTTATTTTCACAGAAATCTTGCATTATCAGAAGATAATGGAATGATATTAAGGAGCTAAGGGCAAAATGGTCAATCCAGAATTCTATTTCCTTCAAGATTTTTTTTTTTAATAAATATAGGTGACTTTAACAATAGGTCTGGAAAACACAGCTGTAATTTTGCAGCTGGATCCAATCTGAATAAATGGTTCTAACTGAAAAATAAATAAATAAATAAATAAATAAATAAATAAATACAGGTGAAATCAAGACAGTTTTATCAGAAATAAAATTGACATAATTTGTCACCAGTACACTCATATTCCGACAAATTAAAAAAAGTTTCTTTACACTAAAGGGAAACAATAGCAGTTTGGAAGTTAGGTCTACAGGAGGGAATTGAGTTTCAGAAATGGTAAAAATATTATTTTTTTCCTCTATTAAAAGAAATTACTTATTTGATGATGAAATAATATGTACTCTGTTCTTTCTTATATACATCAAAATAAAATACATGACAATAATAGTTCTAAGGGGTGGAAGGAATTAAATAGACATATGGTATTGGGGACTTCTTCAAAATTAAAGTTTTATAATATTGTTTGAAACCATGCTGCAAAAGTTAAAACTGAAGGCCATAATCCATAAAGCCTTACATAAATCAAACAAAGGGTTATAGCAAAAAAAAATCTGAAACACTAACAAATGCTTAATTGATCTAGAATAATCCAGGAAAGATGGAACAAAAGAACAAAAACAGATAGGACAATAACAACAAATAGCAGGATGGTTGGCTTAAACCCAACTATCTTAATATAATATAAAAATGTAAATTGACTAAACATTCCAAATAAGAACTAAGATTGTATGTTTGGGGAGAAAAAAAAGCAAAGTTCATCTGCATGCTTATTACAAGAGAAAAGTTTTAGTGTATAAAATGAAAATGATACAAAATATATCATGCAAACACTTCATAAGTATGTCTCTATGTAAATATCAGAAAAAGTAGATTCCAAGACAAAGAGTATTACAAAGGAAAAAAGAATGACATTTCACACTGATAAGAGGGTCAATTTATCAAGAAAAGGTAATAATCCTTAATGTTTATCCATTAATAACAGAGCCTCAATGTCCTCGAAGAAGTTTGGCAGAACTAATGGAACAAAAACACAAGTAAATTTAAAATGTAAACATTCTTGGGACGCCTGGGTGGCTCAGTCGGTTGAGCGTCTGACTTCAACTCAGGTCATGATCTCACAGTTTGTGAATTCAAGCCCCGCGTCATCAGGCTCTGTGCTGACGGGTCAGAGCTTGTAGGTAGCCTGCTTTGGATTCTGCGTCTCCCTCTCTCTCTGCCCCTTCTCCAGATCATACTCTGTCTCTCTCAAAAATAAACATAAAAAAAAATAAACATTCTTCTCACAATAATTAGAATGAGAAGACAAAGTTCAATAAGAATATCAAAGTTCTGACATTATCAACCGTTTTGACCTGACAGCACCATATACAACTTCAAATCACAATACTCAACTTGTTCAGAAGAGACTTTGCTTTATTAACACACATGAAAAACTAAATGAAATAGACATTATGGAAGACCCTCTAACAAGACTAAATACATTTCAAAGGATTTAAGTTATACAGAATGTATTCTATGACTATAAATGAATTCAATTAGAAATCAATAAAAAAGGTATCTAGAGTACCCCAAATATGTAGGAATAAAGTCAAACAATTCTAAATAATCCATAGATCTAATAATAAACAAGGTAAATTTAAAAATAATCTAACTGGAATGATAATGAAAATACAACAGAGCAAAAATTGTAGGATCTCTATCTATGTATCTTTTTATCTAAAACAGTATTTAGGGGAAAAAATGAGTGTTTTAGTTTTAAATCTTATAAGTTAAAATACTAATACAAGAAAATAAGGATATAAGATTCCACTTACAATGCTAAAAAGGGAGAAAATTAAACTCAAAGTAAGTTACAGGGAGGAAATAATAAAATGTGAGTGGAAAGCAATAAACTGTGCAAAAAATATACAAAACTCATAAAGCCAAATTTTGGTTCTTTGAAAGATTAATGAAATTGATCAATCTGTAGTAAGGCTGACTAAGAAGAGAGAAAGGCCAGAGCAAGAAAATTAGAAGCAGTTCACAATGACCTCTTTTCTTAGGGCAAGTTGCCTAGCTATTGCATTGAAGGACGAATCTTTACTTTAAATTCATGAATTAGATTTCTAGGGCTAGTACTTTAATTATTAAAGCCGTGTTCATGATTTAAAACGGCACTAGAACTTTGAATAACTGCATAAAAACTAGTAAAGGTAACAGGAATTTTCACAAGTTCTCATCTAGAGCACAGGATAAGTACATACTTTATGAGCAGGTTGAATGAGACAGTGAGGAACTCAAAGTTGTTTAGTATATGTTGTGTCTGATGAGCCCTGCAAATACTAGCCTTAAAACATAGTTTCAAACAATAGCATTTTTCAGAGTGAGGGTTATGCACATCAGGAATTTTGACTTTGTTAATTTAAAAAAATACTGGGGCGCCTGGGTGGCGCAGTCAGTTAAGCGTCCGATTTCAGCTCAGGTCACGATCTTGCGGTCCGTGAGTTCGAGCCCTGCGTCAGGCTCTGGGCTGATGGCTCAGCGCCTGGAGCCTGCTTCCGATTCTGTGTCTCCTTCTCTCTCTGCCCCTCCCCGCTTCATGCTCTGTCTCTCTCTGTCTCAAAAATAAATAAACGTTAAGAATTTTTTTTAAATAGGCATATAGCATTAATTTAGTACTTAGTTGATAATGAATGCTTTGTGATTAGTGAAAAAATAAAATTCAGTATTTTGACTAATAAATATTTTCAATGTGGTGTTAAATAATTTTTAATTTTTTAAAACTTTTTAAAGTTTATTTATTTATTTTGAGAGAGAGAGAGCACATGAGGGTACATGTGCACGCGTGCAAGCAGGGGAGGGTCAGAGAGAGAGAGGGAGAGAGGGAATCCCAAGCAGGCTCATCACTGTCAGCATAGAGCCTGGTGCGGGATTCCATCACAAAACCGTAATATCCTGACCTGAGCCGAAATCAAGAGTCAGACACTCAACCGACTGAATTACCCGAGAGCCCCTAAACAATTTATTTTTTAAATGTTATTTATTTATTTATTTATTTATTTATTTTTATTTTTGAGACAGAGAGAGACAGAGCATGAGCAGGGGAGGGGCAGAGACAGAGGGACACACAGAATCTGAAGCAGGCTCCAGGCTCTCAACTGTCAGCACAGAACCCGACGCGGGGCTCCAACTCACAGACTGTGAGATCATGACCTGAGCTGAAGTCAGAAGCTTAACTGACTGAGCCACCCAGGTGCCCCACCCCCAAACAATTTTTAATTTTAATACAAACTTGGATTCAGATGTTTTTGTAATTTACTTATTTCTCTTAGGTATTTGTAACAATTTGCACATAATTCTTATGATTTCCATTGTTTTAAAGGCTACTGAGACAAAATTCCTTATCTGCAAATAGCTTTCTTAATTTGATATATATATTTTTTTCTTTCCGTAACTACTTCCAATCACCAGACGCTGAGATTTCTTTTATACTCCTCCATGGTGCTCTTAGCTTTTCTCTTCTCTAGAGCTGAAATTCTTGCTTGAGTCTAAGCATTCACATGCATTCAGACATTTCTAGGGAGAGAAATGCATTACTTCTGGGGATAATATTATTCTAATTATGAAAAATCGGTTGCAAAAATTTGGTTCGAATACCAGTATGAGAAAGGAGGAATGATTCTAAATCAGAGTTGAGTTAGTTATTCAGAGCTCCCTTCCCCTAACCACCCTCCCTGCTCATACATTTATGCTGAGTCTTTAAGGCCTGTAATTAACAACTGAGTAAAAGCTCAAACATCTCCTTGGGACATTGAGAGCACAAAGCAGCCATGGTATTGGCGCCAGCAACTTCGGCAGCAATAGAAGGCATTGCCAGCTGCTTTGGCGGCAATATAAAATAATGCCTCAAGGCAGGCATCAGCACTGTCCACATGAAACATCAGCAACCTCAGAGTCTGGCAGGCTCTTGCAGAGTGCCCAGGGGAAAGGATTAACAGAGTGTGCTAGGGATATATGGGGTGGGAGTGGAGGCAGTTAGCATGCTAACTGGGTTCCAGTAGGAGTCATCCAATGAAAATAGGTGAACTGCCTCCTGAACAGTTCTTGAATTCAAGGGAGTCATTTGAGACCAGGCTAAAGCTACAATTTAACAGGAAGGCTTGAAGCAGAGGAATATTTCTTGATAATATGATTGACACCTGTTTTTACTCTCTTAACGCTTAACATGTTTTTACTCCATTGATGTGGCTCAGAAACTATGCCGTATTCCAGTCCTCTATCCAGCGATTATGGCCACTGAATTTTCTTGCTAGTCCCAGGGACATAATTACCAGTCATCAGGAAAAACTCCGTTTTTATCACCAATAATCTAACTGCTTGCTAATTAATGGTTTATGGTTAATAAAAATACTTTCCCAAGAAATTAGTGTTGCCCTAAAGTTTGATTCTTTTTTAATATCGCCTAACGAACATTTCCAATAGGTCCAGTATTGTCGACATACACAATTTTAACAACTCATATGCTGTTTTTTTAAGTTTATTTTTCAATCGAAGCAAAACTTTAGTGAAGACTATCTAAAATATTTAAACAGAAAACTTCTCTGAAATATGTACAGTCATTTTATGATAGCCAGAAAAATCATTCATACCAAATCAGAATTTGAGTTACCTTTCACTGAGGACTTGTGTCTAATCTATAAGCAAAATCAGGGTATGGAGGCAAGGGTTTAACAACTAATACAGATCCTCAGCCAGTCAATAATGCTTACTCATATGTAGCTATGTTATAATTATGGGCTGTGTTTTTCATTTAGACCAGTGTGCACATATTGGATATGTTGCTAAATAGTTTAAGGATATTTAACACATATTTTAATGACATCAATGATTTTCTATATCAAAATTTTCAGGTAGGCCATTTAAGAAGGAAAATGGAGTACATGCAAATGTACTTGAAATATTTTCACTGAAGGGTAGAGTATCCAACTATTTTATGACACATGTATCTGGAAGACAACTTTCCTATATGTTTCCAACACTCCAGGTTTAAAGGTAGATAATAAGAGTGGTTTAGAATTTTAAAGTGTTTCTGATATTTCTTTTTTTTTTAATTTTTTTTTTCAACGTTTATTTATTTTTAGGACAGAGAGAGACAGAGCATGAACGGGGCAGGGGCAGAGAGAGAGGGAGACACAGAATCGGAAACAGGCTCCAGGCTCTGAGCCATCAGCCCAGAGCCTGACGCGGGGCTCGAACTCACGGACTGCGAGATCGTGACCTGGCTGAAGTCGGACGCTCAACCGACTGCGCCACCCAGGCGCCCCAGTGATATTTCAAAGTCAACTAACATAAGTTAAACAGAAATTAAGCAACACAGTCACTTCAAATATTAGGTCTAAGAAAACAGGAATGATGGACAGGGTGAACATGTTGCCCAAGGCAACAAATGAGCAATATTTCAGCAGTTACAGAAGAAAATAATGTGTACACACAAAGCTCAAAGATTGTTATTTCTGGACTCTTTGTACTATCTTTCAATCATATGGAAGTTCTGAAATAAGAGCCCCCTTTAAACTGGAAATGAACGGAGTCAGATGTATGGAAAGCATATGGCTGACAGATGCCTCGTTCTGTGTTTATTCTGAATATACTTTCCAATAAAGGTATTTTTCACTCCCCCCCTTTTTTAAATCTTATCCTAAATGTATGTTTGGAGTATTCCTTTAACTTTATGCCTCATTTCTATGGCACTCCAAGGCAAATGTTCCATTTCTCATTGTCTTCAGAAGAATTTCTGTCCTTTGTAAGTGGTCTTGACTTGATTCCCAGGGTTTGTCGCCCCCTTTCTGATTGCTGGGGTGATCTGGCCCTGCCCAGGTATTTCCACTTTCCGTTAGGCTTACTCCACCACAGAGGCCCAGACTTTCCATACTCGTCTGATCTCAGCACTGATTCCTGAACAAGAGCTTTTATTAATATTTATGTCTTATCCAGACAGACACTTTGTTTGGAGGAGTGAAGGATTGTAGTGAATAATCATTATCCATCTGGGTAATGATTCACATTTCTCATTTCTGAAGTTTGAGGAAAGGCTTGAAGTTTGCCCAACACATATGCAGTGTTAGCCTGAGGGATTATATCAACTTTAAACATCCTATCATCCTAGGTAAAACTGAGCCTCACCCTCTCAAGGAAATCCTATTTGAACAACTGAACTAAGATTATATATGCTTTACTAGTTTCGATTTGAGGATACTATTAAGAGAATCAGTTTTGTTCATAATTCAAGAATTTACAGGTATGTCTATGCTGCATAATTTTCCTAATAGTAAATTGTAGATGTTTTCTTCTGTTAATTAGTCCTGTAAATTTTACTGTTTTTTCAGAATTAAACCATGATTTTTGTGGTCTTTGTACATGCTAATCAATAGCTATGCCATTGTAGATGAAAGATGCTTAATTGAAAGCCAAGGCACCTGAATTCTAATTCTTCTTCTCCTCATAATTCACCATCTGGCCTTGGGTAGGTCATTTCACTGCCCGAGGTTTTGTTTTCCTCATCTATAAATTGAGAATTAAGTTTGGATATTATCTATTATTTCTTCCCATCTAAAAAATATTTTTCTTTTGGTGACAAAATAATCAGAGCCCTGGATTTGCTATTAGAAGTCGTCTCTTCTCTCATTGCTGCCTGCAATCCTACACACATACGCCGTGTGTCCGAATGGCATGAACAATGATCTAAGGCATCACCTACATAATTATGAAACAAACATATATAATAATTCATACCTATATGAATACAAATATAGCAGCTTAGAATTTTATAAATGGTCTTATAGTCATCTCTCCCACTATGTTTTGGGCATCGTATCTTAATAAGCTCTTCTTCATTCAGATATTCTAGCCACACTGGTCCCCGCACTATTATTTTATGCCATTGAGCCTGCATTAGCCTCAGGAATTTTGACCTTGAATTTTCCACTTCCTGAAATGTTGTTTTACTAGATATCCAGATTCCTTGTTCTCTCTCTCCTTTTTTTTTTTTTTTTTTTTTTTTTTGGTCTCAGTTCTAATCTCACCTATCCAAGAAACATCCTGTTCATTTTAAAACTACATCCACCATCCTCATACATATATATATGAGTACATATATAAAGAGAAAAAATAGGCTAAGTGACTTGCAAAATGTTATTTCTGTGCATTGAGGTGAGGCATATAGAATTGAAGATGGGCTGCTTCTGTTGTGTCGTAACTGCACGGCCATCATGCCAACTAGACACATTGTGTTTTGGCAGAAGGACCATTTATGTGAAACTTCATAACCGTGATGAGTTCAACTCTACAAATTCATTATTTTTTAATTTCTCCATCTGCTAAACTATGAAGTGACAGAAAATATATAAGTGGCAGCTGCAGAGGAGGGCTAGAATAAAACACCAGGGAAAGCTTGGGATGGTGGAAGTCTTGAAGTGCTTTTATTTTTTGTTATTATTTTTAATGTTTATTTATTTCTGAGACAGAGAGAAAGAGAGAGACACAGCATGAGTGGGGGAGGGGCAGAGAGAGAGGGGGACAGAATCCGAAGCAGGCTCCAGGCTCGGAGCTGTCAGCACAGAGCCAGACGCGGGGCTCGAACTCACAGACGGTGAGAATATGACCTGAGCCGAAGTCGGAAGCTCAACCGACTGAGCCACCCAGGCGCCCCTGAAGTGTATTTAGAGACCAGGAATTTGTAGCTCTCAGGAGAGGAGCACTAGACCTGGAATGAAGAGCTCACCTTGAGCTCCCTGAGGTGAATGGAGGTGAATGTCCTTGGCACCAGGGCTCTGGTCTGTAGGAAGTCATTTCAAGTGTTAATTTAAAATTCTAATAGAAAGCTAGCTCAAAGTGCTAACATCAAAGGAAAAAAAAGAAAACATTATTGGGGAAGGGAAGTTGATTTTTCTAACCAATGGGTTTTCCAATAAACTTTATTGTAAAAATTGAGGACAATGTGTCTATGTGGAAATGAATCACATCTCAACTGTGGCACCTCACACATCATGATGATGTATCCAGGTTGCAGGCTCTCTGAAAGCACATCAGTTGAAATCATGACATAAAAGCAATTTCTCCCAAAAGTCACAGTAAGAGTGCCTCTGTTTTTAAAACAGTAACTTGTAAGCTCTGAAAAGTCTCCTTCTTTCCTCCTTTTGAAGTAATACATTAAAAAAAAGTATTACACATTAAATACAAACATAGAACAAATATTCTTAATTTAAAACTGTGAATGACATTTTAAGGAATCTCTGAGACATGTGAAAAAAAAACCCAAGTCACTAATCACAGTTATCCAAATTTTTACATATAATCAAAAGATGGGAGAAAAAGGGATCATGAGTCTAATCAGGAAATGTACTTTTTTACTTATTCATATGATTATGTATATTTATGTATATGTGCATTCAATCCAAATTAGAGGTTAATTTATTAGTTCTACATTCAGAGAAACAAAATTTATTTCTCTGATTAATGTCTTTGACATGTGAGCAAGAAATGTGACAGTTGAAAGAGACTTTGAGACCATCCTTAATCTCTCTCCTAATTTAGTCAGTCCCTTTACATATGTGCGCATGTATGTGTACACATATACATCCAGAGTTGGACCACTTCTCGTCACCACCTTTTCCTATACGAACCTGATCTGACCTGGGATTATCTCTCTAGGGGACTCTAACAACAGCATTCTACATAGCATCCCTGATATCAATGATATCATGGAGAAGATGCTTTTCACAGAGAGATCATTTTAAATTTCCAGGTCATATGATGCCTCTTCTCAAATTCTCCAGTGATTTCTCATTTCACTCAGTAATCCTCATGAGTTTGGAATTTTATAAATGGTCTTACAACCAACCGCCCCACTCTGTTTTAGACCTCACATTTTTTTTTTAATGTTTATTTTTGACAGAGAGAGACAGAGCATGAACGGGGGTGGGATGGAGCTGAGAGAGGGAGACACAGAATCCGAGGCAGGCTCCAGGCTCTGAGCTGTCAGCACAGAGCCTGACGCGGGGCCTGAACTCAGGAACCATGGGTTCATGACTTGAGCCAAAGTCGGACACTTAACCGACCGAGCCACCCAGTCGCCCCTAGACCTCACATCTTAATAGTCTCCTTCTCAATCAGATACTCCAGCCACATGGGCTTCCTGGTAACTATTCCATCACACTGAGCCTGCTTCAACCCCAGGAATTTTGAACTTGAGTTTCCAACTTCCTGAAATGTTCTTTTACCAGATAGTCGTATTCTTTCCCTCTTTTCTTTTAGATATCCTCTAATCTTACCTTATCTGAAAAGCAGTTCTTACTCATCTGTATGAAAAGACATCCATTTCCCTGAGAATTTTCTCTTCATACCCTGTCTTATTTTCCTTTGTCCCATCAATCCCCACCTATCATATTATGTATTTGTTATTTATTTGTTTAACAGCAAGGGCAAGTGCTATATCAGTTGATATCTACTGATGACAGATTGGATATTCAGCAGCCTCAGTAGTGAGATAAGCTTTAGTTAGAAGGAGCCTGACTTGTTAAACCGATGCATAGATTTTGTCTCTTGTACAATTGATTCACCTTTAAAGGGCTCATCACATAAGCAATGGAAAGGATAAGAATGAATGAACTTTTTTTTAAAGTAAAGATCTTTTAGTCCACCTTGCCGCTTAACTGCTTCTTGTGCAATGAATGACCCCTGGTAAGCATTAACAGGAGACACAAAAATACACATGTCTTTTGCCTACTTCTGTAGTCCATTCATATTCCTGTTTCCTGATATCCTTTCAGCAGATCTTCCAAGGCCCCTGACCAACCATTCAAGTCATCTGTCACTGCTAAGGCATTTCTGTATATGTTTACATATACATGGCTGACCCTCCCTCTATATAAAATGAAATAACCAAATATACCACTCATAACTCAGAATATCCCTGAGTGGGGTTATAGAGCGATCCATTTCCAGACCCATCAGTGAGCTGGTATGTCCCAGTCTACCACAGTCCATTAAGATAAGGATCTTTTTAAAACAGTCATGCAGAACCGGTTGACACTTGATTGAATTGAACTTGTCACTTCTCTTTACTCATGACTTCTAAAAGAAGTTAATAAAGCAGTTAACAGTTACAAAGCAATTAACAAAGTTATCAAAAACAGTTAACTAAGCAAGGCACATACAACACGTTTCAAGTACCTACAGGGTCAAGATCTTAGGGGTCTGAGGGTCTGCTGCCTAGGGTTGCTGCTATTAATAATACCTCAGGTTGTGTTCCTCTGAATGCACACCTTGAAATAAGGTCTTGTGTGAAACTAATTCATTATATTACAGAGAATAGCAGCTGGGTAGCATAGCCAGTGAGATAAGGATGGAGGTAAAAAAAAAACAAAAAAACTATGCATGGAAGAGCTCTTCAGGCCATCACCGTGAGAGGCTTGCTTCATCTGGGGCCTTTGGAGAAGCATGCAGGATGCCTCCAGATGCTATTTCCCTTTACCTCAGCTTTTATTTTCCATTGGCTGGGGATAGCCCCTGAATGATGACTTCCTCATGTTTCTGAGTCACTCCTGCTGCTGTAAGTATTTACCATCTAGTAGAGGGCTAAAACTGAAATGGTTGCATGCACATGAGGTGAGGCTCCGTCAGCTTAAAGTGAATCTTAGCCTGGGAAGTCTCGCATGACACTATCTTCTCAAGCCTTGAATAGAATCGGAGAAAAGGTCAAATGGATGTACTTGAAGCAACCTTTCTTGCTATTACCATGGGCCTCATAAATCAGCTACTTAACAATTTGTTCCAAATTTTTGTGACTTATTGAATTCAGACACATAAATGTAGTTTTCAGAATTCACTTTCACCTCTTCATTAATAGCAAATTCCCTGGACAACACATCATTTCTCCAAACATTTTGCAATTCAGTGATTTTACAGGAGCTGAATAAGAATTTAATAGAGATTATTGAAAAAAAAAAGGTAGAAGATTTAAGTCATAATCTTCAAATTAAAGGAAAGGAAGACTTTCCAAATGTTAGGTAGGGATGGATAGCCATGAGCAGGTTCTCAATTCCATAGGTAGACTTTTCTAAAACTGATAAATAAAACTAAGAACCTATCTACTCACTGTTAATTTCGAACTCTCCTTTCAGAGCTATCTTTCTCCTGTTCTGTAGAAGAAAGATATGCATCTCATTAGTATATTATTTTAGTATGTTGTCTTAAGTATGAGACCTTCCAAGGGAACAAGCAAAGGTGCAATGCTCCTCAAGTTGATATCCATAAAAGTAAAACAAGATTAACTCAGACATTAGAAGGAGGTTGGCTGATTTTTTCCCCTTCTTCCTTTTCTTTCTTTCTTTCTTTCTTTCTTTCTTTCTTTCTTTCTTTCCTTCTTTCCTTTCCTTTCTTTCCTTCCTTCCCTCCCTTCCTCCCTCTTTCTCTGCCTTTCTTTCTTTCTTTCTTTCTTGTTTATTTTTTTTTAAGTTTATTCATTTTTGAGAGACAGAGACAGAGTGTGAGCGGGAAGGGGAAGAGAGAGAGGAAGACACAGAATCCGAAGCAGGCTCCAGGCTCTGAGCTGTCAGCACAGAGCCCGATGCAGGGCTGAACTCAGGAACCGTGAGATCATGACCTGAGCTAAAATCAAGAGTCAGGCGCTTAACCAACTGAGCCACCCAGGTGCCCCTTTTTTGTTTTAAAATTAGAAATTTAGGGCAAAGTTTCCACAAGATATTAACCTGTTTATTAGAATTAAAAAAATAAAGTTAGATTGTTCTCAAAGAAATTACTTCTGACTTGATTGTATGATTGGATTATGTGAATGAGCTTTGTCAACTTACCTATATTTCCAGATGTTTTCCAGAAATGAAAATGAACTAAATCCCGAGCTTCAAGGTTTAATGAATATATATTTAATGAAGTACAATATACTGGGATTAAGCTTTGAAGCTATTCAAATTTATGTGAAAACACTATATTTCAATTTAACTGTGAGAAGTAGATAACTTTAAAAATAGGGGATAAGAGAGTAAACAATTTGAATATAATTAAAGTTAGAAGAGAGTTACTATTACATTTCTATTTATTAGAATATTATCAATATATACTGTAGTAATATGGGGTTTATACTCACCCCCTAACTACCCAGTATACGCAAGTTGAAATGAAATGTACTTATGTATCAGGAACTTAAATAGGGAGTGAGTTGAGGCTGAAGCCTGGCTTGATTCTTTCAATAACTCAGGAAAATAGCCCATGGATCAAAATGAACAACTTATTGATTGAGAATATCTCCCTTTCTCTACAAGAAATCAGATGGTTGAGGCTGAGAATTTATCCTCATCAGCCACTTTGTCGCTAGCTTTATAACATCATGCACAGTTTTAATTGAATGCTTAGATAGCTATCGGAGCCTGGTTTGGATTTCTTTCTTTTCTTGTACCTTGTCCATGGGAAACAAGAAGAACAAGAATTCACTTCTTTTAACTTTGCTTTTTTTTTTCTTTTAAAATCTCTCCCAACTGTTGAACTCTCAAGCCTCCAGATGTTTTTATATTCATGAGTTTGCAATAAAGTTGCTGAAGCAGTATGGTCTATCTAGCTATTATAACATCGTTAAGATTTGCTATGCAGATCTCTATCTCTCTCTCTCTCTCTAGCTAGGATATTAAATTATTGATTACATTGTGAGGAAATTAAGATTATTTATTCTTTTGGTGAGATTGTGAAAACCTTGCCAAATAGCAGTCCTAAAGACAATCCAACAGTGAAGTCTATTGAAGCTAAGTCTGGACCTTAAAACATAACAAAACAAACAAACAAAAGGAAATTGAGATGGCCAAGAAAAATAAATTTTAAAAAATGCTTCTGATTTTTTTGGCTATTTTCCTCTAGGCATTTTTATCTTGTAATCTTGTAATATACATTTATGAGCATCTGAGTACATACTTCTGGTAAATTTCCATATGGAAATCAGAATTAACATTGTGTTGAAACATGATTTTATTGGAGTATATGTGTACATAAGTAAAATATTCATTTCATAAAACAAAATACACAGTCCTTTGTAACTTGAACATTTAGGAGGAGATGGCAGATACCTATGTCAGTCAATGATTTTAGGAATGACTTACTATTAACATAGCTCTTACCATGCTAAGTTCTGTGCTAAGCATTCTAGACACATGATTTTCTTCACCCTACATTGTGCAGATATTCCAGTGTGCAGACTGACTAGAAACTTTTCTTTGCTTCAATAATCTGTTTGAGTAGATAGCTGTACCCTGAATCCAAAGAGATGATATATTTTACAAACTAAATGAGTCTGTTTCCTTCCTTCTCAGCTATGCTTTGGATACCTATTCATTTCTTATTATCTGAAAATGATCTCATAAAGCTCCTTTCAAATCCTGCAGCTCCCCTACATCTAAAGAGTCCAGAGGTCTCACCACTTTCGTGGACTTCCTCCGACTTTCTGTTTCTGGTTCAAGAAACATGAGGAGTCCACTATGGGTGACCAGTCTGATACAGTCCATATAGTCTATATAGGCTTAGGTAAGACCTCACCCACATTCACAGGGTGAAGTGAGAAGGTGGAAAGGAGGCCAGAGGATTTTTATGTGTCTAAATATATGAGTACCTTAACAAAGAAAAAATGAGAATAATAATTTTCAGAAATGAGTTATTTGCATATAAGAAAGAACTGAAAAAAATTCCGTATAATGGAGCAACATTTCAATCATGGGTGGACTAGAAGGAGAAAGGGGCTGGAAGCTGATTCCATACCTTAATAATCCATTCTTTTAGTATTGGTGACCAAGAGAAGACTGATTGTGCATCTGCCGAAGCTAAAATTGTGGGAATTATCTGTATATTCAGGTTGCTCTTTTGTTGCTCTTTTCTAAACCTTGTTGCCTAGACTTTTTACATTTTTCACATTGGATTTAGGTTGTTTCCTCATTTCTTCATCCTTATTACATACATTTAATTTAGTGCAGGGTGTGTGTGTGTGTGTGTGTGTGTGCGCGCGCGCACGCAAGAGAGAGAGAGAAAGAGAGATGTTTAGGTGTTTGGAGATACAGCAATACATTTGTTAATTCATTCATCTGACCAACAATTATTTTACCTACTATATATCATGGGCTAGACACTGTTCATGTTACTGAGTATAGATGTATATCAATCTTTTTAGACTCTAGAATCTGGGACAAGGGGAAACATCTAGCACACTTTTTACACGAAAGTAGAAGTATCTGGGTCTGTATAATTTGCATTCCAGGATATTTGGGGCAAGGTTGTTCATTCATTGTTGCTACATACAAGGCTTGGTATTAGCAAAATTCTATTAATTTGCCAGCTCTGTACTCTATTCAGTTCTATTTCTGGTCTGATAATCTATAAGACTGTGCTATTGACTTAAGCCAGTTTTGTTGTTGTTGTTGTTTGTTTGTTTGTTTGGTGGTTGGTTCTTGTTATCTGGGGAATGTTAAGTCGATTTAATAGATTCCAAATAATTCTGAACTATTTAGATCCACAAAAGTGGCTCAAAAATTCTCGTTGAAATGCATCCTAGTTTGATAGAAAAGAAGCCTTTGCTCAGCTAGCAGTGACTGCCATCATTGGAAGCTTGAGATTGTAGTGTTTCTTGTGTTCCACAGTTCTGATTTAAGTGGTATGTATGTAAAATTTATCATTCCAATTTGTTTTCCTGTTTAGATGCCTTTACTCTGCTAACCTATTCTCCTCTATACCCAATAATGTAGTAAACTGTCAAATAATTCCTAAGATCTCAAAAAATAAAAAGTTATCAAACCACAGCCCAGAGAATGTTTGCCTTAAATAGAGGCCTATAAATGTAGAAACAACTTGCAACGTTGTGTGAATAGGGGATTTAAAAATATATATCTACAATGGTGTTTGGCATAATGATCTTTCCATAACTCTCTTCTATCATCTGGTGGTACCAATCATTTTCTTTCTAATGTTCATTTATTTAAGTTTAGAGAGAGAGAGGAAGGGCAAAGAGAGAGGGAGAGAGAGAATTCCAAGCAGGCTCTGCGCTGACATGGGCTCGATCTTAGGAACCATGAGATCAGGACCTGAGCCAAAATCAAGATGCCTAGTGAACTGAGTCACCCAGGCACTCCCTACCTTTTTTTTTTTTTTTTTTTTTTTTTTAAATAAGGATGTCTCTGTCCCCTTGGGCTTATTTCAGGATTCAAAGGTGTCTGATTTCGGGCTTGGTTATCTGCAATTCCCTTAATTCTTTACTGACCTAGATTCTAGCTTTTGTACATATTATCTAGCTTCTATTACTCTACTATTATTTCTATTAATGCCAGATTGTAACTAGTTTAGTCCCTGGACAAACATGGTGTCTATTTCAACATTTTGTATAAAACCAATGAAAGTTAATACTTTCAGAAGTAAAGGGAGTTCAAATGCCTATACAAACTGACTGCCCAAACTGGATCATACCATTTGAAATCTATTGCTACACAGTTGGTATAATTAGTGTTTATTATAATACATGATATATATTCCTTACCAGCAATCACTAATAGAAATGGCTCTAATCCAGGTATAATCTGTTTCTATAATTACTATGGAAGTAACTTCCATTGGCATCAAAGCAAATGTCAAAAGCACAATGTTAGATATGAGTGCATGAGGTCATTATGCTAGCTTTTCATCCTTCATATGGCCTTCATCTAATTTTTAAGTAAAAATCAATATTTATTATGAAGATAATTGGTTAAACTAAAACAATTTTGAATATAAACTTTTATTAGTGAAGTCTACGGAAATACCTAGCTAAGTAGGAGACCACGATGGTGTTGATTCAATGCAAGAGGCAATAAAGCAAGACAGACTGAATGAGATGTGAAAAAGGTAATACTAAATGAAAGAGGGGATCAAAATCACAGATGTAAACTCAGAATCTAATTTACTTTAAATTATTGTGAAATTTATTCTTACTTTTGGATGAATTTATCTTTCTTAAAAGCAGATTTAAAAATTGTTTCTTTCTATGTACTGATGTTGTTATAAGCTAGCATTATAATGTATTCCTATATTAATATAGTATATTATATAAATATATAAATATTATATATTGTATTTAATATATAACTTAATATCTATTAATAAAATATCACAGATATTCAGAATAAATATGATTATTGATTAGTTTTATGAAAACTTAGACATTTTATTTCTGCTGGATAATGCTGTTTAGGAAACAACACAATTTTTTTTTTTTCAGTTAAAAATCTTTTTCTTAAGCACATTTTTGTATTAACTTTTGATTGGCCCCTGAGAACCTTTCCCAAGGTTACATTCTTACAGTTGCAAATTTGTGAAAATCTTGTTTCGAGGTACAACAAGGGACATATTGGTTTTATGATCCGGTAATAGAATGTCTAGTTTTACATGCTCAATTTTAATGAAAATGTGGTGAATGTAAAAAAGCCTTTCAAACTGTCACTGTGTGTGTCAAACACATGCAGTCGCTGTTTGTATATTAAAATCCCTTCTGGTCTGACAGCATGCCTACACATTTTTTTTAATTAGAGTAATCCACATCTCTTTACTCTTTCTATATCACAGAGGGAGCAACAGTCTCGGCTACTATGAACTCCATCCAGTTCTAGACAATACTAGGTCTTTTGAATTATCTAATCATCAGCAAGATGCTCTCATAGATGTTTTTCTTGCTCTCTTTCAGACTCAGTTGCATGCTCCATAAAGAGGCAAGAGGAAGGACATTATCATCGATGTCCAGTATAATTCTGAAACAGTGAGGCAGTAAGTGGAAGCAGCTGCCGCTTTCCTAATTGTGACCAGTGCAGAGAAAATAAGGAGAAGAATAGTGAGGGAGAGCTTTTAAGGTCCCATTTCCCACATCAGGCACAAAGCATCTGGGCTAAGATTACTTTGCAAGCCATTTGTGATTTCTAACAACAACATTAAGCACCAAAAAGTATATATATAATCACCTTAGGAAGAAGATGTATAACTTATGCTGTCTTAGAACTTAGGTAAATGAGCATCATTCAGTATGTTTGGGGAAGATGTTACAATTGACCATTAACTAAAGGCAATGACATATTTCCCAGGATCAATTTCATATTACTTGGTGCTTCTTTAATTCTCAAGAGTAAGAAAATGATTGAAATTGTAGAGGTTATTACATTGGTGTGTGGTGAAATTAGATCTATTACAGGCAAATGAGTGGATATCTTCTGGTTGCAAAGCACAGAAATCAATTCTGACTTGCGTAAGCCCAAGAGATCTTTTTTCTTTCTTTCTTTCTTTCTTTCTTTCTTTCTTTCTTTCTTTCTTTTTATTTATTTATTTATTTTTAATGTTTATTCACTTTTTGAGAGACAGAGATAGAGTGTGAGCAGAGCAGGGGCAGAGAGAGAGGGGGACACAGAATCAGAAGCAGGCTCCAGGATCCCAGCTATCAGCACAGAGCCCGGCGCATGGCCTGAACCCACAAACCGTCAGATCATGTTCCAAGCCAAAGTCAGACACTTAATCGACTGAGTCACCCAGGCGCCCCTCTTTCTTTTTTTTTTTTTAAATCAAATCAAATAAGTTGATATTAAAAAAAAAAAATCTAAGAAGCATATTGACGGATTGGATTCACGTGCTTTCCCCTAAAGCACTGATGAGCTTCCTGGAAGCTAGATTAACATTTTACATGGAAGTCTCAAATTTTTAGAAAGTAAAGACAGAGTTTAAAGAATACACAATGGAAAATTAGGTATGTCGAATTCCAAACTAATTATGTCTAAAGTAGTAAGTCAAAGAAATCACGCATAAAAAAGGTTCTGCAGAAGAATAACAATACAGGGTGAGGTGGGGGTAAGGTGAGCATAAGCAAAAAACACAGGACTTTACAATTAAATAGGATACACAGAATGTAGCCACCATAGGGTGTGGGATAGACCTAGTTGGGACTGTGTAGTCCTGAAAGCATTGTCTTCAGGCAGGGGCTATAAGCCTCTAGAATTTAGAGCAAACTATAAAGTGGGGTATTGAAGTCTGACCAGGTAGTTTTTGAAAATGGGATGGAGGCTAATTGTGAGTTGCCTGAGGCTACAGACTCACATTACAGTTTAATGCAGCCATGAAACATAGTTAATGAGAGAGAAAATATGTCATGCTGGAGCAGAGAAGGCAGTGAGAAAAGTTAGTATACATGCAGGTATAGCTCTATCAGAGAGAGTATTCTAGCTCTACATATAAAAGGGCAGCATAACAGACTTCTAAAATCCAGTAATGGGAAGGAGTTCTGAGGCAGGAATGAGCCTCCTCTCTCACTTGCAGCATGTCCCAAAAGGGATTTTGATGAATACAATAACCCTGGGCCCTCAAGGCTGTTACCAGAGAAAATAATTACATCCCTTGGTGCCAAAGCTTGCAAAAGGTCTCAGTTGAATAGAGTTCATACCAATAAATATAAAAAAAAGCTTATTTTCATATATAAAAGAAATGCTTTTGTATAAACAACAACAACAAAAAACAACACACCAAGTGATTCTGAATTTTGTATACTATAGTACATGACTAAGAGGAAGGTACCTTCTAGAAGAATATATCAGGTCTCTCATAGTCATACAACATTCTAATAAAAGCAAAGAGTTAATATTAGCATTAAAATATATAAGATTTTTTGATCGCTAAATATTTTTCCTGTAGTTTTTTTGAACACATAAAAATATTAGTTAACAGTCTTAAATAAGTGCCATGTAACAGGTGGCATTAAACTTAGTCATCTAAGTTCTCACAACATTTACAGGTCAGGATTATTAATATAGAATCATACTTCATGTTTTACAGATGAGAAAATTCATGATAAGAGGAGTAAGTCCCTTATCCAAGAGTGATGGACTTCTGTATCTATGCTCACCTATGTACCATATAGGTATACCATACCCTATATACATATACCTATGTCCTAATCGTTCTTGAGAAAATATGCCTCTCCTACTCAGTATGTGTGCATTGTGGTATGGACATAAGACTCAGAACACAAAAGCTAACTGAAAAATGATCATAGATATAAATTAATGATCATAGATATAAAAATACAAAGATAGATATAAAATTACAAAACTCCTTAAAGAAAACATAGGAGTGAATATTTGTGACTTTAGATTAGGCAATCATTTCTTAGCTATGACATGACAGGTATAAGCAACTACAAAATGTAGTTTTCTTGTGATGTCTTTGCCCGGTTTTGGTATCAGTGAAATACTGGCTTTGGAAATCAATTGGAAAATAATTACCTCCTTTCTATTTTTTGGAAGATATTGTGAAAAAGTGGGATTAATTCTTCTTTAAATGTTTGATAGAATTCATCATCGAAGCCATATGGGCTTGTGCTTTTCTTTGTGGGTAACTTTTTGCTTTCTCATTCAATGCCTTTCTTATTACGGATCTATTCAGGGTCATCTCCTTTCACTTCATGTTAGGTCAGTAGTGGTATTCCGTATTTAATGGCTGAGATCGGTAGTTTTAGGGTTTTTTTCTCTTCTTTTTCTTGGTCTCTCTAACTAAATGTCAATTCTGTTGACCTTTTTGAAGAATCAACTGTTGATGTAACTAATTCTTCATGTTATTTTTCGACTCTCTTTTTACTGAATTTCATTTTATTTTGTATTATCTTTTTTCTTCTGCTTGCTTTGGTTTAATTTACTCTTATTTTTCCAGTGTCTTAAGGCTAGATAACTGATTTGAAATCTTTTTTAATTTAGGCAGTTTTAGATAAAAATATCTCTGAGCACTGCCTTACCCACTTCCCACAAGTTTGGGGATTTTGTTTTTCATTTCATTCATCTCAAGGTATTTTATAATTTACCTTGTGATTTATTCTTCACCCATTAGTTATTTAGGTGTGTGGTTTAATTACCATATAATTTGAGAATATTCCAGATTACCTCCATTGTTAATTTCTAGTTTAATTCTATTGTGGTCAGAGAACAGACTTTGCAATATTTCAACCCTTTAAATATATTTAGGCTTCTTTTATTTCTTAGCATATGATCCATCCTGGAAAATGTTCCATGGGCACTTAAAAATATGTATCCTGCTATAGTCATATGGAGCATTCCTTATGTACCTGTTAGGTCTATTTGATTTTTATTATTCAAGTGTTCTAGTACCTTGCTGATCTTCTGCTTACGTGCATTCATTATTGAAAGTGTGATGTTGACATTTCTATTCCTCTCTTTAATCTGTAAGATTTTGCTCTATGTATTTTAGGCCTATTTTTTAATATATGTTTATAATTGTTGTAACTTTCTGATGGGTTAACTGTTTTCACATTAAAAATGTCTCTTTCTAGTAACTTTTTTTTTGTTGTTTTAAAGTCTATTTTTTATTATGTTAGCTTAACTACTCCACCTTTCTTACGGTTGCTTTTTGTATAATATAATTTTTCCATCCTGTTACTTTGAACTCCTTTGTATCTCTGAATTTGAAGTTTGTCTCTTGCAGGTAGCATTTAACGGGATCTTGTTTTCTTTTTCATTTTAACAGTGTCTACCTGATTGTATTGTTTTATCCATTCACACATAATGTCAATATTAGTATAGTTGGCTTACACCAGACATTTTACACGTTGCTTTCTATATATCTTAGGTCTTTTCTTTTTTTGTCTTCTATTTCTCCTTTATGGTTTCCACTGGCATTAAGTGAAGATTTTCTAAAGTAACACTTCAATGTTTTTAATAATTTTTTAATTATATTTTTTGAATTATTGAAAATTCCTCCAGATACAGACAGTTAAATGGACACGACTATGTTCACATATTTGAGGCAACAGAGCACTAATCTGTACACACCCACAGTAAAATATAATACTTTTTAGTTACCTGCTTTAATTTAAAATTGTAAAAATTTGTAAGTGAAAAGTTTGCAATTCCACTTCTAGAAATCTATTCTGAAAAAACAACCAAAGCTGCAAAGAACATGGGAGTGCATATATTTTACCACATTAGTGTATTAGTTTTCTTTGAATAGATATGCAAAAGTGGAATTGCTGGATTATAAGTTAGTTTTATTTTTAACTTTTTGAGGCACCTCTATGCTCCTTTTCCATAGCGGCTCCACCAATTTACATTCCCATCAACAGTGCACAAGGGTTCTCTTTTCTTCACACCCTCACCATACTTACTGTTTCTTATCTTTTTGATAATGGCCATTCTAATAACTTATAGTTCCTTATGACTAGTGATATTGAATACCTTTTCATGTATCTGCTGGTCATCTGTATGTCTTCTTTGGAAAAGTGTCTATTCAGTTCTTTGTCCATTGTTTAGTCTTTTTTTGTTTTTTTGGTAATGTATTGTGTGAGTGCTTTATATATTTTGGACATTACCCCTTATTTGATATATGATTTGCAAATATTTTAGGAGTTAATACTGAAGAGTCATTATATTACTTATAGTACTTTTTTCATAATTAAAAACTTTTGAATGTGTTCAATATAAATTTTAGAATGATTATTTTACAAAATCAGGTGGGCAGCGATAGGCCTTTAATAAGGACATGAAAAGGTGGTGGATATTTTTTTAATGTCTCGAGAAGATTAAACTGCATTTTGAGGTGTTTTATAAATAATGATGCATCTGGGCCTTTAAAGATAAAGTGTTTTCCACTAATTCAAAAAATATATGCAATCTAATGTTTATTTACAGTAGCGAAAATATGGGAGCAAAGTGTCCATTAGTAGATGAATGGATAAAGAAGATGTGAGATATACATATATATATAATAATATAGTAATATCAATATTACTCAGCCATAAAAACAAAACAAAAACAACAACAGCCACAACAATGCGATCTGGACGTTTGCAACAACATGGATGGACCTAGAGAATATAATGGTAAGTGAAATAAGGCAGAGAAATACAAGTACCATATG
The DNA here is from genome assembly GCF_007474595.2 of Lynx canadensis. NCBI lineage: Eukaryota > Metazoa > Chordata > Mammalia > Carnivora > Felidae > Lynx > Lynx canadensis. The sequence goes on from NC_044311.2 coordinate 125,036,818, forward strand.
ATTATCATTATATTTCATATATGATCATGTATCATCATATTTCAGATATGATCATATATGGAATGTAAAAACAAAAATAAACAAAGAAAAAAAGAGACAAACAAAAAACAGACTCTTAAATACAAAGAACATACGGGTGGTTGTCAAAGGTGAGGTGAGTGGAAAGATGAGTGAAATAAATAAAGATGAGTGAATTAAGAGGTACGAACTCCCAGTTACAAAACAAGAAGATCGTGGAGATGAATATAGGGAATACAGTCAATAAGACTGTAATAATGTTGTTCAGTGACAGATGGTGACTACACTTACCGTGGTGATCACTGAGTGATAGAATTGTTGAATCATTATGTTGTACACCTGAAACCAACATAACAATGTATGTTAGTTATACTTCAATAAGATTTTTTTTAATTTAGAAATGGTAAGATGTTTTATAAGTAGAGTATTTTTTAAAGTGAACTATAAACGTAACACAGTTTAAAAATGTATGTATCTTAAGACCACTGCCTCTTGTGTATTCTGTGGAAAGTATCTGGTACTCTCCTAGATGATTGAACTTACAGATGACAGGCTTATACACACAATTGATTTAAATCAAATATGAAGCAAATAGTCATTTTACTTTATCTACAGCTAATTAGTTGTATGTCATTAGTGGATTTTGAAGTTTCAGGTTCATATCCATTCATCTATTCAATTATTTCATACATTTTATTGAAAACCATTAAACGCTAGATTTAGGGCTTTGTAAGGCAGATGATAGTGGACAATTAGTTTTCCTAATACCTAACATTAAAGTAATTTTATGTGTATTAATTTTTTTCTTCAAATAAGTATAATGGACATAAAGGAAAGAAACATATATGTTTTGACACATTCCTTAGTGTTTTGCAAATTTTGCAGGAAATATTTATTAAACTGAATTAAATGAGATTATGTATTGCTGCTGGAGGCATGAGATATTTTGTTCAGGTGATTTGGCTGTCTTCTAATGGAGCTGTGACTAGAATTTAGGATGGATTTTCATGCTTTACTGAATTTATGGATAAGTACCACATTGAAATAAATATAGTCTATAACCTAAAATCTCAAATGGGCCAGTTCTTCATGGATTGCTGGTTTTTACTTCTTTGTTTAATTTCTAACAATATTTCATAAATGTTTATATACAATGTTATCTACCCAGCTATATTTTCAGTTCTCTAAGTATAAGAACAAAAGCTCACTGTTGCTGTCCCATAATAATTCAGACTGCTTTTCATATAGCTGGTATTCAGCAAATCTTGATTATGAATAGATTCTTTCACTTAAGATGATCTGGTGTTTTAGGTATCAGCCCTTTCACTCCTATGTAGATAGCAATCTAATGAAATCTTCCCTTTATACTATTATTTTCCTACTGAGAGATTCATAATTGACTTCTATTTAGTTTAATAAAAAATTTATGTCTACAAATTTGCATGAAATTTATCATGTTTTGGGGAATCTCATTATTCGTTAAATCCTATAATAGAAATATTCATGTTAATATGAATGTTTATCATTACCTGAAGCCTAGCCCAGACAACCAAACCACCCTTATGAAGGAAGAAAATAAAATCTGCAGAATGTACCTGGTACTGCGTGAAAGCAGCAGCTATTGGGCAAAAAGTAAATATATATATATATATATATATATATATATATATATATATATATTTGTGGTCTGCTTGTTAAAAACATTAGAAGGCACAGGACAGAATGTACCTGAGTATTTTTAAAATCATTCAGGTGAAACAGAAAGTGACCTTATTGCAATGCCATAAGGTAATTTCATTGCTATCCTTGAACAATTTTAAACAATTCTGAAAGGATTAATTCAGCAAAAATGCTTTTAGGAAGGCCCAATAACTGATTTTAAAGATAGTTGCTCTTAGGAATATAAGCCTTTTCTGATTATGTCTTCCATCATGTGTATAAAACAAAGATGAAAATGAGAGTTCAAACTAAAAGAGCAAGTGTTTGGCAGCATTGACAATTATCTGCCTAATGTTTTTGGTTTTGACAGTAGCCAAGGACATTAGAGAATAAATATTGGGGATTATACAAAGAGGGAAAATTCGTTAGTATAGGAAAATCAACTGTTACTAGTTTTGATTCCCTTTATTGTCTTTATTAAAACAGTATTCCTTCACTGGTTTCTATCTATCACCAATACTGCTTGGCACTATAAGTTTCTATGATTATTGACTAATTCTCAGGAGAATTGAGCTATCTCTGGGTAAAATAGATATGTTGTTATAAGATTCTTGTGGAAATATAACACTTATTAAGGAATTGAAAAGGAGAAAACCCAGTATCAATTAATTTGTGGACAGAAAAGTCGAAAGGCTATGAAATATACGGGAAAATACAAAAGCTTATCGTACCTTGCCTTTCCCCTTTGTGCCATTTCCCCACTCCAGACCCATCACGTGAAGCGCACAGTTGCAGTTCAGGTCACAGCCAATTTTTCTCAATTTCAGTCCATGTTCACAGCTACCACTTGACCTATTGTATCTGGGAAGAATTTCTTTAAAAATACTTTAGAAAGTTATCTACCAAGATCAAGGAGGGACAGAATGAAAACAATAATGATGTTAAAGACGATTTTTTTTTTCCTATTTGAACAGGCATTCATCAAGAGATTGTGCTATTAAAAACATTTGGATTAGACCAGTGAGGATATCTCAATCTCAAATAGCAGAACAGAAATAATCAAAATGTATCAAGCACAATGTACATACATAACCTTTAGGACAAAAAATAGGGGATCAAAAATATGAATGGTATTGAATTGCTGGAAGAGATCAGAAGTTACTCTAGTGAATTTTGAAGACTAACCTTTAGGACAAAACCTTTAGGACAAAAACCTTTAGGACAAAAAATAGGGGATCAAAAATATGAATGGTATTGTATTGCTGGAAGAGATCAGAAGTTACTCTAGTGAATTTTGAAGACATAGAAATTTTGAGATCTGAGAAAATGGGATCATTACAATACACAGTGAATAATGAGTAAATTATTACAGAAAGAAGAAGGGCACCAGCAAAATAAAGGTGATTTGAGAGCAGTGCATAGGTTGGTTTGCCATAGCAAAGGCTTCTGCTCACAACTAGCATACAACAAGGTTAACTGTGTGATGTTGGGGACGGACCTTGAATGTAAGGTTGAATAGACTTCCCGTTAGGTCAGGAAGGGCCTTGCATAACTAAGCCAGTTAATACCTTCACGTTTGTCCTGTAGCAGTTCACAGTTAGATTAGGGCAGTTTAAGGGCCAGAAAAAAGATGAATATTTCATTAGAAAAAAAAAAAACAGTGGCTTTCAAGGATACATTTTATAGGTAACCAAGGCCTAAGAGAAATTTTTGTGGCAGTGAAAGCTACATATCTGAAGGAATGGGAAGAACAAAAGGAAGGCACTGATATTTACAGTAAAATGCATTGGAGAAATGGAATTAATCTTGGTTATTACAATATTAGAAATTGTCATGTGTTCATGGTTTTCAAATCTAACCAAACTACTTCCTAGAATGATGAACGTGGGCAAATGAATTAGTCTTCTATTTCCTTGTGGCTATACCAACATAAGAATAATTGCAACTATCAAAGAGCTTTTGAAAAAAATGAAAAAAAAATTACAAAAAAAGTAGAGATTAGTGCCCTGAACATAAGTAATCAGAAAATGCTAGCCTATATAATTATGATTATTAATAAAACTCATTACATCTAGAAATAAAGGCTTGTTTTTAGAATTTTTATTATTTTTGTTTTTGATTTTTTAATGTTTATTTATTTTTGAGAGAGGGAGAGAGACAGAGTGTGAGTGGGGGAGGGGCAGAGAGTTAGGGAGACACAGAATCTGAAGCAGGCCCCAAACTCTGAGCTGTCAGCACAGAGACCAACACAGAGCTCAAACTCACAGACTGGGAGATCATGACCTGGGTCGAATTCAAGATGCTTAACAGACTGAGCCACCCAGGTACCCCATGTTTGTGGAATTTTTAGCTTCGGTATTTTTCAACAAAAAAAAAAGAAGCTTACTTAAGGTAGTAAAGACATTTACTAAATCAGTTTCAGTTGTGTTTGTAACCACATTATACTGAACACTGTTAGTATCTGTTTTTGTTTGCTTTTGTTTTGTTTTTAGTGTAAAACGCATAGAGAAGATGTACTACAATTCAAAGTAAAACATTTGGCAGACTTGCTATGTCTCGTTTATTTCATTTAGTATCCTCTAGGGCACATCCAAGTTGACTTTGTTTAAAGTTAATTAGGAAAATTGACACCCAATGGTGATAATTTTATGTTGGTCTTGGTGTTTCAATGAAATGTTGATGTTTTTGAATTAAGCCTTTCACTGAATTATGAATCTCTTTTAGGCTCACTGTGCTAAGAGGCTCATTAAATAAATATTCCTTTTGAAAAGTGGAGAAAAAAATAAGTGCCTAAAGGAAAAACAATTGGCAACTATATTAGAAGCACAAAGTTTAGTCAGGATAAAGGCTCATATCAGATTGCTTGCAGGGAGATGGCCAAGGGGAAACAGGTGTGATCATCCCCTGGAAGAGAAATAGAGAACCATGATTTGATGAGTGTTTCAATATGGAGGGATTAGAGACCCATAAGTCAAAATGCCTTAGAGATATGAAGTAAAGGATGACTAAACACAAAGAAATTATTACTAGAAATGGTAGCTTCAAAGAAGTGGTTCACTTTGGCCAGTCATTGTAGAATATTTACAAATGCTTTTTTAATTCTCTTCATTCCTATGGCTCCTTTATTCTATTAGGAGCAGGGATATTGATCTCAGATTTTCAATCAACCCAAGAGACAAACGGGCTTCAAGTTGAACAAATATGCTTAGCTTTTATTTTTTAAGTTTTTATTTAAATTCCAGTTAATTAATATACAGTGTCATATTAGTTTCAGGTGTGCAATATAGTGATTCAACACTTCCATACAACACACAGTGCTCCTTTGTAATCCCCATCACATATTTAACCCACCCCCCGCCCACCACCCATCAGGTAACCTTTAGTTGGTTCTCTATAATTAAGAGTCTGTTTCTTAGTTATGCCTAGGTTTTAAAAGACACTATGCATCAAATACTATGAAGTATTATTATCTAAAGCATAATGAAGGTCTTATGTCTCCCAGGCACATCCTTGACTGTCTCAGTCGTTTGGCACTCCAGACATTTATAGCTATGCAAGGAATTCTTAGTATGTATATAAACCTCAACTTGGGAGAGCCAGTTCCATTGTCTTTTACACTGATATGCAGTAATTTGTATAGCTATCCAAGGATGAACATGATAATGTCCATTCCTTTGTCTTCTGTAGCTCGTCAATATTGGTCACATATTGCTCTATAAACACTTTCAACAATAGATGAAGGAATTTAATCTATTGCATTGTGCTCAGATGGACTCTCACGTATCTTGGAACTAGTATGATAAATTTCCTAGAAATGTTTTAGGTTAATATTATAAGAGATATTTAATCATGGATGAAATTCTTAGTCATCTTTAAGGTTAGGAAAGGCCATATGAGAAGCCATTTACTCCTTTCTTCTAGTTCACTTTCCATTTTCAGGTGTTGACAAATAATTTTTTGGATTATTTATATCCTTTGCTTAAATACATTAACTCATCCTCCTGAAGCCAATATTTGGACTATATAGGCTAGTATGTAACCCCCTTTATGTAATATGTCAGCTAATTGTACCACTTATATTCTTAAAGTTTGAGTCTAATGGCTATTATTTTTTTGGATTATTTAGATTTCATTTTTTCAAAAGTCAGATACTACTCTCAATGCTTAAAATCAATTTATTTTTTTCTAAGGGGTGCGTGTGTATGAAAGAGAGAGGTGGGGAGAAGGGGAGAGACAGAGGGAGAGAGAAATTCTCTTGAGGTATTACCTGTATGAGCTCCCTTCTAGATCAGACCAACCTAATTTGAGATTAGGTTCTGAAGCTTGAATGAAGGGATGAGAGAGTGAACACTAGGCCTGAGAAATCTCCATGGGTGCCCTGGGTAGCTCAGTCGGTTGAGTGTCCAACTTCAGCTCAGGTCATGATCTCACAGTACATGGGTTTGAGCCCCACATTGAGCTCAAGGCTGTCAGCACAGAGCTTGCTTTGGATCCTCTGGCCCCCTTTCTCTCTGTCCCTCCCCCGCTCATTCTCTCTCTCTCTCTCTCTCTCTCTCTCTCAAAAATAATTAAACACTCAAAAAAAAATCTCTGTATGGGTAGGAGAGGATGACAGGACAGCAGCCTTCACTTCACAAGACTAAAGGACATGATGACACCAGTACAGTGGGGCTGACTGTAGAGGGGAGCAGGCATTTTCTGGCACACCAGTACAGTGATTAACTCCTACATGCTTTGTACCCTCTTTCCTATACATCCACTGAGGAAGGTGCAGACATAACTGCCATTGAACTGGTGCACATGGCATAGCTGTAATTGTTTCTAAAATGTTGGAAAAGGTACTTCCTTCAGTCTTGTGAGAATGACTACCACTCCCGCCCCTTCCCCAGGGCTCTGTTGCAGCACTACACACAGTGACCCTTCAGATAGTTTGGTCCGATTCTATTTTTCTCCACCTTTATTGAGGTATAACTGACAAATTAAAATTGCATAAGTATAAGGCATACAATGTGATGGATTGATAAATACATATATTGTAAAATGATTACCATAATCCAATTAATTCACACATACATCACCACCACACAGTTACTTGTGTGTGTGTGTGTGTGTGTGTGTGTGTGTGTGCGCGCTCGTGTGTATGTACTTCCATCATATTTTTAGTTCTACTACTGGCAGGTTTTCAAAAAGGAACTGCTCTGTGGGATATTGTCCCTATTTGACATTTTATCCCCATCTGATATCCACTTTCTAATTTAGCTTACCATACATTATTATCTGTTTCTCCTTATTGGTTCTAAGTGTCAGTGTCCCTCAGACTTTGGTCCTCACGTTTGCCTATTCTTGGTTTTGCTGATATTGTCCCCGGACTATACTCATGCTAGCTTCTGATTTTTCTGAATCTGCTTCTGGTAAATTATGCAGGTAGTCTAATCTTAAATTTGTGAAAATGTCAGAGATAAAAACAATAAATTTTTAGAAAGAGCAGGGCACATATAAGATACTAGTGTGGTATTTTAAATTTATTGGGAATATATCCATCTAATCTGATTACATCTCAAAAAATAACGAACTAATATATAATATTTTTAATTTTTTTTACATTTACTTATTTTTGATAGAGAGAGAGAGAGAGAGAGCATGAGTGGGGAAGGGGCAGAGAGAGAGGGAAACACAGAATCCAAAGCAGGCTCCGGGCTCTGAGCTGTCAGCACAAAGCCCGACGCGGGGCTCGAACTCATGAACTGTGAGATCATGACCTGAGCCAAAGTCGGGCACTCAACTGACTGAGCCACCCAGGTGCCCCAATAATATTTTTAAATGCTTGGTTATCTATGAAGTCAGGTTTGATTAAGGGGTGCAGGGTATGGAATGTTTCCCTGAGATATACCTTTGTAAATCTTGGGTGCTATAAACTGCTGTGAATTAATACACCTTGATTTGGCTATAGATGAGTCAAGCTAATTATAAGTCCAAGCAAATTTGGAGCATACCCTGTAAGTATGAGCATTTACTATAGTAGGCTGAAGGTCTCTTGTTATTACCTGGACTTTGGATTGTCTGTAATTTGGGCTGCCTTCAGAATGTTTCCATTTCCATGATCTTTTCTAAAGTTAGGTTGAATTTCTGGTTTTAAACTGGGCTGGGGAAATTTATTAGGCAGTGTTTCTTTAAGCACCATCCCTACAGTGTCTCTGTTGTGCCTGCAAAGTAGATCTCTTTTAATCTGTGCTCATCCCTACAACACTGAAAGCTTTCACTGATGGTCTTAAGAGTGTTCCCTACATACTAGTTTAAGAGAACTCCGAGAATAACAAATCATATAGATGGGATGGCTATAGGTGGATATTTGTATTTTTCAGCTAATGGGACTTTCTTGCACCTGTCTTTTTAAAGGTAAACACCCTGAGGCATCTTTCTTCTCCCATTAGGGACCAACTGCAAGAATCGTATGGTTGTATAAAAGCCTCGTTAAAGAAAACTGAGGAGCCAATGGTAACCTGGCCCTCAATGTAATAAGATCTGGCTCTCTCTATTTATTATATTGTCACAGTCCCTTGTTAGCTCTGGCAGAGCCATTTGTAAAGGAGTAGTGGCAAGGCTTCCATTGAGACTGAAGTCTTCATTTGCTGAATTCACGGGCAACACAGCATGTAACTGTATTAAGCCATCTTACTAAATAACAAATGAGATTCCAGAGGCCAAGGCTTACTGAGAAAAACATTCCTCTCTCGCTTCATCTCCTTGTAGCTCAATAAAACAACCAAACACCTAGTTGGCCTAATTTTCATGATATTGTGTTTGTCCAGATAGACCATCTGGCTCCTGACTTAATCAGGCTGGAATCTCTGAATACAGATTGCATCCCAGCTTTGCTTGATGTTGGTGACTTCCTCCAGCATTTACTTTGCACCAAAAAATAAAATGTACCTTTGTTTATCCTCAGTGCTAAAAATCACCTTCATGCTTTTTTCTGCTTAGCTTCAATTACATTTTCTTTTCATTCATGAAATAATGAATAACCAATAAAAGCTTTACAGTAATCAACATTTGTATTTTTGTTTTATTCTATGAATTCAAAAAATATTAGATTCAACTCTTTAACTCAGGCAACCGCGATTCACCTTGATATTCCTTCTTATTTAATGTTTTAAGTTGGTCTTGAGCTTGAGTATAACTTATGGTTTACCTTTGAGTAGGGAACTATGTTAGCTCACAGTGACAATATCTCATTTCATTGCCTCCTCAGTTACATGATAGTTTCCATAGTGTTTATATGTAGGATTGAGTAGCATTATACATAGCTCTGGATTATTTATCAATGACTTATTTACATATAGTGATGTGTTCAGTGAGGTATAAGATAAAAAAACAGTAATGGTTATTATATTGAGGAAAGGCTTCTTGGCCAACAAAGTGTCAAAGGTTAAGGAAGGAAGGAAGGAAGGAAGGAAGGAGGGGAGGGAGGGAGGAAGGAAGGGAGAGAGAAGAGAAGGGAAGAGAAGAGAAGAGAAGAGAGAAAAGGAAAGGAAAGGAAAGGAAAGGAAAGGAAAGGAAAGATGCAAAGCAAAGCAAAGAAAAGAAATTACCAAAACAAAATATTGTAACTGTGATATATTTACAATGAAAAAAAAATCCAATACTGGTTTCTTCTGTTTTTGATATTTGTAAAACTGTTACTGACTAGAGTATCATTTAAAAACTTTACTATTTCTATGGTTGTGGAGTTACTGATAAATCATCACCATTTTCAGAACCATATATAAATTCAGTAACAGGCATGAAATGCCAGATTACAAAGGTGAAAGGGAACCAAAACTCGGATAGGACAAAAACATTGAGAGCTTTGTTAACCCATAACTACACTTCTGTGTTTAGATATGTGTGTGCTTATATGTGTATAAATCCACATGCAAAACCACGGAGAGTGGGAAATAAATCATGGCATGCCAGTGCACAGCTAGTGCACATTTTCGAAATCCCAGGCTGATTCTTGCCTCCTTGCTTATAGCCCAAAACTACCATATATTCCCTATTCCCACATGTCTAGTAGATCAGTATGTATTTAGGGAAAAAATAGGTCATTGTGATTAAAATATTACTCGATCAATAACAAGGAAGCTTCTAGGCCTTGTGGGAAAAAAATCTGATTAATGTTGCCTCAGTGGTCTATCTAGCTTTCAGACATAAGACTGTAAATACCCATGAATGGGAGTCCAGGCCTCCTTAAGAAGTGATGCTACAATATTGACATGAATGTGCATTGTAATGACTCCTCCAATCCTTTCCCAACAAGAAATAAAGCCACTATCAAGATCTCTGCATGAGAAATGAAAACATCCGATTATTTCAGGGATTGCTAAACACTGGCTGTAAATTAAGCTCAGAGATCAGAGACCCCGAATGTCACTTAAGCCCACCAGTCAAAATGGAGATTTCCACTGATCCGTTTTATTCTTCTACTTTATCTTCTACCATTTTCCCATCTACATCCAATGCTATAGCTTGGATATTTCTGTTGTTTTTGTTTTTGTTTTTCTTTGTTACAGTTAATATTCGGGTCAAGACATTTTATTTGATAGACTCTCCATTTCTATGTTTAATGTTCTTTTGCTTTTCAGTCTCTTGAGTTAGTTCCTAGTTCCTATTCCATCAATGTTTTAAAGTTAAAAATAACTTAGGTGCTTAAGATAAAAATTTTAAAAACAAAACAATTGTGGGCATCCTTTGTTTTCAACTTTACATTTTATATCAAAATATGTAGTCTTGATCCTCTCCATGCTAGATTCTCCCCCTTTATGCCATATCACAGGCTAATAGCCTCCCTTAAAGATTTCTGCAACTCATTATCTGCAGAAGTATTTCTTCATGTTTAGCATCTTCATCATTTATTGTTGATTCTTTATTATTTCCTGCTCCGTGACTATCACTCTGGCTTTATTTTAAACCTTGCACTTGATTTTCCAACTATTCTAAATTACTTGTCTTCACATATGCTCTTCCCCTGCCTGATATTCTTTCATTCCCTCAAATTTCACTGCTCACACTTCAGCACCTGTCTTCTCCCTGATTGCTGGTGATTCCATTGGGGACTTTTAAGATGTGTTCCATTATCAGCTTAAAAATTCCACTGCAGCAACATCATGTTGTTTTCTCATGTTTGCTTTCTCTGTGGCTGTCACTAGACTATAGGCTCCTAGAGGACAAGACACTAAATGAATGCCTGATTTTAGATGAATGAAAATGTTTGTTAATCTATTCATCAGTCAACAAATCCACATACAGGCCTCTTTTAACCTATTCCTGAGGATTTAAAGAAGGTTTTGGAGACCTGAGGATTATAAAAACTCCTCCTCTGAACTTGAGATCTAGTCCTTAAAAAAAAATCACCTTTCTAGGAATCCTCTAAGCAAGTTCAGCCAAGAGAAGGATAAGAGAGATATAAAATTTGCACAAGGTCATGCCCACTGTATTAAGATACAAAGACGATGCTTATATGCAGTTTCTGCCTTATACAAAATTGCACATTTGGTTGTCTGTTCTGAGCAACCTCTGTTGGGTTTTTCTTTTTAGAATCTTTTGCATCAATAAAATAACAAAGTAAAGTTATACAAAATAACAAAGTAAAATAACAAAGTAAGGTGTGTGTGTTAAGGACCTCGCTCTTAAGTATCTAAAATACAATATTCTGGGGCGCCTGGGTGGCGCAGTCGGTTAAGCGTCCGACTTCAGCCAGGTCACGATCTCGCGGTCCGTGAGTTCGAGCCCCGCGTCGGGCTCTGGGCTGATGGCTCAGAGCCTGGAGCCTGTTTCCGATTCTGTGTCTCCCTCTCTCTCTGCCCCTCCCCCGTTCATGCTCTGTCTCTCTCTGTCCCAAAAATAAATAAACGTTGAAAAAAAAATTAAAAAAAATAAAATACAATATTCTGTTTACTTCTTAAAATGGTTTTGCAAAATAGGTGTTACTATTCTAATCGTTTTACAGATGGAAAAAGAGAGCTTCTTTAAAGCCACCTGATAATGTGGTAGGGTTGGGATTTGGAACCATTCAACTGGCCCCAGAGCAATTTGCTTAGTTAGTAAGTTACACTTCCTTGGACCCTATATTTGCAAATCAAAACAGTCTAGTAATGGACCTTTTGGTTTACAGATATTCAAAAGTAGTATAACAATTATTTTTAACTATAAATGCTAACCTCCTAAAAGTTAAAATCATAAGGAGTTTTATCAGAAGAGAGAAAAGGAAGGAGAGATGCTATTAAGGTCAGATTGCTGTCTGAGTGCTGGGCTCATAGACAAATATCACTTCCACCCAGATGTGCTTTCTGCTTCTCAGGCTGATTTGGGCCAGTCCATAGCTGCAGGTTTGGTTCATGAATAAATCAACTTCTGGGGCAAGGTAGTTTGCCTTGGCATTTACTATAAAATCCATTGGCAAACTAGATCAACAGACCATTTTCAGGATAAAGGAGTGAATGGATGAATGAGCAGCAATTTTATTTCTGGTCTACTTCAAAGTTTCTATTATCATACACAACTTCACCCCCTAAATCCTTTCTGTGGTTCCCTAAAGATGAAATGCTACATTGCCTAGAAAACCATTGCTGAATAAACATGGTAAAATTAAAAGAAAAAAAAAAAACAACTATTGGATAGTTTTAGATACTAGTTCATTTAAAATGTTTTACTCGGACATTTTCTGAAAGAACACATTTCTGTTCAATTATTTATTAGTGAATATTTCATTTTTTTATTATTTTAGAAAAAATGGTAATAATTGATAAAGGAGTTTCATCTTCCTAACACACTTTTAAGTGAAAGTACTGTTGTTCCAAATTAGAATCACACTGTGAATATGTGAGCATTTGTTGTTGTTTTTGTTTTTTTTAAATCTGTTTGACTCTTCACTTTGAATGTCCTTCCTCCTACACTCACTTTGACACCACTTGGTCCCACAAATTAAGGTATTCTTTAACAAAATCAAAATGCAGATTGCTTTGTTTTCATCGTTTTGAAATGTGGGAGTTTCTTAGCAGGAGTGAAATTTGGACATTTAGATTTTATTATACTTTATAGATTGTAACAAGGAAAGAGATTGCATAGTTCATACATGGGGCTGGCTACCTCAGTCTCACCTGTAACTGGACACTGGAGCTCTGACTCATGGTCTATACTACCTGGTACACTTCTAGGATTTGCATTCATTGTTGTATTGTGGTGACAAATGAAAGATCACAAAACAAAGGTAGAATTCATAAAATAACAGGTATTACATTTCTAAATCCTGGGGATATTCCCTTCTGAGATTAACTAATACACTGTTCTGTTTGGTACTTTATTTATAAATGATACTTGTCTCACCTCTTTTGACATCATTAAAGTGTTGACAATATATAAGGAGGGATCATCATACTTCTATTGTTATTCAGCTGATATTGTATATATAAGCAAACTACAGTTTCCTCTAAAAGTGTTTCATATTTGCTAAGTGTTTGATTTATTCTAAATCTTGGAATATATATTTTTTACATTACTATGATAGCAATATTTTTCACATTTATTGCAAACTTCCTTAAATCCATTGAAAGAATTGGGGTGGGGTGGTTTGGCTTCTTAAATTATGTTAACATAGTCTGAATATAAGACTGTCTAGAGAATTAAAGAAGTCACATGATTTGTAGATGTTAAAATTTTATGGACTGTATTTTACAACTATTTAAACTCTATGAAAAATGTCCTCTAATGAAGACACAGGACTACAATGACAAAACTATTCTTGAGGTCGATGGAAATATTCTAGTACTATATAGCCTTTCATTTAAATTATTTATAAAACCACTAAAAATATATTTAGAGCAGACGTAATTGATTTTATAGGGTGGCCTGTTAACAATCAAGTGTTATCATTTGTAAACCTCAGGCAACATTTCACATTAGCAAAGTACCATGCCTTTAGGCTAACAACATTGCCTTTAATAGCACATTAATACAACCAAGGTAGATGTAGGCTACCTTTTGTCAGGAAAATAGATCCTGTTTATGAAGTCCTGATTATTAATTTTAGTAATGTCACTTTTGTATACCCAAATTATAAATGACCTTTCATTTAGTGATTAATTATCTTATGCTTTGGCATTTTTGTGTTTGTTTCTTTTTTCCTCTGTTACTACTAAATGCTAATGGCTCCTTGTTTTGGTTCAATATTCTTGTAAGAATGTGACAGAGAACAGCCCAGTACTAAGCTAAATGACATATTAGTATCCCGATGAGAATACGCGGCATATTGGCTAAGCGCTGAGGAACAACAGGATTCTTTGTGATTTCTGCCATTTAGAATATATGAATTATAGTGAAACAGGGACATCTGGTGTAGAACAAGGATGCAAAACTTACAGCAGAAACTCTTAAGAAAGACCAAGGTGCCCTAAAATTATATTTAGGTGCGCTTAAGATTTATACATATCACCACATGTAAATTTTACTCCCCAAACCATTAAACTCAATTTAATGTATGCATTCCGGAGTATTTGGGAATAGAGTATATGAAATACATAAAATATGATTGAAGGATGAATAGACAGATGTATGATAAACATATCAAAATTTAACAGTTATAGCTGAGGTCATAAGTGTATAGTACAGTCACCAAGTGTTTCTTTTATCTTTTTTGTATGTTTGAGAGTTTTGATAGTAAAACATTTGGGGAAAATGTAACAAATACACTTAGGAATAAAATTAATTTCTGTTGAAATTGAAATAATTAGTCAATAAGATGAAGACTGAGGATAACTCACATACACAGGCAATGGTTTTTTTTAAAAGGATTGTTTACTACTGTTTGTTTTCAGTATGAATAAAATGTTTTTGTCTTAGCTATCACTGTATTTCCTGACATCACATAGTAAACTAAGGTTATGCTGTCCACTATGTGCTTTTTTGCCATTACTATCCTGTTTTTATGGCCTTAACGGATAGAATGAATATAAAAGATACATGAAAAGTTGTACTTTTTTGTCTCTAAATAAAAAAATATATATATATCCAAGTTTGAGAATCCTTTGAGATTTTAGAATTTATAGTAATTTTTTTAAATGACTTAAGTTGCCTTATATCATGTCAAAGTATGGTTTCGGGAATTACAAACATCTGAAACTTCAAAGAATGGTTTAATAATGATTTTGTGGCAATATCGAAGACCTGAAATATCTTTACTTCAAAGCAAATCCATGCTGAAAAGGCCTAACACTTTATTAAATTTTAATGCAATTTTTAATGCTATTATTTTCCCCCAAATTTTCCATTCCTCAGAGTAGACGTGAGTAAAAGATTATGGCTTTGGACAGCTTTCCCTGAGTGATTAAGAAAGTTAGCTTTGTACTAGGCACACTCAAAATAATTTTATAGTTTATATAATCTTATAGTATCTCTTAATATTTAGACCACATCTAGGAAATATAATATTCAATTACTAAAGTGCCCCCTTTATTCCTTCCTTTATAACCCTACAGTATTTTCAGAGTAAATGTAAAGTAATAAAGGTTTCCAGAAATAGGTTCTGAAATTTCATCTGCTCCCTTTATTAAGTGATGTTCTGTTGAAGATCATCCGAATTGCTCCATAAAGGAGAATCCTTTGAAAATACCACTTTTGATCCTGAATTTCAAATAGAAAAATACCTATATTAGTGTGATCAATGACTGAGTATTGCATTTTGAAAATATATAAAAAAATTCATGAAATTGCCACAAAGGAGACCCTTTTCTACAAGACATAATATGGAGGTTTTTTTTTTCATTTATCTAATAAATACTAAGCATGTAGAATGTAAAGTTATACAGCTCTAAGTATCTGCTTCAGAACTTTATATTTATGTGCGCATTGAAAGTTATTGAACTTCTTGAATTCTCAAACCTTTCATTTAGGTAATGAAACAATGTAATATACTGTGTCAGGTTATTGTGAAGATCATATAACATAGAACTTATAAACAAGGGCATAATTTCACAGTGTTTAAGGAGACAGACTCCAAACCACACTACCAGATTTAAATATATTTACCACTTTTTAGCTGTGTGACCCTACCAATTTACTTAATCTTTTTTTATTTAATATTTATAAAATGGGGATGATAATAAGAGCATCTCTAATTATACAAAACACATATAAATTTTAGCTTAATTACCCGGCACATAACAAACTATCGTTTATATTATTATATTTTTCTTGTGACTATGTTTTACAATTTTGAATATCTACCTTTTTTATTTCTTTTTTGAGAGAATTTTGGGTACACAGTCAGATTACATAAATGTATTTTGCACTATTTCTACACTACTTTGTCAAGAAGGATGACCTTTGAGGTATATACAGTGGTGTGTTAGCAGTATCTGTATATAGTTACCTATTGAATATTAATAGGGATATTTTATGTAGTTATTTTTAAAGACAAGATATCTCTGAGGAAAATAATGCTTAAAATGAGAGGGTTATGAAGAGTAGAAATTAGCTGGGAAAAGTATGATGAGGGGTCTTTCTAGAACAGCACGTATAAAGGCTCTACGAGTAGAATATGGAGTCGATGCGGACTTGTTGGCATTTAAAAACTTTGTAAGAACCACAAAAGACCCTGAATAGCCTAAGCAATCTTGCAAAAGAAAAACAAAGCTGGAGGCATCACAATTATGGACTTCAAGTAATATGATAAAGCTGTAATAATAATAACAGTATGGTCCTGGCACAAAAATAGACATATAGATCAGTGGAACAGAATAGAAAACCCATAAATGGACTCACAATTATGTGGCCAATTAATCTTCCACAAAGGAGGATAGAATATCCAATGGGGAAAAGGAAGTCTCTTCACCAAATGGTACTGAGAAACAGGACAGCAACATTCCAAGGAATGAAACCGGACCACTTTCTTTCACCACACACAAAAATAAATTCAAAATGGATGAAAGACCTAAAGATGAGATCTGAAGCCATAAAAATCCCAGAGGAGAATACAGGCAGTAACGTCTTTGACATAGACTGTAGCAACTTCTTTTTAGCTATGTCTCCTGAGGCAAGGTAAAAGCAAAAATGAACTACTGGGACCTCATCAAGATAAAAAGCTTCTGCGCAGTGAAGGAAACAATCAATAAAACTAAAAGGCAACTGATGGAATGGGAGAAGATATTTGCAAATGACAGATCACATAAAGGGTTAGCATCCAAAATATGTAAAGAACTTGTAAAACTCAACACCCAACAAATGAATAATCAATTAAAAAATGGGCAGAAGACATGAGTAGACATTTCTGCAAAGACATACAGATGACAGACACATGAAAAGATGCTGATTATCACATCATCAGGGAAATGCAAAATCTAAAGTACAGTGAGATACCACCTCACTCATGTAAGAATGGCTAAAATCAACAACTCAAGAAATAACTGGTGTTGGCAAGGATGTGGGGAAAGGGTAACCCTTTTGCACTGTTGGTTGGAATGCAAACTGATACAGTCATTGTGGTAAACAGCATGGAGGTTACTCAAAAGTTTAAAAGAGAACTACCCTATGATACAGCAATTTCACTACCAGGTATTTACCCAAAGAATGCAAAAATGCTAATTCAAAGGTACAAACACACCCTGACATTCATAGCAGCATTATCTACAATAACCAAATTATGGAAAGAGCCTAAATGTCCATCAACTGATGAATGACTAAAGAAGAAGGTTCATCAACTGATGAATAGATGAGGAGATGGAATATTACTCATGAATAAAAATAACATGGATGGAGCTAGAGATTATGATGCTAAGGAAAATAAATTAGTTAGAGAAAGACAGATACCATACGATCTCATTCCTATGTGGAATGAGAAAAGGGGGAAAAAAGGGGGGAAAAAGAGAGAGAGCAAAGGGGAAAAAAAAAGAGAGCCACAAACCAAGAAACAGACTCTTAACTATAGGAAACAAACTGATGGTTAACAGAGGGTAGGTGGGTGGAAGAACGGGTTAAATAGGTGATGGGGATTAAGGAGTGTGTTTGTGATGAGCACTGGGTAATGTATGGAAGTGTTGAATCACTATATTGCACACCTGAAAATATTACACTGTATGTTAACTAACTGGAATTTAAGTAAAAACTTAGAAAAATCTCCATAAGAATTATTTTAGAAAATCTAAATACACTGAAAACGGTTTTATATTGGAATGGGGACTAATATTGGAGACATGCATATTTCCCCCAGAATACTGTACAATTCAATGCAATTACAGTCGATAAACAAGCAGAATTTTAAAAAGATGCTGAAAACTTATTCTAAAATTAATACGCAACAACAAAAAAAATCCATGAACTTCTGAAAGTACTTTGCAAAGATCTATCATGGGCCAGAAACAGTAAAGGGAAGCCTGACCCACCAGGTATTAGAGAAACACTACAAAAGCTGTAGCAATGAAACTGTGCAGCATTGATGCAGGACTATTTCTACTGAGAAATAATAAAAAGTTCAGAAAAAAAATCAGTGCATTTCAGAATCTTGGTATTTGTATATCTATGATACCACATATTAATGGAAAAGAAATGAAGAAAGGTAAAATTAACAGTTTCTCTCCAGCCACATGAAACAGACTCATACTGCTTTGACTATGAAAGTAAAACAGTAACATCAATATAAAAAATAGTTTGATCACAAGGTCAAGAAAGATTCTGACACAAGATTCTCAAACCCCAAAGTTTGTTTATATATATATATATAACCAAAATAATTTCTCAATCAGTGTAATATGTTGATAAAATTAATAAAAAGGGAATACTTTGGGATAGGCAATTCATTGCAATATGGAAAAACAACAATAGCACAAAAAGTTATATAGAATTTAAAGGAATTCCTTCAAAGGAGACCAAATTAAAATTGCAAAAAAATTATAATTTTTTTATAAATAGAAACTCATGTAGTTAGAAAAATGGAAAGATGACCTCACCAGTAGGCAGAGAAATACTAAATTAAAGCCTTAATAAGATACCACCTAACAAGTTGGCAAATATTACAGTATTGAATATCAGTTGTTGTGGTATAATTAGGCAGCTATTTTGCAGAAAAACAATATTATTAATGAAAGTAATTATGATATTGAGTGTTTACTGGGTAAAAATTAACCTCCGAAATCTCACAGACACATGAAATACTTATATTTTTTCTGCATATATCTGTAGCTTTGCTGTAGTTTGATTGATCTAGGCTGGATTTGGTTGGGCCCAACTAATTTCTGACTTCTAGTCAGGGTCATGCCAACTCCACATGTTATCATTCTGGGGCTCGACTGAACGAACAGATGCTTTTTGAGGCATGCTGTTCTTTGAGTGTATCTTAGGAGCACAAGAGATCAAGAAAAATCATGTAAGCACATTTAAGCTGCTGATTTCCTCTTGGCCATTAAAATCCCATTAGGCTTGCTAGTTATATGACCAATTCTAACATCAATGACATAAAATAATATATTCTATTATACAGGAAGGCAATACAAAGTTGCACGACTATGGACATGAGTAAATGAATTGATAGCACAGAGGAATAAATAATCGGGCACAATGATCCAATATTTCTATTCACTATGTTCATACTCTACTACCCTCAATCTGGCATAAATTTACAAGAAATCATATGTAGGAATGTCTGTCATAGCATGTGTCTTCATTTGATTTCTTTCAAAGCCTGTAGCAAGGACTTGAGTGAAGCTGATTCACTTGGAAAGTGATCCAAGGAACCTGGAGAAAGTGAGTGGGGAGAGTTTGACAGGGAAGGAAGAAAAAGCAGAGAAGTGTGTTTTATCGAGCTAGTAACCTCTGTGCATGAGTAGAGGTGATTTTCATTGGTACCCAACTGAGGAAACACGGAGACCATACAGCAAAGTTGTCTTTTACTGGCTAGGATCAGGCCACGTGTTCAGTCTTCCATCGGTTGAGGGTAATTCTGGGTTTTAAATCCTGACAATTACTGACTAAGCTTCATATGCTTCTTCTAAAGCAAAAACAGGAAGAAATCTTTTTTTTTATATATATATGAAATTTATTGACAAATTGGTTTCCATACAACACCCAGTGCTCATCCCAAAAGGTATCTTTTTCTTGAAGTGGGCTTTCTATATGCATGGTAACTTTTGGTGTCATCTGAGACTCAGAGTACAGGTAGCCCATTGAATGTATCACACAGCATAAAAAGTTTTGGCCGCACATTGCTTACAGGAGTAACATATTGAATATATCTTAGTTTTCCAGCAGGAGTGTAATATAAAAGTAAAACATGTCATCTAAACCCAATTATTGTTTTCAGTAATTCTGAAGAAATAACATACTATATTTCGGAAGATAGCCTAAAAAATATTGAACCAGAAATGACAGAAACCATCAAAATTTATATAAATAACCTCCAAATAGTAACATATATTTATGTAAGCACATATATCACTGAAACATGAATTCAATAAATCTATGAGAGTTTTTTAACATCAGGAAGAAGAATACAAGTGGAGGAAGAGATTAAAGAGAAAACTTTAGAAAAACAATGAACAAGAATATGATGATAATGTCCAATGGAGTATAAACAACCTAATTCTGTCCATCTGAAATTTTTGCACTTGAGGTTGCTCCAGGTAGATAAGTGATAGATGATAGATAAGTAGGTGCGTAGGTAGGTAGACTGATAGATGTAGGTATAGATATGGATAGCTGTCTGTACTTAGCCTTTGTATTTATATATCAATATTTTATATGCCTCTATTTATGGATCTATCCTCCATTTTCACCCATTTATTTAACTTCTTGACTAGCAGCCTACATTTCTATCACAGATGGTTTATTTCTTCCTGAAATAGTAAGAGGATCTATATTAGATGAAACCTTATAGAGAAGATTGTTTCCAAACTTTCTAAATTGAAACAAAGCAAATAAAACTTCTTCACAGGCTTAGACAGAGAGCTCTATAGATCCACCCTACTTTCAAAATGGAGGCAATGATTTCTGAATGAAAATGAAATAATCATCTAAACTAATTTATATCTGAATACAATATGTGAATATCAGTGCTAATATCAGAAACAAAGCTAGAGTTGCAATAATTTAAATTTTACTTTAAAAGCAATTTATGTTTTTTTAGAATATTTGTGCAAAAGCCCTCAAATATTTAATATTAATGAAATCATTTCTGTATTAGCAAAAACATGAAATAGTATTTTTTAGTATTTGGGAGAGACTGGTGTTTGGGTGAAAACTTCAGGTTTTATTTGTTTGTATGCTTAAAGAGACAAAAAAAAATATTAAACAGGTAATGTTGTATATTACCTTTGAAAATTCTATAGATAGTATGTTTAATTCCTCGATTTTAAGTGAC
The DNA here is from genome assembly GCF_007474595.2 of Lynx canadensis. Lineage (NCBI taxonomy): Eukaryota > Metazoa > Chordata > Mammalia > Carnivora > Felidae > Lynx > Lynx canadensis. The sequence goes on from NC_044311.2 coordinate 125,057,873, forward strand.
AGAATTGTTCACATTTTGTGCAATAGAATCCAATTAACAGTGATTTTCAATAATTTTGAAACAAAAAACAATTGATTTTCATTCTGAGCCCCTTCTCCAAATCCTAGTTCTCTGAATGTTTAATAGGAAAAAGGATTATTATATAGGTACAGTATGTATTAAATTAACTCTTTTCTACAAATGGAGTATATAACAACTTACCATGATTCTGAGAATCAACCAATGGTGAATCAATATCTTGATATACATCAAAAAATAGTCATGTACAGTTAAAGTTAGTATCGTGCCTTCACTTAAAAAATTCTGAGCTGTAACTACTTAATAAAATAACGGAGAGTCACAAAGAGGAGAAAATATAAAACTCAGTGAAATATCTTAGAATATATTTATTTGTTACAATAAATATCTTTATAGCTCCAATAATATCTAAAAAAAACTAAGATTAAAAAATATATCATGCAGTACATTTCAAATAAAAAAAACATTTAAAACCCATGTTTATAAGAGAAAAAGTAATTATGGAAATATATATGCTATTAAAATATATTTCCTTTCCTTGGTGTGACAGAATTTCCACTTTAAATCTTTTTAATACTTCTTGTATTTGCATAAAATGTCTCTCAATGGATACACAAGAAATTGGAAACTATAGTTACTGCTGGAGAGGAAACCTAAAAACTGGGTGTGAGGGAGGCGGGAGACACTTACATTTATATGCCTCTTTTTATCTTTTGAAATATACACTATTACCTTCCCCCAAATAAGCAATACATTTTTAACCCAAAATTATGAAACAAAGCAAATTTTTTAAAAAAATATGTAATTACTACAGAGAAAGCAATTATGTAAGCCTTTATGTTATTGCAGTATAATACTCTTGGTATGAAGGAAATCTACTTATTTTTAATATTTATTTTAAATCTTTGTGTTCAAATCTCTGAAGCTGCTAAGTCCAGGAGCATTAAAATAAATTTCAGTCCAGTTGAAGTTATTCATTTTCAATATAATAAAATTTTATTTTAAATTGTAAACAATATTTTAGAATGTAAAGGTCACTTATCACTGAATAATAAACACTGTGCGTTTCTATGAATCTGATCTGAAATGCACCCTATAAGATTTGGGTTGCTTGCAAAGAAGTGCTCTTCATCCATAGTGGAAATGCAAACTTTAAGGGCAGAGAGGCAAGTTTAGACTTGTGATATTTAAGAATGAATTAAACAGCATATTTGGTCATTCTTTCTGCTTCTTTTGTATAGACGAACATAAGGGAGTATTTTTTTTCCCTCTCCCTCAAAAGTTTTTTTTTTTTAATTTTTTTTTTTCAACGTTTATTTATTTTTGGGACAGAGAGAGACAGAGCATGAACGGGGGAGGGGCAGAGAGAGAGGGAGACACAGAATCGGAAACAGGCTCCAGGCTCTGAGCCATCAGCCCAGAGCCTGACGCGGGGCTCGAACTCACAGACTGCGAGATCGTGACCTGGCTGAAGTCGGACGCTTAACCGACTGCGCCACCCAGGCGCCCCTCCCTCAAAAGTTTTAAACTGGATAATATAAAATGCACTTAAGGAGAGCTAGGTTAGTGATTGGTAATGTGTATGTGGGAGATTGTTGGTGGATTATTTGCCTAGCCTATAACTTTTCTATAAGCCTCAATGTGTTTTATTATTTTTGCTATATACTGTATGGCAAATATTTATTTTATTTTTTATGAATTATTAAATTAATTGTAAAATAAATTTAGGATATATAATATTCAAGTTTATAACAAGGTTACAATGATTTTTATTCCCAAATGAGACATTGGAAAATTTACTACATTTTTTGGAAACTTTAATGTGAAATTCAAAAAGTTAAAACATTCCAATAACCAAGTTCTTAGAATTCCAGTAGCAAAGCAAGCCTGTATGCATAAGGGTAGAACACCTGAGTAAACACTGATGCTTCTTGAGATTTTCGTGACCTGGAACATACCCTTTCAGATATTGTAGAGTAGATTCTAATATTTTTCCAGGCAGCACCCGAACTGTAGTTCCTAGGGAGCTTGCAGAAGAAACACATTCTTCATCTTTTTGAACTCAAGAATTAGACTTCATGAAAATAATCTCATGGCATTTTTTTTTTGGAAAATTCCAGTTCCAATTGTGATCTTTTGTGCTTAAATATAGAAACCTTGTATTTCAGCATTTTACAGAACACAAGATTTATACTGAGTTCTAAAAGCAGCTCATTAAATATTACTCAGCCATAAAGAAAGAATGTGATCTTACCATTTGTAATGACATGGATGGACCTAGAAGATATTATGCTAAATGAAATAGGTCAGACAGAGAAAGACAAAGGCTGTATGATTTCATTTATATGTGGAATCTAAACAACTCCCCCCAAAAAAACAAACAAAACTCAAATAAAAAGCAGAAACAGATCCATAAATACAGAGAACAAATTGATGATTGCCAGAGGATGGGGGTTGTGGGGCTAGGCAAAATAGGTAAAGTGGGGTGGGAGATATAGACCAGTTAAGGATTAAGTAAGCCACAGGAACAAAAGGTACAGCACAGGGAATATAGTCAATGATGTAATAGCATTGTATGATGGCCGTTGATAGATGATAGCTATACATGTGAGCATAGTACAATGTATGGAGTTGTCCAATCACTATGTTGTTCACCTGAAACTAATGTAACATTACGTGTCAACTATACTTCAATAAGGTAAAAGTAGTTCACTAATAACATTACATTTTGAGTAAAATACTAACACTCCTACATATTTATAATACTCACAGTTGACATTAGGATTGTGTAGGGAGTTTCACAAATCTTCAACAAATACTAATTTTGTTTTGTTTTATTTATTTTGGAGTTATGTTTTTGCTTTTCAAAGACCCAGAAACTCAGAAATCCCCATTCTATTAACATTATCATGAAATTTATTGCCAGTTTTTCCATTACTATGAAAGACTGGAAAGGATTTTGATACGTCTAAAAATCTTTAATTCTGTTTTCTAATGATTTCATCTTTGGTAGACCACTATATAATATTAAATGCTTAATGATTTGGTCTAATAATAAATCAGGACTACTTTTGAAGAAGAGTTGTATCAGAGAGAAAATCGCTGGTTTCGTAAGAGTTGTGCAGAAGCTAGGTAAACACACACAAGTGTGCATGCCTCTGTTCATGTAAATGCTTTTAATTATCTATGTTTTAGTGCGTGTGCAAGCTCAAAATATATTTCACTCTATGAATTCATTTTATGGTTCGACATTTCAATTAGATAAGTCATACAGAGAAAGATACTGTATGTTTTCACTCTTATGTGGATCCTGAGAAACTTAACAGAAGAGCATGGGGGAGGGGAAGGGAAAAAAAAGAGTTAGAGATGGAGAGAGCCAAACCATAAAAACTCTTAAAAACTGAGAATAAACTCAAGGTTGATGGGGGGTGGGAGGGAGGGTGGGTGATGGGCAAAGGAGGGCACCTGTTGAGATGAGCACTGAGTGTTGTATGGAAACCAATTTGACAATAAATTTCATATTTAAAAAAAGTGATAAAAAAGATTGTCAAAAGCAAGGCAGAGTCAAAGGGAGAGCGATTTAAAAGGTGAAATCTCTGAGAAGTTGAAGGAAGAACAAATAAATGAGTTGGTGATTCAGGCTGTAGAAAGAAACACACACACACACACACACACACACACACACACACACACACTAAGGTGATTTAATAGCTCCCACAGTACCCTGGCAGGCTGTATTTTACAACTCACCAATTTTGCACTCTTCCATCAAGACCTGAAATCTATGTCCGTGAGAGAATTTTTGAGAAGACACTGGAATTGTACTTTTAAAAAAGATGTATTTTAAAAAGAGATGGCTTAATACTAAAGTGAGAAATATAGACTAGAATGATATGGACTTGAGATCTAATTATTATTTGAATAGGTTGAAGCATACTATGTTTTTAAACAATGGGGGAGTATAAATATGAAAATTAACCCAGGTCAAGTTTTTTTTTTCCTCCAGTTAAAAGAAAAATAGCCTACAGGAAACCATATGTTGACAATTATATTAATAAAATTTGTACATAATTATGTAGAATTGTATGAATTAAAATACAAATGGACTAAGTAGAGCAAAACTGTGATTCCTTTTTTTTCAGTTTCAGGAGAATTTAGTGATCCATCACTTACAGACAACACCCAATGCTATCACAAGTGCCCTCCTTAATATCCATCACCCATTTAGCCCATCCCCCCACCCATCTCCCCTCCAGTAACCCTCATTTTATTCTCTACTGTTAAGAGTCTCTTATGGTTTGCCTTCAACTCTTGTTTTCTTCCCCCTATGTTTGTCTGTTTTGTTTCTTAAATTCCATAAGTGAATGAAATCACATGGTATTTGTTTTCCTCTGATTATTTTGCTTAGTATAATACACTGTAGCTCCACCCACATCATTGCAAATGGCAATATTTCATTCTGTTTGTGACTGAGTAATATTCCATTGTATGTGTATGTGTGTGTATATATATCTTCTTTATCCATTCATCAGTTGATGGACATTTGGGCTATTTCCATAGTTTGGTTATTGTTGATAATACTGCTATAAACAGAGGGGTGCATGTGCACCTTCAAATCAGTATTTTTGTATCCTTTGGGTAAATAACTAGCAGTCCAATTGCTGGGTCCTATGGTAGTTCTATTTTTAACTTATTGAGGAATCTCCATACTGTTTTCTAGAGTGGGTGCACCAGTTTGCATTCCCATCAACAGTGTAGGAGAGGTCCCTTTTCTCTGTATCCTCACCAAAACCTGTCATTTCCTGTGTTGTTGATTGTAGCCATTCTTACAGGTGTGAGGTGGTATCTCATTGAAGTTTTGTATTTGCCTGACGATAAGTGATACTGAGCATCTTTTGATGAGTCTGTTGACCATCTGTATTTCATCTTGGAAAAATTCTATTCATGTCATCTGCCCATTTCTTAACTGGATTATTTGTCTTTTGGGTGTTGAGTTTGATAAGTTCTTTCTAGATTTTGGATACTAACTCTTTATCAAATATGTTATTTGCAAATATTTTTGTCCTATTTCATAGGTTGTCTTTTAGTTGTGTTCATTGTTTCCCTTGTTGTGCAGAAGTGTTTTGTTTTGTTTTGGTTTGGTTTTGTTTGTTTGTTTTTATGAAGTCCAAATAGTTCATTTTTGCTTTTGTTTCCCTTGTCTCCAGGGACATGTCTAGCAAAAAGTTGTTATGGCTAATGTCAGAGTGGTTGCTGCCTATGTTCTCTGCTAGGATTATAATGTTTTCCTGTCTCACATTTAGGTCTTTCATCCATTTTGAATTTATTTTGGTGTGTGGTGTAAGAAAGTGGTCCATTTTCATTCTTCTGTTTGTTGCTGTCAAGTTTTCCCAATACTATTTGTTGAAAAGGCTGTCTGTTTTTCCATTGGATATTCTTTGCTGCTTTGTCAAAGATTAATTGACAATAGAGTTGTGGGTCCATTTCTGAGTTTTTTATTCTGTCCCATTGATCTATGTGACTGTTTTACCAGTACCATACTGTCTTGAGGAGTACAGCTTTGTAATACGGCTTGAAGTCTGGAATTGTGATGCCTCTATTTAAGTAGTATAGACATTTTAATAATATTTGTTCTTCCAATCCATGAGCGTGGAATGTTTTTCCATTTCTTTCTGTCCTCTTCAATTTCTTTCGCAAGTGTTCTATAGTTTTCAGAGTACAGATTTTTTACCTCTTTTTTAAGGTTTATTCCTAGGTATCTTACAGTTTTTGGTGCAACTAAAAATGGGATTGATTGCTTGATTTCTTAAAATGTGTTCACCAGCAGCATTAACATCACCAAGGAATTTGCTAGCAATGTTAAATCTCAGTCTGCATCTCATATTTACTGAAACAGAAACTAGAGGTATGAGATCAGCAGTTTAATTTTAACCAGAAAATTCTGATGCAACTAAAGTTTGAAAGCACTGGAATAGTTGAGGGTGATAGAATTTTAACAAAAGAGGTATTCTTTGGGCGCCTTGGTAGCTCAGTTGGTTAAGTGTCAGACTCGATTTTGGCACAGGTCATGATCTCAAGGTTTTAAGATTGAGCTTCATGTCAGCTCTGTGCTGGGAGTGGAGACTGCTTAAGATTCTCTCTCTTCCTTTCCCTCTCCCTCTGCCTCTCTCCCTCCCTCCCTCCCTCTCTCTCCCTCTCTTTCTCTCACTCTCTCTCTCTCTCTCTTTCTCTAAAAAAAAGGTAGTCTTGTGGTACATCCAATTTATTAGGGTAACAAGAAAGACAAGATGGCATTTTGACAACTTTATTTTTTCTCTCTGTCTTCATTTACTTAATCAAGAGACATCTATGTGCTTAAATACGGTTTAAAAGATGTTCTTTGATCCCTGATATTTTAGAACAGAGGTGGTAAGAACTATTATTTTACCAACTCAAAGATTCAAACCTTTCCTGTTTTATTGCAAATGTGTTTAGGCATATTTAAGCTGCCATATTTATTCTGAATATAATGATATAATTGTTATAAAATTGTTATATCATTATATAAATATAATGATAAAATTGTTATATAATGATAAATTGCAGCTTATTTTAATTCACTCCTTATAAATCAAATATTTAAAAATATTTATTGATGAATTATGAAATTAATTATATTTTTAAATCTCTTATTAAAGAGTAATTAATAGCTTGAGATGAAATCACTGGTATTATCTTTAGACCACCAAAAGGAAACATGTACTAAAGAGTTTAGCAATTCAGGGCGCCTGGGTGGCTCAGTCGGTTAAGCATCCGACTTCAGCTCAGGTCATGATCTCACCGGTTGTGAGTTCGAGCCCCGCATCGGCTCTGTGCTGACAGCTCAGAGCCTGGAGCCTGCTTTGGATTCGGATTCTGTGTCTCTCTCTCTGCCCCTCCCCTGCTCATGCTCTCTCTCTCTCTCTCTCTCTCTCAATAATAAATGCTAAAAAAATGTTTTTAAAAGAGTTTAGCAATTTATAAAAAGCTATGCTTTAGATACTGTATCTTTAAAAAAAATGATACAAAGCAAAGGGGAAAAGAATATTAGACTAAGAATTTGAAGCCTGGAGATACTTTGGACTTTGCATTATCTAATGACCTTAGGGAATTTACCTGATCTCCCGAGTTATTCTTAGTTCATTTATAAAATGAGTGTGGACTTCTAGGCCTTTCTATATTGGAAGTGTTAGGGGTTTCAAAATACTTCCATTAGTACAGAGGTCAGTATGGCATTGCCTGGAGGTTATATTAATCGAGCTGTTTTTGTTCCTTGTATCTCTGAGCTCTTCTGTACTAAGTTTTGTTAATTTCTCTTTGTATATTGCCAGAACCTCATGTTCCTTACTAGACAACTCACAAGACTGTTGCCTGTCTCCTGATTTAATACAGCTATTTTAATTCACTTTTCTCAGACTTCATAAAAACTTTTTCAAAGTGTAGATTTGAAGAAAATAAATCAAAATGCCCATTTAGTATCATTCTGAAAATAAATGCTAAGATTTCTCTGAGGGGTTTTCAAATGCCACTTTCTACTCAGCAATTAAAATTACAAGCAAGTTTTATTGCTTACAAAAGCTTCATTTAATTTATACAGCTATATTTGGTTTCTGAATTAATTATATGGGTGGTATTAAATTTTAAATCCATTACATTTTTATATGTAAATCACAATTCTGAGCCTTATTTGGGCATCTCTTTATTTTTAACCACCCTATCATATATGAACAAGAATCTGAAATATTTTAAATACTTTTGCTTAGGATGTCAGTGTTAACAGAGTTATTCTTGGCAGCTCCATTTTCTTTCCAACATAACTACTGTCAATCTTATCTTTAGACTGAGACTCTTTTTAATATTGTGCCTGACTTGAATTAGCAGGATTTTTCTTATAAAGTTATTATTACAACATTTCTAGTTGTACCAAAAGTTATAGAGATGTGACTTAGGTGATTTTTAGATATTTCCATATTTATGATATCAACAGCAATGAATTTTAATACTCATATATTTCATATAATTAACAAGGAAAGGCTTCTTATACTTAAGAAATAATAAAATCAGAACTGGATTTTTTATTGTTGTTACATAGTGCAGGTAAGCTCATATTGGAATATACAATCCAACCAACTACTGAATTAATTGACTTACGAGCTTTGTGACCATTAACATTCAATTAAGCATGAAGTTTTGACCATTTAAAAGCATATGGCTCAACCTGCTCAGTTAAATGTATTGTGCATTGGAAATAATATTATTCAGGTTAAAAGCTCAGACATTTCAGTAGTCATAGAAGTTTTAGATTAGAAGAATTCAATTCTCTGTATGTCACCTCTTAAAGTTACTTCTTTTTTTTTTCTTTTCTTTTTTTTTTTTTTTTTTATAAGGACACTGAAGACTTGAATGATTAGGTGATTTACCCAAGGTTGTACAACCTGGAAGTGGCAGAAGCAACAGAATCAAGATCTGATTCTTTTTGTTTGCATTAAGTTTGTATTTAAATTCCAGTTAGTTAACATATAGTATTATATTAATTTCAGGTGTACAATATAGTGATTCAACAATTCCATGCATCACCCAGTGCTCATCATGACAAGGACATTCCTTAATCTCTATCACCT